>NC_143054.1:36334090-36637121 GCF_052426305.1 Pelodiscus sinensis | reverse complement strand
AAAAGATTTAAAAATTGGGCACTGAATGTTTCACATTAGCAACCAAAACTTAGTAGAAACTTGGGAAATTATATTCTTTGTGCTTAGGCTCTATACCTGTAAAATATATACCCAATTTCACAAGAGTATTGTGAAGATACATTCATTAGTATTTCTTAAGCACCCAGAAGATACAGTGATGAGTACCATTCAGAGCAGAGTTGGAGTAGTGTTCAGTAAATAAGGAATGTAATCAAACATTGAAAAATGAGACTAGAACAAACAAAGGATAAAACTAGCACTGGTTGAACATTTTCTGGCAGACCAGTTTTCTGTTGGAAGAATGCTGATCCCATGGGATCAAAATGTTCTGTGGGAACATGCCAATTACATCAAAACTTTTGATGGAAATGTGAGTTGCTTGCCAGCTCAATGGCTGGCCTGCCTCCTACTTGCCTGCCTGACAAATGGTTGAGTTGCCCTGCTCTTTGGGATGCCTGGCTTCCTGATATCCCATTTGCCTGCTTGGCAGGTTGCCCAGCTCCCTTGGTTATCTCATTGTGCTAGCTTTCTGACTTCCCACCTTGCTTCTCTGGGGTGACAACACAGCAACCTGTCTGGCTTGCTGGCTTCAGGTGCTGAGGTTCTTAGCCTTATAGGCTGCCCGGACATGTTATTCCCTGGGCTGCTCAGCTTGCCAACATTCCACCTCCTCATCTACCCCCAGGGTTGTGTGGTGTTGCCTATCTCCTCACACTGCCTGCTGGCTGACTCTCCAGATACCTACTTGGCAGCTGGGCAGGATCCCTTGGATCCCTGTGCAGATGGTTTGCTGGCTTCTCAGCTGTTCATGCGATGGGCTGGCCTCTCTGGCAACCTGGGCAACTGGCTCCCCCAGACTGCTTAACTTGCAGCTTCCAGGCTTTACAGCTGCTTTGATCCCCAGCTATACACATGACTGGCAGGCAGCCTGACTTGGTGGCCCTCTTGGCTGCTCAGGTTCTGGGATGCCCATTGTATTGACTACCTTGTTCCCCTTGTTAACTGGTGGAATGTCCAGCTCCATGAGTGACGTGGCTTCCCAGACAAACTTGCTTCTTCATTTTTCCTACTTTCAGAGGCTTGACTTTTGCAAAGTTAACTTTGTATGTAGTTTTGAGTTATGTAATATTGACTACACACTTGTAGGACACTCACGTATCAAGACCTTTACTCATCATTTGTTCATTAAAAATGTACTGGATTCTGTTCCATCTTCAAGTTGGTATCACAAAAGACAAAACTCCAAAATGCTGAGCCAGTCAAAAACTGTTATTTGACAATCCTCGGCTAGCTCAATAGATTATCATTTAATAGGGTCAAATGTATGATTTAGGAAAACATCTAACTCCACTTAATCACTCCATGCTTTTGAAATATTAACCGATTGCATATTACTGACAAAGGAGTATACTGTTTCTTCCAGTGCACTTCATTTACTTATCCCCTGATTTTTTAAACTTTCAGGACTTGAATGTGGCTATTTGTCTTTTGCATTTCACTTCCTGACAGCCATTGCCCCTTGTGATTGATATGACCTTACTTTTATAATGGCGCCTTTCATTCCAAAGTGCTGTACTAACCTCTGTGATGTCTTAAGGTCCCCAGCTTAACAGAGCTCTCCGTGATTTCAGTAGTTAGTGCAAGAGCTTCACCTCTTGGGCAGACTGGTCTGTTCCTTTCCGTTGAGAGACTGCCCACAGCACTTAAACCTTGTTTGGCATTTAAACCTGGTTATCTGTTATTTCAATTCATTGATCCAGAGCAAAAACAAAGATTCCTAATTGAGACTAATCAACTCTGTAATTAAATAGCAGAGAAGGGAAAAAAATTGTTGTCTAGGACTCTTCAGGCAGAGCCCATATCACCAGGTACAAGTACCTGTCTCCTCTCAAACTCCTTTCCTTTGGGATTTGCTGCCATTACGCTCTGCTTAGCGAATGCAGTTCAGTTGAGGATGATGGCCTTCCATTAGAGCATGCCAAGCAGAGTTCTATTGCCCCATTCACACAACAAGGACAACATTTCATAACCTTTGCATCCAACACTAAAGTGACTTGCAGTGCAACATCAGCAAACACTATCATTTGGGCAAAGCGACTCTATCATACTGTACACTTAGGCAGAGTAGGTATGTCTATGAAAACAGGGTTGTTTCCTCAAGTCTTTTCCCCCAGTTCATCACTATGCCCTGGTCTACACTTGGGAGTAATTCGGAATAACCCCACTTATTTCAAAATAATAAGCGGAGCATCCACATGACCATGCCTATTATTTTGAAATAACTGGCTGGTTATTTTGAAATCTGTACTCCCACTTTCCTCAGGGAATAATGCTTCTTTCAAAATAGTTATTTCGAAATAGCATTAATGTGGACACTCCGTTGCTGCTATTTCTAAATAACTACTCCCCAGAGTCATTTGAAGTAATTGCGCCCCCCCGCCCCCAGTGCTTCCCTGGGGCTCTAAGTTGAGGTAGCGCATCCATAATAATGGAGCCTGTCTCCTTCAAAGCTCCCCTGTAGTGGGGACATGCTATCTTGATTTTGTTATTTCAGGAGTTATTATTTCAAATTTAGTTATTTTGAAATAATTTCCTAGTGTAGACAAGCCCTATATGTTGAGGAGAGTTCATTCAGAGGCTGCTTACATGTATATTACAGTTAGTTATTATCTGTATAATCAGGACTCGCACAACCACAGCGAGCCCCGCAACATTATAGCAATGAGAGCTGAAGGATCTCATCATGAAGGTGCTCAACAGGATTAGGCTTTTAGGGTTAGATTTTTAGAAGTATTTAGGCACTATAAGATTTTGATATGTGTTTAGTGGGACTTTCAAAAATGCCTAGGAGCCTATTTTCCTTTGATTTCAGTGGAAGTTAGTCTCCCAGACATTTTCTAAATTTTACTAGGAACCTATCTTCTCTGTTAAGTGCCAATATATCTGAAAAATTCTAGCCCTAAAAGATCAAAAAAACAACTAGATATGTTCATGGAGGATAGGTTCATCCATGGCTATTAGCTAGGATGAGCGGGGATGCTGTTCCTAGCCTCTATTTGCCAGAAGTTCAGAATGGAAAATAGAGTATGGATCACTTGCTGATTCCCTGTTGTGTTCATTCCCTGTGGGACAACAGGCATTGGTCACTGTCACTGGAAGTCAGGACTCTGGGATAGATGGACATCTGGCCTGATCCAGTATGGACATTCTTATCTTCTTATTAAATCTAATGTTCATTAAATTGAACATGGGGCTCACATTGTTATATGAACAAGCTTTCCCCCATGACATTTTTAGCCTCCTGGTTGTAGGAGACAATGTAGTGTAGGACACTGGGGCTGTGTCTACACTGCAGAGTTTTTCTGGGATACCAGAAGCTGTGTTCAGGGAATGTGTCTGCTCTTCCAAAAAAATTTTTGGAAGAGCAGATATGCATTTTCAGCATTCCTGTAAATCTTATTTTCCAAAGAAGAAGGGATGTTGTGACAAAGGTTTTTTTCCCAACATTTGGCCCAGCATAGATGGACCAAATGTTGGAAAAGCATCTTCTGAAAAAAGCGGAAAAAGCTATGCAAATTAGTATAGACATTCCCACTTGGGCAGGGCCTGGGCTTTGAAATGTTCTGTTGGGAGGAGGGCCTCAGAGCCTGTGCTTCAACCCAAATGGGAATGTCTACAATGCTATTTTTAGCCCTGCAATCCAAACCCTAAGTCAAAGCTAATTGATCTAGCTCTGAGACTTGATTCTGCATGTTTTTATTTGAAGAGTGGCCATTGCCTTGGTGATTAAAATTAAACAATAGGTATGTAGGTTTTGTATGGGAGGGCCAGTTTGGGTGGGAATGCAATCTTCTGTGCCCAGTCCAGGCTATTCATTCCACTGTAGTAGCAACTACATCCATGCAATTCAAAGATCTGTGGTCACATCTGCTCCATTCCACATGCCTATTTACACAGTCCTACTCCCAGCTTCTGTAGAATGAATTATAGAGTGTCCATACAACCTCCCAGCTTCATAAATCTAGATAAAAGCAAAACATGAGTCGTCATCATTAATTCATTTGAGCCTTATTTAATTATCCTGAGATATGCTTAAAGAAAACTTTACAAGATCTCTGCAATTTTATTATAGTAAGTATAATTTATAATGGGAAGCACATATAAAAAACTTCACTATTTTTAAATAATATCAAATATAAGATGGATCAACAATACATGCACATATAAAAGACAGAAGAAGGCCTAAAGAAGAATATTGGATTCAAACACTCCTTGAGTTCAGGGACATTCAGACCTGGAAGGTGATTTTCAGAAGCAAACTGTAATTGCTGTCCAAGCCTTGCCCACTTATTTTTTCATTTTCTCACTGCCTTACTACATAAATAGATAATCTGGAGTGGTACAGATTTGTAGTTTCTCTGTACCAGACAGAGAATGTGCTTAATGGGTAGTATGAGAATAAATGTTAAACAAATATAACTCTTCTGGCTGTCCTTCTCTAGTTAGTAGGGTTAGTAGTCTTCTAGACCCCTAATAAAGACGCATCAAGCAGACTGTTTGCATCTGCATCTGATGTTAAAGTAGAAAGAGATCAGAAGGATCCTTGTGATTCAGCATGATCGTAGTGTTGCTCTTAGGAGTAATTAGAATACAGATTGTGTTATAAAGAAAATATGATCAATGAGTAAAAGTTTGTACTAATAAAAGCTTTGTATTAGAAGTAGATTGATACCTTACTAAGGCATCTGTAGCCTTTTTACTATGTGAAAAAAATATGTAGTTCCTGGAGAGAGGAAGTGAATGAGTTTGTAATGTGACTTTGGAGAAAGATAATAACTTGTACACTAAGCAGTTTCAGAGTCCAGATAGTCAAAGAAGGGTGAGAAGAAGCTGGAAGACTCAGGGGTACCAAGGTACCATCAGTTGGGACCAATATAAGGCAGGACATATAGATGGCTTTGGAGATAAGACCAAGAACCCTTTTACAGATAAACACTGGGAAGAAGGCACTAACAAAACTGATGTCAGATGACAAAGAAAAATGATTTCCAGGCAAACCGATGGTAAACAGAACTGATGGTGACAGATTAAGAGCTGACACAGCAAAATATATTGACCTGAATGGAAGAAAAGTCCTATAAAAGATGGGCTGTCTTGCATGACTCTCCAGGTCTCATCTTGTGAAGATTGGAGTGTCAGTCTGAATGAAGAGAAGCCCCCACTCTTCCCCCCTTTCATTTAACTCACCTGGCCAGGTCTGGACAATGAGTTAATGTGAGCAACAAACTGGTAACTTTAAGCAATGACAAGACTGTGTGTGTGTGTGTGTGTGTGTGTGTGAATATTCATATAACAGATTAATGTTACATTGTCAATAAATGTGGTGTTTTGCCTTATCCCCCTGAAAAAGATCCTGTGAAATTCTTTCAAGTATAACACCAGTTGATACATAAACTGTGGCACTGCACATTGGGGAGCTTCATGCTGACCCATGCATGTAACTGGTAGAGGGAAAAGGCTAGTTATTATTCCTAGAGGCACCCATTGTATTCAAATGTGGGCCTCACTTTGCAGCTTTCCAGAAAAGCTATGGGCAAGAATTGTCCACTGGACTCCAAGAACAGCTCAACAAGTGGTGAAGTTCTAAAAGCAGTCCTGTCAGAAGTCATCAGTGGATTTGAAGGTAGGTATTGACTTGATATGGCCAACAATTCCTCCTATTAAAGAGGCATTTTTTGAGAAAGAGATTAGCTATCTGGAAGCTCAAGAGAAGCTCAGGAGCTGGTTAGAGATGTGTGTGATTCTTCCCAAAGCAAGATAATGTGAATTAAATTCAAATTCTGATCCAAAATGGCCAGTTTAGACCATGGCTGAATAAACATCAGTATGCTGAGTTTTAATTCTAGATCTAATCAGCATTGTGACACCATGTGTTCAGTCTATCTGCAATTCAGAAACCTACATTACTCCTCAGTTCAACCAACTCAATCCAACTCAATTTTCAGTTCAAATACACCTAGAAGAGGGATGATAATATGAAATGGTCAAATCCTCAAGGAAGCTTCTCTGTGATGGAATCACGCTCTCCTAAATTTACCAAAATTAGTTTCTGGTATGGATGGTCGGGGCACTGTAGGAGCCTAATAAAATTGTCCAGCTAACAAAAGAAATGGGCAGCTAAAACCTGATATACTATGCTTCAGCATCCGGCCCACGGGTCACTTATTGTACATCCCTGCTGTAAAGGCTGCATTGAACCCTTTCACATTTTGAAGCAGAAAGAAAAGGAAATTGAACATACAACTGCACAGCACTAGTGAATTGTTATAGAGGCTGCTTGAATTAATGAAATTTTGAAATGAATGGATAATTTTATGGATGAATGTTTAATCCATTAAATTTATTAACAAATGTTAATCCTCTTGCGGTAGTGAATAATAGTCACAAATATTTAAAGATCATTTACTTCTTTCACTGTTATATGTGTCTCACAAGCAGCTAAAAGTGCTCCAGGATGATTTGTAAAAACATAAATCTGTGTTGCTAAGTAACTAAATGGTTGGTGCTACTATTATCAGTGAAGATTGTTAAATAGGCTGCATTTGGCTAGGTATCAAAATCTTTCTCAAAAGAATATTTTATCAAAAGTATGGATAAGATGATTTAATTAAAAAGAGGGAAAAAAAGAGCAAATCACTGTGAAAATGATGGCAAAGCCTCTTCAGTCTATTTCCATTTTTGGCAGCTGTACAATCCCACATTCACAGTTCATCCTTGTGAGTTGAGCAAACAACTCACACAGAATAATTTATTAATCCAATTTGCCAGTTTCTGTTTGCAGAATGATCAGGGTGGGTACTAAGTTATTCAATGTACTTGTTACTAGACATTTGCAATTTCTTTTTTTTTCCATATAAAGAGTGCATTTTTAATATCTGATATCAGAACTTTTAAAGTGTGCACTGTTTGTTTAGTGATATAGGACTTATGACATTTCTTCTGTTTGCTGCATTGGGTCATTTTTGTGAATATTTAGGCATTCAAACTTAAAGGTTAGCTATTTAGAAGTGTATGCAAAGCAAATATAAAAGGTTCACAAATGTGGCTGTGTTGAATTTGGTTTTCCAATTCAAATGACTATTGGAAGAAATGTAAGAAGACAATTTCTGCACCCTTGAAGTCATTTTTGCATTGACAAACTAGAGTAAAGGTCCTTTTATATATATAAAAATCTTTCCCTAAGGTGCGACTTAAGGAGATTTCCCCTAAACATAAACAACTGGCAACACTACATGATTTCCTTATATTTCTTTGGTGTAAAACATCATAGGGGCTTATATGAGAGCTGTATAATTATCTAAACAGATAAGCTGAAACTCTAACAAAGAAACTATTCCTCCCCCCCCCCTTTTTACAAGCATTTTTCAAGACATATCAAACCAGGGTGTTACAGGTTTAAACTCATTCTATTAAATGGCTAAAAAATATTTTCCCTTCCATTTAAGGCTGTCTCACAGATTTATCTTGCTTTGTGATGAAAGATGATATCTTCCTCAATTGCCTATACAATTACAATCACTGAACTGTAATTTAGAAATCTTCAGAAAAAACCCAGATCAAGTTAAAATTTTGCCAAAATTGTAAAATACTTAATTGAACATAAGAAGGGCAGCAATAGTGTCAGGTTTCTTTGACATGTTTAAAACAGTGCTTAATTTTAAATATAAGGACTTAGTTTAATACAAATTAATAATAGTTTAAATTAGAGAAGATCGTAATTTAGAGAAGATCGTGGCCCTCAGAGTTATGTGATAGAGTGGGATACTTCATCTCTCAGGTTCATAGGAGTCTATTGCATGTGATGTAATACTTCAGTGCCTAGGCCTGGCCTTAGGGCAAGATGAACAAGGCATTTGCCTTGACCTCCATGCCTTCAGGGCTCTGCACTGCCCAGTGTCTGCCCACTTGGCTGCTTGCTTGCTGCACCCAGCCACATGGTGCAGCCACTGTCAGCGTGCCACCTTGAGCTCTGCAAAGTCTTTGGCCAGGCCTGTCTATGCCTTGTGATGCAATGGCAAATTCTACTTCCTGTGCAGAATGACTCAGCAAATCCCAGAAATAAGCTGTAACCCATAGAAACCAGTGACTTCCAAGAAGGAAATACCTAGGATTCAGCAAAAGGTCAGGTGGAAAACATAATAGGAATGCATTGAGCCCTTAGAAGTGATTGGGTCTTGGTCACATGGGAAGGTACACATAATCCATGTGACCTGGTGATGTCATGATTCAGCTGCAAACTAATAGGCTGTAATAAATTATGTAAAGCTGTTTAGGGGACAAGCTGTAGGAGAGCTGCAGAGAAGCTGGAGAGGATACCATTGCAAGAAAATCCACTTGAGAAGCTGCTTGGAAAGCCTGCTAGGAAAGAGATGTCTGAAGATCTGCCACTGTAATTGTAGCAGCTGCAGCAGTTCATTCCTAGATAATTTCATGGAGGTTAGGTCCATAAAAGGCTATTAGCCAGGGGATAAAATGGTGTCCTTGGCCTCTGTTTGTCAGAGGGTGGAGAGAGATGGCAGGAGGCAAATCATTTGATCATTGTCTTTGGTCCACCCTCTCTGGGGCACCTGGTGCTGGCCACTGTCGGCAGACAGGATACTGGGCTAGAAGGACCTTTGGTCTGACCCAGTATGGCCATTCTGATGTTCTTATCCCAAGGCTTCAGGGTTGCCTAGGAAACAGCTGCTCCTGGTACCCAGTCAACAGGAGGCCTATACAGCAGCCCAACAGCAGGACCCAGAAGGCTTCTGATTGTCTCACCTGAGCAATTGCTTCAATGCCATCTGGCACCTCAGCTGGCAGCTGCTAGATGCTAGCACCCAAGTGAGATCTTTTCCTTTCACATTATGACAGACCAGAAGGTCCATAAATGGTTCTAGTTTCAGTCTCTGTAAGTTGAGATCCTTTTCATTTAACATCCTGAAGCATATGGGTTTCAAGTGTCAGTAAAGCTGGATGCTTGCAGTTTGAGTGAGAACTCCCTACCCATTTAGTACTTGTTAGGCTGGCATGTGCTAAAGTCTAGATTTTAGGTATTTAATAAATGTTATATTGATGTGTTTAATTGCTATATTGGTAAATGTAACATATTTTATATGCTAGTTAGTTATTTCATTGGTATATGTAATAGATATTATTATAGAATAAAAAGTAAATAATTATATTGTGAAATTGTTGTGTTATAGCGCTAGGTGGAGTTGTGCATGCAGTGTCGAGTCTTTATTTAGTAGGTTTCTCTCTTTTAAACTGTAACTGTAATATTTACTGTTTTATTTGTATGTTACCCCTATATCTCCTCCTTCATTGTAACCTCACTTCTAAATAAATACTATTTTGATTTCAAAGAACGTATTGTTTGCTATCTATTCTTGATCAGACAGCTGTAGATATATCTTTCAGGAGGAAAGCTAGCTAGTCTTTGGTTAGCAACTTTTCCCTGGAGAATTCACAGGGCAGGCCACAACCTTTAATATCGGAACAGAAATCTAGGCAGTTGAGTTCAAAAATTCCAGTAACAGGTTCAATTACTGTAATTCTAGCTTCTGACTGAAACCTTTTCCAACAGAGTAATTCAAAGCCCAATGGAGCCAATGAAAGGGCTCTCTGGAATAAATAGTCTTCTGATTAGACCCTAAAAGCACTAGCATCTTTTGTAGAATACCAACCAAAATTCGAATCAGGATATAACTATTAATGATCAAATGGTCACCCTTAAGATTTGCTTATGTATAATTCTAGCTAGGGATGGATTTAAGAACATGAGGGTGTTTTTTTTTTTTCTGAATTGGCAGTCAAATGAATAGATTGTAGGATGTGGCTTTGAGCAACATAAGCTGGAATGCCAGTTACTTACCATGATGGCAGGTGCTCTAGGTAGTTTATCATATGAAACAATCTGTTCCTAACTTGTTCTTATATACTAGATAAACAGTTAAAATGTTTAGTTGATTTTTTTTCCTCAAAAAGAGGCAACATTAAAGATTCAGAGCAAGAAAATACTACCTCCCTATTTTATCCAATGTTATTATCTGCTGTTCGCACATAACTACCACTTGTGCAACAGTCAAACAATGGGGGCTGCTATTGCAGGACATCAGATTATATATTATTAAATACAAAACTATTCTGAATAAAACCACCTTTGAGGCACAAGTTAACAAGAAGTAGGAAATGAAAAGTTTGCCCTTAACTCACATCCTTATCACATAAGGAAAGTAGATGAGCTCTTAATTTGAGTTGATCAGGAGTTTTCCAACAGACAGTTTAGTTTCTACAAACATCTTTTTTTCTATTTTATTTTTTTCACAAAATGTTTGATTATTTTCATCAAGAAAATTAAAATGAAATATTTCATTTCAGAACAGTTCACCCCACATCAGAATAGTCTGATTTTTAACTCACCTGAAATATTTAATTTGAAATACATTCCGTGAAACATTAAACTACTTTCTCCTATGGTATGTTGACTTATAGTCCATCCTTGATTCTCTTCTGTGGTCTCCTTGAAGCTTACACCTGCCTTAAACCAATGCACTGATTTACTTCTAATATAGCTGTGTGAATCACCATGAGAGCCATATAACTTTGTTTTCATTGTGGGAAAATTAGCCAGGCCTGGGATTCACATGACTGTATGTGTTATGGGAAATTTAGCCTTACAGAAACAGATAAGGCAAGAAAAATAGTTGCTCAAGTTACTTCTCTTAGGCTATGTCTAGACTGCGAGGCTTTTTTGAAAGATACTTTCGAAAAAGCCTCTTTTGAAAAAGAGCGTCTAGACTGCAAGCGGAACTTTCAAAAAAGCAAGCCGCTTTTTCGAAAGAGAGCACCCAGGCAGTCTGGATGCTCTCTTTTGAAAAACCCCTGTTTGCATTCAAGAACGCCTTTTTTCGAAAGAGCACTTTCGAAAAAACGCGTTCTTCCTCGTGAAATTAGGTTTACCGCCGTCAAAAGAAAAGCCGAGTTCTTTCGATTTAATTTCGAAAGAACGTGGCTACAGTCTAGACGCAGGTGAAGTTTTTTTGAAAAAAGGCTACTTTTTTCGAAAAAAACCCTGAGTCTGGACACAGCCTTAGGGAGAAGGCCACCTTTTGTAAATCACCACTCTCTGCTGTGTTCATCCCCTATTCTATTTCATGCTCTTATTGCTATATATTGCTATATTTTATAGCCTCTTCTCTAATTTTCACAGATTCTATTACCTTAACTGTGCACCTAAACTGCCAGCTAAAATATTTTTATGCATAAATCACAACTAATACATTTTACCTTACTAAAACTTCTGTCTGCTTTCACAATTATTCTCTGCCATTAATTCCACTAGCTGGTTTATTTTATTGGTCTGATTTTGTGGCCTTGGTCTTTCCCTTGTTAGCTTATCTTGAAGATAATTTAGCAATTTCTTTCGACATTCTGTCTCACCTGTTATTTACTTATGCTGACATTGTACAGAGTAAGAAACATAAATCAGCTAAATTCTGGAATGCTGCATCAGCATGCATGCATACAAGAGCAAACATTTCTTTAAAGTTCCTTGTACATTTATATTTATTTCAGCCACTGGGGGGGGATTCTATATTAGACTATATCTTGACAGCTAAAGAAGAACTGATCAGAGAAAATTAGGGGTTGCTTAGGTGCAAGTGATCATGATATGATTATATTTATGTGCTGACAGATTAAATTCCCAGCCACAGCTATATCTGTGCACAGACACACACTCATGGATGGTTCTTTAAGAAGATCTTTTTCCATTACTGAAAACAATATTCAAATCAGTTACAAGAAAACATTTAAACAAACAATGTTAATACACAAAAAAGGCTATTTCATTGTTACTACCACCTTCAGTGCAATATAAAAGGTTTTTTTGATAAAGTGCTGGCCTAGAAATCAAAAATTTTCTCATTTGATGTTCACGTAGAATGAGAGCTTGGAAAGGATTCATGCACTCTACCTTATGCTTACAGAGTTGCCAGGTTCCGGAAGAAGCATATGATTATCCTGAATATAAATGTACTAAACTTTACATTTCATGAATATCAGTACCATCTCCCAATTACTCATTGAATGCAAGTATATATTCTTTACATACTGCTCTCTCTTACTGTCTTGTATAAAAATAACTGATGCTGTGCCTGTCACTTATCCAGTACTCTGAGAAAATGATAGGACTAGTTGGAACAAGAGATGAGAATAGCACCAACAATATCAGTGCAACTGAGGCTGAATTATGAATTACCACATCTAGAATATCACCAAGATCAGCTATTAGCAGATATTACAGAAACAAGTATAATTTAAGAACCTAAACAGATGGAAAGATAAATGTATGTCCTATTCATCAGAGTAAGATATTTTTTCATGAAACCACGGCTAAATCTGGCTTGCATGCACTCCTGCTTAAATAATTTGTACTGATATTTTGTGTGCACGTGGGACAGCCAAGCTAACTGGCATGACACTGGAGGAAGTTTTCCATCCCTGAAAATCTTGGCAAAACCTTAGATGAGTTTATGGGGCATGGATAGGTAGAATTTGATTCTGGAAAAGATAAGCAATAGAGTGAATTCTCTTCACTCTCTCATTAGTAGCTGATTTGTTACTATTTACTGTATTTATATAGATTACGGTGGGATCTGGCCAATGCATTATGTAACTATAATATTATTAATTTCTGCTGCAATTGGCTTGTACTGTTTGTTACCATGTAGTAAGGTAAGATTGGTTAATGTATTGGTATCCTGGTATCTAAATACAGATGAAATGACTAGAAGTCTCAGAAGAACCTGAATTCAGCTTCAAATTCTTCTTTACCTCCCAAAATCACACACCTCCATTTCAGGCATTGCGTACTCTTGAAAACATCCCAGTATGGCAGTCAATGCACCTGTACAACATGGGCTATGGGTGACCCCCCACATTTTGGAGAAGCTAATCCATTGACCCTAACCCAGGCCCCACCCACTGTGTCTGGAGGGGTCCTGAGCTGTCCTTCTACTTGCCTTTGACTGGAAGATCCCAGACCTGCCCACACCAGCCAATCAGATGACTCCTCCAGAGCCAGGCTAACCCCAGCGTGGGGCCATACACCCCAGTGCAAGACCACCCCCTGCATGGGGCTGAGCTGCTGGCCTCTGCAGTACCAGGCTGAACTGCTTATTCCCTTGGCTCTGGGCTGGCCCCAGTGCTGGTCCGAGACATTTCCCCAACCTCCTCCTAGGCTAGCCTGAAGTCCTGGTTGACCCACGTGCCACCCTGAGCTACCCTGGCCAGCAGATCTGGGCTCCAGGTCACCTGCTGGAGCTGAGCCCCTTCCTGCTTTAGGGTAGAAGGGAAGGCAGGGACTCAGGCTGAAACATAGTAGAGCAACAGCCTGCATTGGCCTTTGATACCACAGTCTATGAGGCATAAGTCCTGACTCTTTGGTTTAGGGAAAGCTGTGGTTTGCATCAACTGAGCTAACTAGACTATATTTAACAATCAGCATAAGTGCAGTTTCTTCCTTTTCTAGCCACTCAATGGCTAATCAGAGCTATTCCCCACTGTAGAACAGCTGTATAGACAAGGCCTGGTTTGCCTAATGCCAACTCCCCTCCAGATACTCAACTTCTACTGACTATGTCTGTGTTACTGAGTATCTGTGATGAAAATTTAGAGTGGGTGGAGCTCATTGCAAAAGCTCCTGAAGTGTCAAGTGGAATAACTTGACTGAATGTTTCTGCTTGGATGAATCTTGCCATGTGTATCAAGGCTCTCTCTTCACTGATCTCGTGGGTTTGGTAATTATTTAGCCACAACTATTGAAATAAACGTCAATAAGACCTCTTCCAACTTATTTTAAGACACTTGCCCTCCATTTTTCTTCTTACCTTCAGCTCAAGCTGAAAATCATTTTTATGTGCAATACCATACAAATGGATTGTCTCAAATAACATGTTTTCTACTGCCTTTCATCCTTATCTGGCAACTGTAAGGGATCAGAAAAGTAAGCAATCAAAAAACTGGTCATGGGAATGTCAACCTTGTCATAATTAGTGAAATCTAATGATGAATGTCAGCTAACTAACTGAATTAAGAAGTGTTTCAAATCAAATTATTATGTCTCATATATTGTAGCCCTCAAAATAACACTGACTTTCATTTATGGCAGCTAGTATGCCAATTTCTATTGCAGCAGGCTCATCAGCACAATAAGAGCCTTCTGGTATGTGTTTTATTTCAGCATGTACTACAAATATCACTAAAAGCAAAAGTCCCTTCTCAAATATTTCTTTTTAAAAAGGTAGATGCTTTTAAAACTTTGTATTTCATTGCAAAAGAATGAATACTTTGATTTCAGTAAATTAATACATTCCACATTCTGTTCCAGGGAATTTTCCTAATGCTCTTAATAAGGAACATACTGAAGCAAGTTATGTCCTTCAAGCGGTAATAATATAAAGTGGCAAATAAAAAAATATTTGAGTTTTGATCCTGGAAACACTTATGCACGTTTATCTTCACTCATATTTGTAGTCTTGTTGGAATTATTCCCATTTGCAATCTTTTGCTGAATTGAAGTCAGGGAGAATACTGAGGTAAGTAAAGTTAAAATCGTGTTTTCAGGAACAGGATTATAACCATTCTGGACAAAAGAAAAGAAAAGCTTTCATAGGACCTATGACCCATAGTACTTATTAGTAAAAAGCAAAAAGAGACCAAAAAACAAACAGAAAAAAAGCTTTTTTCTTATTCTTCTATAAATTGGTGTTTAGTATCATTATGTATAGTATAATTGATAGAGCAAATCAAAAGGAAAGCCTCATCTGAAGTGGGGGAATTTAAATATTTTTAATAATTTGAATTCACAAACAACACTACAAACATATAGATGTGTGCTCAGACATACTCATGTGAATTCAACGAGGTTACATGCAGAGTAAAATCAAACATCTGTGAAAATAATTGCAGGATTGGGCTAAATGGTCCAAGGTTCGTTCGTTCTTTCTTTCTTTCTTTCTTTCTTTCTTTCTTTCTTTCTTTCTTTCTTTCTTTCTTTCTTTCTTTCTTTCTTTCTTTCTTTCTTTCTTTCTTTCTTTCTTTCTGATTTTTTGAGGCTACAGATTGGCAACTCAAAAAAAGCAATTATGTAGTTCTTTAAAGACTAACAAGATGGTTTATTAGGTGATGAGCTTTCATGGGACAGACCCACTTCTTCAGATCATATTCTGAAAGTGAATTGTCATGACCAGTATTTGGCCATTACTCAAAAAATGAGGAGTTACGTTAATTTGAACCAAGGGGTTTGATTCAAACTAACATGTCCCGGAGCGCACTTCCTGGCTTGAATCAGCTGTTAAGTGGAATAGCGCGCGGGTGAGATTATGCTAATGAAGTGCGGGATATTTAAATCCCCGCTTCATTAGCAATTTCGGTCAGCTACATTTGCATCCCTAGCTCGAACTAGGGAGCAAGTGTAGACGTACCCTAAGAGCTCAGAGTAGAGAGATTTAGGGAGACTTGGGGAAGGATGGCATGGTAAAGTCACTCTGCAAGAGGTTAACTAGGCTGGTGGAGACCTGGGGGAGTCCTTTATGCTTGTAGGCTGGCTACTGGTATTAAGGCTCTGGGCTATAGCAGAGTAGCATTAAGGCCCCAAAGTTACAAGGCAGACGAAGAGAGAGCACCTTACTGGTCGGGGTTATTCCCAATATATTACAGCAATTTGTACACAGTGTGAATTTGAACAATAAGAACATAAGAATGGCCGTACTGGGTCAGACCAAAGGTCCATCTAGCTCTGTAGCCTGTCTGCCGACAGTGGCCAGTGCCAGGTGCCCCAGAGGGGGTGGACCAAAGACAATGATCAAGTGATTTGTCTCCTGCCATCCTTCTCCAGCCTCTGACAAACAGAGGCCAGAGACCATTTCTATCCCCTGGCTAAAAGCCTTTTATGGACCTAACCTCCATGAAATTATCTAGCTTCTCTTTAAACTCTGGTATAATCCTAGCCTTCACAGCCTCCTCTGGCAAGGAGTTCCACAGGTTGACTATGCACTGTGTGAAGAAGAACTTTCTTTTATTAGTATCCTGCTGGAAAGGGATAACAAGTGGAGTTCCTCAAGGGTCTGTTTTGGGACCCGTACTGTTCAATATCTTCATCAATGATGTAGATATTGGGATAGAGAGTACGCTTATTAAGTTTGCAGATGATACCAAACTGGGTGGGGTTGCAACTTCTTTGGAGGATAGGGACATAATTCAAAATGACCTTAGCAAGTTAGAGAAATGGTCAGAGGTAAACAGGATGAGGTTTAATAAAGAGAAATGCAAAGTGCTCCACTTAGGAAGGAACAATCAGTTCCATACATACAAGATGGGAAGCAACTGTCTAGGAAGGAGCATGGCGGAAAGGGATCTAGGGGTCATAGTGGACCACAAGTTGAATATGAGCCAACAGTGTGATGCTGTTGCAAAAAAAGCAAATATGATTCTAGGTTGTATCAACAGGTGTGTTGTAAGCAAAACTCGTGAAGTCATTCTGCCACTCTACTCTGCACTAGTTAGGCCTCAGCTGGAGTACTGTGTCCAGTTCTGGGCGCCACATTTCAAGAAAGATGTGGAGAAATTGGAAAGGGTACAGAGAAGAGCGACAAGAATGATTAAAGGTTTAGAGAACATGACCTATGAAGCCAGGCTTCATGAACTGGGCTTGTTTAGTTTGGAAAAAAGAAGATTAAGGGGGGACATGATAGCGGTTTTCAAATATCTAAAAGGGTGTCACAAGGAGGAAGGAGAAAATTTGTTCCTCTTGGTTTCTGAGGACAGGACAAGGAGTAATGGGCTTAAAGTGCAGCAGGGGAGGTTTAGATTGGACATTAGGAAAAAATTCCTAACTGTCAGGGTGGTCAAATATTGGAATAAATTGCCAAGGGAGGTGGTGGAATCTCCCTCTCTGGAGATATTTAAGAACAGGTTAGATAGACATCTGTCAGGGATGGTGTAGACGGAGCTTGATCCTGCCTTGAGGGCGGGGGGCTGGACTCGATGACCTCTCGAGGTCCCTTCCAGTCCTATTATTCTATGATTCTATGATTCTAAAGCTGCTACCCATTAATTTCATTTGGTGTCCTCTAGTTCTTCTATTATGGGAACTAATAAATAACTTTTCTTTTTTCACCCTCTCCACACCAGTCACAATTTTATATACCTCTATCATATCCCCACTCAGTATCCTCTTTTCTAAATTTAAAAGTCCCAGTCGCTTTAACCTCTCTTCATATGGGACCCGTTCCAAACCCCTAATCATTTTAGTTGTCCTTTTCTGAACCCTAATGACTGATAGAACATTGACTGTTTCTATCTGTTCTTCAGTTTGCATATCCAGAAATGGATAGAATAACATTACAGTACTTTTTCAAGTAGTTTTTTTGTGTGAAACTCATTTACTGCTTGTAAACTCCTTTGAAATCCTCAGCTAGCAGATACTAAAGAAGTTCAGAATATTATTAAAATGTGCACCTAGAAAAATTGGAGTGTCACTTTTGGGAAAAATTCAAGTCCATTAATTATTGTGACTTTTTTTTTTGGTTGGTGTTAAAAGTGACATTTCTTAACCTGAATTACAATAATGTATCATTTGAAAACGGAAATTGTTTTTCCATGGTAGATAACACTAAAAGGCAGAATCCTGCTCCCATCTATGATAATCTTTATAGGTTGGGCCTATAGTATGAAGTATTTGTCCACTGAATAATTCCTGACATGATCTATTAAACAGGTAAAATTATTCGTGCTGTGATGAGCCACCACCAATGTGTATGAATGAATCCCTGCAAAAGGGATGTTGTGAGTGGAGCAGATGTTCAATGGTCCCATGTACTATACATATATATAATTTATAAACAGGTTCTGCAGCACAATATTTGCATAGGTCAGTATAGAAGGCCGCAATGAGGACAAGCCATGTTTACTGAGATCCAGTGGTCATAACTAGAGTTGCACAACTAGGGTCTGATCGAAAATGTGTTGGAGTCAATTGGGAGTCTTTCAGCTGAATAAAATACTTCCTGCAACATTTCCAATATAGTAACTGTAAAGAAGTTTTCTATTATAGAGTATTGAAAATATTTCTACTTAATAAAAATACCTGTTCATCAGAAAATGTGTAATTTAAGAACATTAAAGAAAAGAAATGTCATTAAGAAAAAAGATCAGTCGCCTATTGCACAAGTTTTTTGTCATCATAAGAATTAATCTATTCAAACTACTTTCAGATTTAAGGCAAAAAACACTGCATTGTTAGAAGTTATGTTATGAAAAGACTGGAAAACAATACAGATTTAGAAAATTGGAACCATGCAGGGCAATAGGGCAAATTCATTTCTGGCAGAACTCGATTGACTTGGAAGGGCTAAGCATGTCTATTGCAAAAATACATTATACAATGTCAGACTTAATTGTTTGTGGAGCAACAGTTTTTAAAGAGCATTTGTATTTGAAAACGCAAACATTCACATTTTCATTATTTCCAGGAACCCAGTGCTTTCCAGTGTCTGATAGAAACTTAGTTTGCATTACATTTTAATATTATCAGAAATTAATTCCGCGTTCAAGTGCACTTCTAGTATAGGCAGTGACAAAATCTAATATGATGGAATTTTGTTGAGGGAGGTAGTTAATTTCTAGTAGTTGGTGGGGGGAAGTCAGTCACAAGCTTGCAAATTAAATCATCTAAAGAACTTTGTAAATCTCTCCATGAAACTTAAGATACCAATTCTGTTCCCCATGAAGCCAGTAGCAAATTCCCACTGACTTTGGTGAAACTGTGATTAGGCATTTAAGAGCTGGGGAGTCAGCAAGAAACTGAATGACTTCAGCTCCCTTTGAAGTTAATGGGAAACAGACACTCCACAGCCATCACAAGGTTTGGACCTTTCTAGAGCACCTTTATTTTGATGTATCAGAAACAAACCAACAGCTTCCTGTTTTAAATAAATAGGATTTTGAGAAATTCTTTCCTTTCCTTGTTGCAAATAGAGTGTTTACTTTGTGTGAAGCATAATTAAATAAGAGCAAGTAATTTCATCATTGATAGCTATATGTCTACTTATACAGCTCTCATCATCAAAGTATTTGACTTTCTTTGATTTTAGTGTGGTTTAAAGTAAAAGGTTCGGAAATGTGGCTAGTCCCAGGAAGGCGCAGAAACAGGCAAACTATTACTAAATATCTTTTAAACTTTTATTAGAATACTTCCAATTATAGTTTTTCTTTATTAGTCTCTTACATGCGTGGCCGCCAAATAACTATTAGTAGGAGCAATAAGCAAAGTGCAATACAATAAATGAAAATTCCCTGAGCTTTTTCTAAGTCCCAATAGTTGTCAATAAGGGACCAGGGATTATCAAGAGTTATGTTTACATTAATCTTACTCATAAGTCTAATTACTTATCTAAAACTCTTAACAATACTACTTAACAAAACTTTTAACTAAGTTTAGATAGCAATACTCACACTTAGAAAAAACACAAAGTACAACAGCAACAACAGCATAGTTGGTATACGTTAAGCTCTACAGGAACTCTGGTTTGGTGAGCAGGAGGTGGCCTTCGGGTGATCAGTCCTTGGGCCTGGCTCATATTCTGCCATCCAATGTTTATTCGGGATTCTTCAATTTGATACAGGAGAGGAAGCTGTTTTATAGAGAAAGCTTTTGCACGCTTTTTGTGATAGGCTAGCAGACCCTGTCTGTTAAGTGACAGGAGTAAGGGGGTAAGATGGTTTCCTGTTTTTCCTTTTCTGCCTTATCGGGCATGGCACAGTCAGCACAACCAGCACGAACTTTACATGAACTTTTTGGGTCTGGTTTTGGTTCCTGTTTGTCGCTGATCTTTAAGTTACATAGTGTAAGGGTTTTCATCAAGGGGAAGTTGACCTTTTGCTTGGATGGCAATACGCGTGAGAAGCCTGGCCAGCAAAGAGCCTGCTTTCACATTTAGGACTTGTCTACTTACAGAGTTTTGTCGATATGTAGCCCAGTGATCTAGTTTGCCTTTATTGTGTCCACTTACTTGCATCACACTCTGCTTTGCATTATATTCAGCAATAATGCACTAAACCTACAGACCTAAAACCTGTAAGGGTATGTCTACACTTGCAGCCTATTTCGGAATAGGGCTGCAAATGTAGGCATTCGGAATTGCAAATCCAGCCTGGGATTTAAATATCCCATGCTTGATTTGCATCTTCCCGGCTGGGCGCCATTTTTGAAATTGACAAGCCCGGAATAACTGCCCGCGTCTACATGCGGCAGTGAAACAGGCATTTGAAATAAAGCCCTGCAAATACACCTCATTGCAGGAGGAGGAGGGTGCGGAAGTTGAGGTGGGGGGTGTGAAGATTGAGGAGGAGGGTGTGGAGGTTGAGGAGGAAGAGGTGGGAGGGGTGGCAGGAGCAGGAGGAGGAACAGTAGCTGAGGGGGGGCAGCAGGCGCAGGACCGGCACAGGGCAGCATGCTCTGCAGCAGGGCCTGCAGGTTTGAGCACATGGCATGATCCTGAGCAAGCTGCTCCCAGTGGAGCTGCAGGTCCTCCTGCATCCAGGCCTGGATGGTGTGGTGCAGGGCTCGCAGGGGCCACAGGTGCTTGTCCTGGTACCCCTGCCGTGTGGTGGTGGTCCTGCTGAAGCTGCGGGTACGGGAGCTTGTCCCGGGTGGGGTGATGCGCCCTGCCCAAGCAGCTGGTGCAGCTGTAGAGAAAGAAGAGAAGGGTCAGTTCTCCCTGGGGACACAGTGGATGATGCCCAGCCCCCTCCGCAACGTGAGGGTGACCATGCCCTGCACCGTCAGAGCTGATGTGCTTGCACAGAGGCCATGGTCAGGATGCCTGTCTTTCCCTGGGACTGGGAACTGCCCCAAGACTGAACCCATGCCCTTGTGCCATGTATAGTGAAAGCAGGGTGGGGGAGAGATGTCCCCTGCCTCTGTGTAGAGGGGGTGTGTGAAGGGAGAGTGTCCTGCTGGGTCCCGCCCTGGGGTCGGGAGCATGTGAGGTCTGTTAACACATGCGTGTGCCTATTGGACCATGTCCTGGGGTGTCATGCAGCTGGAGCCATCTGCCCAAGGATGGCATGGCACGTGCTCGCATATGCACAGGTGGCTGCGTAATCCGTGGGAGGCATGGCCACACGTGCAGTCCCTGGTCTCCCTCCCTGCCTTCCCCCAGGGTAGGGGACAGTGCTGGCACTTACCCGGTATGGCCTCCTCGGACATCCCTGCCGACTCCTGTGCTGGGATAGCTGGTGGTGGCTCCTATGCTGCGCCTGGATCAGGGCCCTCAGCTCCCGGCTTGCTGGCCCCCGGGCTGGCGTGGACTGGACCGCCCTGCCCCTCAGGATTCGGTCAAGGGTGGGGAAGTAGGGGCAGTTGTTAGCCCCTGCTGTGGTGCTGCCCCTGGTGGCCCTGGCGTACGCCTGCCGCAGCTCCTTCACCTTCAGGCGCACCTGCTCCTGGGTGTGCCTGTGGCCTTCCCTGGCCATGGTTGCCGCTATGTGGCTGTAGACAGCCGCTTTCCTCCACCTAGTGCGGAGATCATGGATGTTGGGGGCCTGCCCTCAAACCTCAATGAGGTCCATGATCTCTGCACTAGTCCATGAGGGCGCGCGCTGTCTACGGCCCCTGGCTGGCCCCTTGGTGCTGGGGGACTGGGCGGGGGAGAGCTGCCTGCCACTGGCTACCATTCTGTGGCCACTGGCTGAGGGTCTGCGGCTGCTGGCAGGCCTGGCTCTTGCACGTGCCCAGTGTCCAGAGTCTGCCCCTTTAAGGGCCCCGGGGCTTGGGGAGAGGAGGGGAGTTTTCCTGGTTTGGGCCAGAGTGGCCACCAGGGGAAACTAGGAAGGGCTGGAGGCCCCCTAATTCGAAATAAGTGTCTACACAGCACTTATTTCGAATTAGCTATTTCGAATTTGGTGTTATTCCTCGTGAAATGAGGTTTACCAAATTTGAAATAAGGGATCCACTATTTCAAATTTATTTCAAAATAGCGGTTTGTATGTGTAGATGCTATTAAAGTTAATTCGAAATAACAGCTGTTATTTCGAATTAACTTTGTAGTGTAAACATACCCATATAGCCCTATTGTACATCGTTACATAGAAATATACTCAGTGGCCTGAAAGTAAAAATTAATCTTCTTCCATCTGTTGGTGAACAGGGAGAAGAATGGATTTAGAGATATTTCATCTGCATACAATATTTTATCCTAAACTCCAGATGGACAGAGGTTCCAGAGGAGAAGGAGCTCCCTGACACCATCTATTAATGAACAGGGGGAAGTATGGCTACAGAGAGAGCTTCATCTGTATAAGCTTTCTACCTGGAATTCCTCCTCTGACACTTTGTGAGCCACCATAACTTCACACAAATGCAGCATTGGTTTGGTAGTGGAACTGAAGTGAACTGATTTTTAAGAGGTGTTCAATAATCAAACCTTCCATTAAGGGCAACAAAATCCCCCTACTGTAGATAAGGACTGTGCATGTCAGAATTACTCTGTCAATCTGTTCCACTTTTAAATTTTCTGACACAATACTTTTCCTCCTTGTATGCTAGGTTTTTGCAGTCCTTAGCACACCCCCTATTTCTCAGTATTAACACTCACAAATAGTTAAATAATGAAAAATGATTTTAAAAAATGAGTTTGCCATCACTATTCCTTCATTACATGGTACTACTCGGTATGTTGCTGGAGAGTATTATATATATCTAAATAGAAAGAGATGAATAATAATACTAACTTTAAATAGCACACTTTTCAATCATGGGTGCAACAGATGTAACCACAAAAATACGAACACATTTCTGAAAACTCCTACCATATGTGTATATAAAAGTGTATTTTATACATGCAGAGCTAGTAACTGTGCCTCCATCAATTCATTTATATATGCAGTTACCTTTTCTGAATGTGCAAATGCATCAACTGCACTATCAGTATGCATGCGAACACACGTTAACAGCTGTTCTCAGCACTGAAAAGTTATGCCTAAGTATCAGCGATTGGACTGATTAAATTGAGGTAAAGTTTTACATGCATAAAACAGTACAAGTATCTTATTATGCCTATGACTATAAACTGGTCCATGGTGTCAATCAGTTTCTTTAGTGTTTGTGAGGGGATGATATTCAATATTCTGAGATAAAAACTGCTGACATTTTTTAATTTACTTTAGTCACTATGGTAACTCACCACAATAATTTTGCAAAAATGATCTCTGCTGTGATACTCTTACTTAAAATAAAATAAAAACACATTGTATTTTGATTTGTCTGTGATTGGTATGATTGAGGATCCAATTATCTTTTGTATAAATGTGCACATTTTTATTGTTGGTAGAAATAGAGAAGAACATAGATCTCTATGTTTATTGTTATGCTATAAAATACATTAATGAGTATTAACTTTGGAAGGACAAAAAAATCAGCTTAAACCAAATTTAAGGTTGCAAACACTAAATTAACTCTGCCCCTTGTGCATGGAACTTGCCTCAGCTTTCATGTGCCTGGCAAAGTAATCAGTGATCTATCCTTCCATTACGGCAATTACTGTGTAGGGGTATGTCTACACTACAGAGTTAGTTCGAACTAACTTAGTTCGAATTAGTTAATTCGAACTAACGCGTCTAGAACTAAAAACTAGTTCGAATTAGCGTTTTGCTAATTCGAACTAGCATGTCCACATTGAGTGGACCCTGAACAGGGCTTAAGGATGGCCGGAAGCAGTGCCGGCAGGGCATCAGAGGAGGACTTAGAGCGTGGAGATGCTCTCTCAGGCTAGCCGAGGACTGCGCTTAAAGGGACCCGACCCCCACCCCGGACAGACAGTTCTCAGGGGTGCTCCGCTTGCAAACCAGTCCTGGCTTGGAGTGCCCGGAGTGCCCACACTGGGCACATCACAGCACTCGGCCATCAGACCGGCTGCTCTTGCCGCAGACTGCCATCTGGGGAGAGGGGGCAATTGGGGGGCTGCAGGAGAGCTTCCACCCCCAGCAGCCCGCAGAGCCAGCCCAGTCCTCCCCATCGGGGGCTCGTACCCCATTCCTCCCTCACCTCCTTCCACTTACCCTTCCCTAGCCCCCCTTCCTGATGTACAAAATAAAGATAACGTTTCTTCCAACATGGACTCTGTCTTTATTGAACAAAACTGGGGGAGACTGGGAAAAGGAGGTGGGAGAGGGGAAGAGAAAGGCTGGGAGAGGGGAGGGCAACTAACATGATCAGGGGTTGGGAACAGGTCCCAGATGAAGAGAGGCTACAGAGACTGGGACTGTTCAGCTTAGAAAAGAGGAGATGGAGTGGGGACAGGATAGAGGTCTCTAAAAGCAGGGGTTGGGTGGAGAGGGTGCATTCAGAAAAGTTCTTCATGAGTTCCCATAAAGAAGGACTAGAGAACACCAAAGGAAAGGAATGGGTAGCAGGCTTGAAACTAGTAAGAGAAAGTTGTTCTTCTTGACAAAGCAAATAGTTAACCTGTGGAACTCCTTGCTGCAGGAGGCTGTGAAGGCTACTACTAGAACAGAGTTTAAAGAGAAGTGAGATCAAATCATGGAGGTTGGGTCCATGGAGTAGTCTTAGCCAGGGGGTAGGAGTGGTGTCCCTGCCCAAAGTTTGTGGAAGGCTGGAGAGGGATGGCACGAGACAAATGGCTTGGTCACTGTCTTCGGTCCATCCCCTCCAGGGTCCCTAGGGTTGGCCGCTGTCGGCAGACAGGCTACTGGGCTAGATGGACCTTTGGTCTGACCCAGTACGGACATTGTAAGCTCAGGGCTCAGGGTCGGGGGTCTCAGTGGACCCCCTTGATTTTCATGCACACCTGCTCCTGGGTGGCCAGGCTGGCAGCTCTCCTGCCCTAGACGGCCGCTTTCCTGTGCCTAGTGCGGAGATCGTGGACGAGGTCCTTGCTGTCTGCACTAGCCCAGGAAGGTGCCCGCCTCTTGCAGTCCCGGGCAAGCTCCCGGGAGCCGCCAGCCTGGTCCCGGGAAGAGGGGGTGGGCTGGGGGACATCGGGTGGGTGGCTCTGTGCCGTGCCAGGTGCAGGGTCTGCTGGCTGGGTGCTGGCAGGCTTGCACCTGGCATGGGCACCGTAGCCAGCCTGTGCCCCTTTAAGGGCTCCGTGGCCGGGAGGGGGGCAGACGAGTTTCCCTGGTGTTGGCCAGAGTGGCCACCAGGGAAACCTGGGAGGGCTAGCCTCCCACTGGTTCGAATTAAGGGGCTACACACCCCTTAATTCGAATTAGTAAGTTCGAACTAGGCTTAATCCTCGTAAAATGGATTTAAAAAATCCTTTAAATTCGAACTAGTGGAGCGCTAGTGTAGCGCCTATGAATGTTAGTTCGAACTAACGTCCGTTAGTTCGAACTAACATTGTAGTGTAGACATACCCTAGGTTACTTTGTATTTTAACAGAAATTTGTATGAAATTGTGAAATTGATGACTGATAGGAAAATGGACACAATATACTTTATGTCAGATGCCTTCTGCCATTTGGCATCTAAAGTTCCTATGGTGTATGTATAATGTTTTTCAAATTAAAGACTCCTGTCAGTATTAATGGACAATTTTATTCTCTCAGGGTATGTCTACACTACAAAGTTAATATGAACTAACAGACGTTAGTTCGAATTAACTTTGATAGGCACTACACATACAAACAGCTAGTTCGAACTTAATTCGAACTAGCGGAGCGCTTAATTCGAACTAGGTAAACCTCATTCTACGAGGACTAACGCCTAATTTGAATTAAGAAGTTCGAATTAAGGGCTGTGTAGCCACTTAATTCAAACTAGCGGGAGGCTAGCCCTCCCCAGCTTGCCCTGGTGGCCACTCTGGGCACAACCAGGGAAACTTGTCTGCCCCCCTCCCGGCCCCGGAACCCTTAAAGGGGCATGGGCTGGCTACGGTGCCCGTGCCAGGTGCAAGCCTGCCAGCACCCAGCCAGCAGACCCTGCACCTGGCATGGCTCGAGCCAGCCACCCGCTGCCACCCAGCCTTCCGCTTCTTCCTGGGACCAGGCTGGTGGCTCCCAAGAGCCTACCTGGGTCCGCAAGAGGCGAGCGCCCACCTGGTCTAGTGCGGACATTGTGGACCTCATCCACGACCTCCGCACTAGGCACAGGAAAGTGGCCGTCTAGGGCAAGAGAGCTGCCAGCCTGGCCACCCAGGAGCAGGTGTGCATGAAAATCAAGGTGGTCCACTGAGACCCCCGACTCTGAGCCCTGAGCTTAGAATGGCCATCCTGGGTCAGACCAAAGGTCCATCTAGCCCAGTAGCCTGTCTGTCAACAGCGGCCAACACTAGGGTCCCTGGAGGGGATGGACCGAAGACAATGACCAAGCCATTTGTCTCATGCCATCCATCTCCAGCCTTCCACAAACAGAGGCCAGGGACACCATTTCTACCCGCTGGCTAATAGCACTCCATGGACCCAAACTCCATGAATTTATCTAACTTCTCTTTAAACTCTGTTAAAGTTCTAGCCTTCACAGCCTCCTACAGCAAGGAGTTCCACAGGTTTACTATTTGCTTTGTGAAGAAGAACTTTCTGTTGTTACTTTGAAGCCTGCTACCCATTCCTTTCCTTTGGTGTCCTCTAGTCCTTCAATTATGGGAACTAATGAAGAACTTTTCTTTATGCACCCTCTCCACACCACTCATGCTTTTATAGTCCTCTATCATATCTCCCCTCCGTCTTCTCTTTTCTAAGCTGAAAAGTCCCAGTCTCTTTAGCCTCTCTTCATATGGGACCTGTTCCAAACCCCTGATCATTTTAGTTGCCCTCCCCTCTCCCACCCTCTCTCTTCCCCTCTCCCACCTCCTTTTCCCAGTCTCCCCGAGTTTTGTTCAATAAAGAGAGTTTCTATTTTTGAACACACGTGCCCTTTATTTTGTACATCAGGAAGGGGGGCTATGGAGGGGTAAGTGGAAGGAGGTGAGGGAGGAATGGGGTACGAGCCCCCGATGGGGAGGACTGGGCTGGCTCTGCGGGCTCCTCAGGGTGGAAGCTCTCCTGCAGCCCCCCGATTGATCCCCCTTCCTGGATGGCAGCCTGCGGCAAGTGCAGCTGGGCTGATGGCCGAGTGCTGTGATGTGCCGAGCATGGGCACTCAGGGCACTCCAAGCCAGGACTGCTTTTCTGTCCCTCATCGAGTTAGACAAGCAAGTGGGGAACCCCTGCGAACTGTCTGTCCGGGGTGGGGGTTGGGTCCCTTTAAGCACAGCCCTCGGCTAGCCTGAGACTTTCCTGAGTCCTAACCTGATGCCCTGCCGGCACTGCTTCCGGCCATCCTTAACCCTGGTTCAGGGTCCACTCAATATGGACATGCTAGTTCGAATTAGCAAAATGTTCATTCGAACTAGTTTTTAAGTCTAGATGCACTAGTTCGAATTAGCTTAGCTAATTGGTACAAGACATAATCCAGCTTTCAATATTTTGCTATTGGATGTTAATCTCTGTGAAACCAATGGGCTTTTTCTGAGAAAGGACTTGTGACTAGTGTTCCCTCTAAAACACATGTTTACATGGACACACACAAAGAATTCTAAGCCCACCCATTTCCTTCCCAGAGCCTCATAGCAGCACTCACCTTCTTGCTGGACCTGGAAGGTGAGTGTCATGGCTGCTTTCAGGGCCTGGGCCTCATGGCTAGCGGGGGCTCCTTAATGGTGAAGAGAGGAAGTGTTCATATGACAACTCACCTCCTTCATTATATTCCTCCAATGAACATGTTCATCTGCATATTTTGCTGTTGGTATTCTCTTGTTATTACTCTGTTCTGGTAGTTAGCAGAGCTTTAAATTTTGAAAAGGCCCAGGGAGGGCTTTGAAATTAGAAATATTCATTTGAAGAAATCAAGACTAATACACTTGTACCTGAAGTGAGAGAATTTAGAGAAGAAACCTGGAGCTACTAATTTTATTTATTTAGTATAGTGCTCAAAAAGATCCTTTCCCAGAGGCCACTAAAGTCATTTGTTGTTGGATCGGGGCTATCTACTAGGTATAATTTAAGAGCTAATAAATCCATTTTGAGTGATCAGCAGAAATTGGAAAATGTCTTGTGTGTTTAGAGGAAGGAACACATAATCTGCTACTACCCAGAAGTAAACTTAAAAAAAAATCTTAGTGTACTTGTCTGGATATGGTACATTCTGATGTTACTTCACATAGAGTCACATTCCAAATGTGAAAATTGATTATTGACATGAGTTTTGCCATCGTTTTATTTGTGTAGGGGACTAAGTGTGAACTCATAACTATAGCTGTGCAGTGAAACAGATTCTTGAAGAACTTGTAAAATGCAGATGACCTGTTTTGTTCATTGTAAGAGTATCTGACAGCACTTTACTGAAGTGACCGATGGACTTTTTGATTCTCAACAAGTACCAGAGTCCATGGATGTTCTAGTAGGACTTACTGTTCCTCCAATCGAACCTCTTTTAGTTGCCACCCCTAATTTTGATGACATGCTGGAAGAAACTTTGGTACCAGATTCGGCTGATTCCTTCCAACCAAATGTTCCTATTGTTCAGGACAATGCTGTACCACCATCACCTCATTATATCAAGACATTGTAAAAACCAGTGGTGTATCTCAATTTGTATAATATTGATCTAATTGGTTTCTATTTCAGGGCAGAATAATCTCTAGCAATTTAAGAGTCTCAAATAGTTCACTTGCAGTATTTAATTAGGTTAACTAGTGCATTATATAAGCCATATAAAAATGTATATATAATAACATGGAAAGTATTTTAAAGTAGGGTGGAGGAATGTGATATCCTGTCTCTTTAAAGGATTGAAGGATCTGCACTGACATTTCCCAGTGCAGACCTTTGTTTCTGTTTTGGTTTGGCCTTGCAGAACAATACAGTCACTGCAGCAGACAGCTGTGTTTATGTCCTTATCTGCTGGATCCAAATATAACATATATCTATATCAACACTGAACACAGAGGTAAAATCAGCTCCTGCTCATTACTCATCGGATAGAGCACAATACATCTTTTCTGCACCAGTTGTTCGAGATATTAGTGCCAATGGATTTGTGTATACGTGGATCTTATGCTCCCTGAACAGATCTAATCACAATGTTGCCTTCTGCGCCCATAGGGAGACCATTTTTATGGTGTGCAGAGGATACACAGGCAACCCTATCCATGCTGCCCCAAAGGAGAATTTTGCCTGTAATTATTACCAAACTGAGCAAGATATAATCTTTTTTTCTAAAGTACATAAAAATTGTTTTGATGTGGGACACGGTAGAAATCATTCTAGAACTGTAGGTGATGAGTAATGATGTTGAACAAGAGAGATTAATCCCTCTGAGCTTTACTAGTAGGAGAGGAGACTTCATTTGCATAATCGCATTATGGCTCTATTTCGAAATAGCGCTATTTTGAGAGAAAAATGGGGTTATTTTGAGATAAAACCCTTCCCTCGAAATAACCTTTACTCCTCATTATCTTGAGGAGTAAGGGTTATTTTGAGGGAAGGGTTTATCTCAAAATAACCCAATTTTTTATCTCAAAATAGCACTATTTCAAAATAACGCCATAACGTGATTATGCAAATGAAGTGCAGGATATTTAAATCCCTGCTTCATTTGTAATTTCAGGTGTCTGCATTTGCATTCCTCTCAAGAGAGAGGAATAAAATGTAGACATACCCTGAGGAAAGCAGGAGTACAGATTTCAAAATAACCAGCTCATCATTTCAAAATAATGGCCTTGGTAGTGTGGATGCTCTACTTATTAATTCAGAATAAGGAGGATATTTTGAAATAATTCCCTAAGGGTATGTCTACACTACCCCGCTAGTTCGAACTAGCGGGGTAATGTAGGCATACCGCACTTGCAAATGAAGCCCGGGATTTGAATTTCCCGGGCTTCATTTGCATAAGTGGGGTGCCGCCATTTTTAAATCCCCGCTCGTTCGAACCCCGTGCCGTGCGGCTACATGCGGCACGAACTAGGTAGTTCGAACTAGGCTTCCTAGTTCGAACTACCGTTACTCCTTGTGGAAGCCTAGTTCGAACTACCTAGTTCATGCCGCGTGTAGCCGCGCGGCACGGGGTTCGAACGAGCAGTGATTTAAAAATGGTGGCGCCCTGCTTATGCAAATGAAGCCCGGGAAATTCAAATCCCGGGCTTCATTTGCAATTGCGGTATGCCTACATTACCCCGCTAGTTCGAGCTAGCGGGGTAGTGTAGACATACCCTAATATAGACCAGGGCTTAGGTGCTGGACTTTTCAAATAAAAAGACTAAGTCAAATCTTCACCCCTACCCTGCAACTTTTGTACTAGTGCTACAGCAAGATGTTCAGCTGGTGCGATCACTGAAGTCAGTGAGGGAAATAACACGTGAGGTTAATTGAGGATCTGGCCTTATAGCATAAGAGGACCAGAAGGCTGCCCTAACAGGACAGATGATAATTCTCCTGGTACAGGGACTGTAGATTACCTACTTCAATGCATTCCCCAGCAGGTACTGGCAGCAAGGAACTAGACCAACTGGCCACTTTGTATTGCTTAACAACCCCTAAGAGGGCTGTTACCAAACTATGTAAGTTAAAGCAGGACAGAGACCTCTCTAACTTGTAATAGGAAATCAGCTAGATCCGAACTACCTTAAAAAATACTTTCTAAATCCTACATAACAAAATTTGCTACTAACATGGGAAACTACAGTTCCACTACAGTTTTGAATTCCCTCATCTGTTGGATATTTGTCCCACAGAGTTTAAATAAATATAGCTCTTATAAATTTAACTTCTTAAACTGGTGGCGGGGGCAGGGAGAGAGAAAAGGAGAAGACAAAGGAAAGATTTTTCCATATCTTTCTCATCATATAAGGCTGTAAATATGATTGTAGAGCATGAAACCTTCAGGGACACATGCACACACATACACTCACTCACACACAGAGCATATCTCAAAGATCAAGTGCACCTACTTGTGCATTTATCTACTTGTGCATTTATCACGGTAAAAGCTTACATAATGCTTAAAAATACTTATTCCCAGTAACTCTTTTGAATTAATTTTCTATATAATTTAGAAAGGTACGGAAGTAATGCAAATAGCCTTGACCTAAATTGTCAGTAATTTGTAAAAATAATCAGCAGCAAATCATCATTAGTAATGAAAGGTCATTTCCAGAAATAACATATTAATGAAGGTCTTACTAGTAATGCAACCAATGCAGCAGGGAACATGACATAGCATTGTTACCACTTCACTGCTATTTTAGCTACAAATAGTAGAAATATTATATAAGATATTAGTATATATCACTGGTCTGACAATAGATTATTTTAACATTTTGTTTTCGAAACTAATTTGAACTTAGTTCATAAAGCTGAGTTTAATTAGTTATTTCCCCCCACATACAAGGATAATGTGTAATCTAGAAGCTCAGACGAACTCTGATCCTTGCTTCCAAAGACTATGTCTACACTGGTGGGTTCTTGTGCAAGAACGGCTGTTCTTGTGGAAGAACCTGCAGAGCGTCCACACTGCCCACCGTCTCTTGCGCAAGAAGATTTACAGCGCAGCTTCGGAAGATAAGACTTCTTGCGCAAGAGCTATGCTCTTTTCTAACAAGAGTAAGAGGGCAGTGCAAGAGGGCAGTGTGGATGCACAGCAGGCTGGGCTTCTTGCACAAGAAAGCACTATGGCTAAAATGGCCATCAGAGCTTTCTTGTGCAGGAGAGCATCCACACTGCCACGGTTGCTCTTGCACAAAAGCACATGGCAGTGTGGACATGTTCTTGCACAAGAACCCTTGTGTAAGATGTTTGTGTGCAAGAATCTGCCAGTGTAGACATAGCCAAAGTGTATGCAAAATATTTTTGGTAAAACGAAGTTAGCTAGCTGCCTGTTCTGACCCAAAATTAAAATAATGCAGAGACTATTTTCTACCGTGCAAAATGGTATCTGGATTTGGAGCTTTAGATGTTCATGCATGCTGTACTTGAACATTTCTAGAACTACTACAGTGTAATTATGTTCACTGTTTTCTCTAAATCTACCACAGTATACATATTCTGAACAATTATGTTGCCAAAAGAAACAAATAGGTTGATTTCTATTTTCACTATAATCTAGAATAAGGCTGGGGTACCAGCTGACCTCAGACCACATCCATCCTTCTGTTTCATTTCATCCAGCCTGTCATGGCAAGTTTCCACACTGTGTGCTGGAAGCCCTGATCCTCATTACCCCACATGTGGTTGAAGCCACGAGCACAGGCTCAGCAGCATGTCCCTGTGCCCTTATGTGAGGGGGCAATCAACGCAACTGCTCATGCTGCTCTGCTCCTGCACCTGCTCCACAGCTCCCATTGGTTTGGAACTGCAGCTATTGGTAGATGAGGAGGCAGCACATGCAGGCACAGGCAGTGAGCACCAACAGCAGCCAATGGAAACTGCAGGGCCAGTGTGTGACAGCACAGTCAGATCAAACCACACAGAGGCACCTGGCCCCTCCTGTTAGGGGCCGACGTGGCCACTTCCTGGAGTAGCACACGTCCAGAGCAGGCAGAGAATCTGCTTCAGCCCTCCCTGCACCAACAACCATGAGTCAACTGACCTAAGTGACTCCAGGCTGGAGCTTGTACCCTGAACGCCCTCTTGCACCCCAACCCTCGGCCCCAGGTCAGAACCCTCTCCCCTACTTTAACTCCTTCCCAGGACTCACACCCTACACTGAGCATTCTTCCATGCCCGTACATCCCAATACTCTGCCCCAGCCCTGAACTTGGTCCCACACTCTAGCCCCTGCCTCAGCCCAGGAACCGCTCTCACACCCCAAAATCCCCATTTCTGGCCTTAAAACCCCTCTGAGAATGGAGAATTTACCACCTCCCTAGGCAAACCATACCACTGCTTCACCACTCTCCTAATATCCAACCTAAATCTCTCCCACTGCCACTTGAGACCATTGCTTCTTGTTCTGTTATTTGCCACCAATGAGAATAGCTTGGAGTCTTCTTCAGATAGTTGGAGGCTGCTATCAAATCCCCCCTCATCCTTTTCTTCTGTAGACTAAATAAGTGCAGTTCAATTGGCCTCTCCTCATAAACCATATTCCCCAGCCCCCTAATCATTTTTGTTAGCCCTCCACTGGACTCTTTCCAATTTGTCGTCATCCTTTCTGTAATAGGGGGTACTAAACTATATGCAATATTGCAGATGTATCTGCTGTCAGTGCTCCTAATAAGGCAGTGCAATATATTGTTTGCCTTTTTAGCAACCAGGGCACACTATTGACTCCATATTCAGCTTCTTGTCCAAAGTAATCCCTAGGTCTTTTTTCTGCAGAATTGCTGCTTAGCTAGTCAGTCCCCACCCTGTAGCACTACAAGGATTCTTCACATGTCCTTGTTGAACCTCATCAGATTTCTTTTTGCCTAATCCTCCAATTTGTCTAAGTCTCTCTTGGGGATATCCATACCCTTCAGCATATTTACCGCCTCTCCCCAGCATAGTGTAACCCGCAAATTTGCTGAGGGTGCAGTCCAACCCATCTTTCACATCATTAATGGAGACTTCTCAGACTACTTTCCTTCTCAGGTAAAATAAGAGAGTTAAACGAAAAGCCAAAACTAACTATGTTTAAAACAAGGCTTTTGTCATCTTTAGCTTCTCTTTTACTGGAACAGACTTTTAATAGATTAGAGAGGCATGGATAAATCTAACAGGTTATTTTAAGAAATACAATGTACAATTTACATATTATTCTAATGTTCTGAACTCAAGGGACAAATGATCTGATCCAGTTATCTATTGTCCTTCATTTATCTGTAATATTTTAGAAATAGAATTGAAAAATGAAATGAGGTCCATCCATTCTTTCACCAGGTTTTCCAATGTTTCAGGTAGGTACAGTTTAAATCTTAGTATACATTTAGAAATATGCATCTCTCTATCTGTCTGTCCATCCATCTGTGACTCCTTGGCTACGTCTACACTGGCATGTTTTTCCGGAAATGCTTTCAATGGAAAAGTTTTCCGTTAAAAGCATTTTCGGAAAAGAGAGTCTAGATTGGCAGGACGCTTTTCCGCAAAAGCACTTTTTGCAGAAAAGCGTCCGTGGCCAATCTAGACACGCTTTTCCGCAAAAAAGCCCCGATCGCCATTTTCGCGATTGGGGCTTTTTTGCGGAAAACAAATCTCTGCTGTCTATACTGGCCCTTTTGCACAAAAGTTTTTCGGAAAAAGACTTTTGCTCGAACGGGAGCAGCATAGTATTTCCGCAAAAGCACTGACAATCTTACATGAGATCGTCAGTGCTTTTGCGGAAATTCAAGTGGACAGTGTAGACAGCTGGCAAGCATTTCTGCAAAAGCAGATGATTTTGCGGAAAAACTTGCCAGTCTAGACACAGCCCATTTGTTTAAGAACTTCGCCTAAACAGTATAGCTAGGACCACCAAATTTGGTAGGAGGCAGTTATACTGCAGAATGACTACAAGGGGCAGCCAGGGGCCAGAGATGGGAACTGTGACAGGTAAAACCCCATTGGGCTGGCAGGGAGCAGGGGTGGGGAAAAGGATAGCTATCTGCAATATGTTTCAGAGAGTTTTTCTGTTTGTGTACCTGTCTGTGGTGCCTTTTCCTTCCCCCAGCTGAGGGACATGCACCTCTCCCCTCCTGTGCCCACTATAGTTGCAACAGCCACGGACAAGTGCTTCTCACTTGGCTCCAAGCTGCTACACTGAGAGAGGGCGGGGTTTGTCTCCTCTCCCTAGGGCAGCCTGTATACCAAACCCCTCATCCCCAGCCCCACTATAGGACAATGATTTAAATTAAAAACAAAACAAAACTGATTTGATCCAAGCAACAACAATCTTCTAGTAATACAATATGTTTGAGAGTTTTCCAGAATTTGTGTGTGTAGATATAGCTAGATAGATGGATGGATGTGTTGTCTGTTCTGCTATTAGTTCTGATTGCAATATACCTTTGTGACCTTTATTTTGTTTACAAACCTTTAAACAATGGACAACCTGGTCATTATTGCTCATATGTAGTATGGTGAATAGCCTGCTCTAGGTAAAGAAGAATCTCTGTTATCTAGGGGTTGTATTTAAACCTTTTATTGCTCAGACATTAGTGAGCAACAGTTACAAACAAAGCAAGTCACACATTCCAACCAAGTCTAGACATTAAGTCTAATAGACATAATAAATCAAAGGGTGTGTCTAGACTACAGGGTTTTGTCGACAAAAGTGGGCTTTTGTCGACAAAACTATACCTGTGTCCACACTACCGCTGAGTTCTGTCGACATAACGTTGACAGAACTCAGCAGTTTTGTCGACGCTGGTAAGCCTCATTTCACGAGGCATAACGCCTTCTGTCGACAGAGTTCTGTCGACAGAAAGCGTTATTGCATGTAAACTGTCCTTGTGTCTACACTGCCATGTCGACAAAGCAGCTTGCTTTGTCGACAGAACTGAATGTAGTGTAGACGCTCTTTGTTGACAGAAGCTTTGTCGACAGTATCTGTCGACAAAACTTCTATCCACAAAACCCTGTAGTCTAGACGTACCCTAGTAGACATATGTCTAGCAAAATCATCAGTCTTTATTCCGCTTGTCTGTGCAGAATTATCCATTTTTAAAATAAAAGATGCCTGCTTTTAATTCTTAGAATAGGGACACATGTCTGCATTCCAATCCGGTAGTCAAATATAGATGTCTAAAGAGATAATAATTTTAGTTTCCAAAGAGCAAATTATATGGGAAAGATCTTAAAAGCCAGCCTTCTAGATAGAAACATAGTCCTTTTAGTTAAACTAATAGGGCAATTTCTATTCTAGTTAAGAGGAAGAAGAGCTAACATTGTATCTGGTGACAGTAAGGGACATTTGCGTGACTAGAATATTAATATTAATTCCTGGGGGCGGGGAGGAGAGAGAAACATGACTAGATTAAATCAATGGGAACTGTAGTGGTCAGAACTTTTGAATATCAGGCAACACCTAAATGGAATTAGGAGACTGATGTTTAGCATCTAGGTTTGAAAATATTGTTCTATATCAGTTTCAAATAATTTTTCTCTGATGTAATCGCTTTCATTTTTCTCACTTGAATCCTAGTTTGTTATTTTCTGCCCATATTTTTAATTCCTCTAGTTTGAGTATGATTTCTCTATTCTTACTATTTCCCACCCACCCCTCATAATTGCAACACATAGATGTCTTTCCAAAGAGATTCTCTAGTTCAGTCAGAAGCTATGGCCTTAATGCAGGAATCTGAGTGATATTTTATGACTTCTATAACACATGGGTCAGAGTAGATTATAATAATGATCTTTTCTGGCTGTTAGTGGACAAACATAGCCTCTCTAATGTAAGTGGGTCAGTGAAGATTTATACTAGCTGAAGTCTTATAAAGGAAATGCCATTAATAGGCTATTTCCTCCCATTTCCAATCATCAGTGAAGATGTTAAATAAAACAAGCTCTATTATATTTCTTTAGCATCCTCACTAGATACTATCTATCACAATTTGGCACATTAAGGATTCAGAATCCTTAACTGATAGTCAGACTATGTGAAAACATCACTGCCCAAGCCAATTTCAATTAATTGTAAGTTAGATTTTGTGAGCAACTGTCAAATGATTTACTAAAATCCAAATATCTTTCATATAATGCATTCTCCACAACCACCAAATTTTGTAGTTCTATAAAAAAATCTAATCATAACTTGAATGGGATGTTGAGTAATTTGAGGCAGCCTGGCTTATTGAACTTGCTTCAGTTAATGTCCAAATATTATGATTAGGTGCAAGATATCTGGAATGGGTCTGTCAGGATTCTGCATTACTATGAGTAACATACCTTGTTAGGATATATGATATACTTGTAAGTAAAATTTCATACCAGAATGAAATGAGCCTAATGATGAGATTTATCAGGGCAAAAGTTTCAAGAAAGGCTAAACAGTGGAGAAGAATATTCCTCTCGTGTTCTTTTGCCAAGTTAAATAGATGTGAAAATTCTGTCATTTGGATGTTGAAAAAAGGGGCCAGAATGTAACTTTAATGAGGTTCACTGTACTATAAACATTTGAGGGCATATTTCAGTATCATTGATATCTGTTTCACAGCACTATAACTCCTTTGACTTGAGCACAGTTACCCCTGAGTTACATAATTGAGCCTTTTGTTCATATATAGATCATCTTCCTATATTAAGTCATGACTCTGGGTTTAATGCCTTTTCATTACCAGTAGTAATGAAAAATGTACTTTATGCTCCTAGGCATCTGTCCTTTGATTGTTTTGATGCATGATTATATATAGGTGTTTGAACTGATAAAAAAAGTTATATATAGCTTAGTTAAACTTTGTTATAGCTATACATAACTTATACATAAGACTATGATTTTGTCATGGGGCTCGTGGAAGTCATGAAATCCATAACTTCCAGAGACCTCCATGACTTCATCCTGTGGTGGTAGGGCTGGCGTTATCAGCCACGACCCACAGGATCCAGTTGCCACAAAAGAATATTCCTCCAATTGTGGTTTCTGGCCACTGTGGGCAGAAGGAGCACCTTAGAGCTCCAAGCCAGGAGACCCCATAGCTCCCGGCTGTGGGGCTCCCAGCTGAGAGGAGACTCTGTAATTCTAAGCCACCATTGGTGGTGAGGTCCCCCAAGAGCTCAGAGCTAGAGTCCACAGAGCTGCCTAGCCCTGAGGGCAGTGTGGGGACCCTGAGCAGCCCCACAGCTATGGGCAATGGGGAACCCAGAACCTCAAAAGCAATGCATACCAGATCTTTTCTTTATTCTTTTCATCATGGATATCTTTAATAAAAATTACAGGCTGATCATGGGTTTCCATGAGTTTTTGTTTATTGCCTGTGACTGTTTGCGATTTTTATGAAAAATATCCATGACAAACTCTTAGCATTAGTTATGTACAACCTTAGGCCAAGATTTTTCAAAAATAGGGATGAATGTCAGACTCCTTAATCTCCATTAGGTTCCTTAAGTTTTATTTTTACATATACTGCAAATAATCCATAAAAGCAGATAGAAAACAATTTGGCAAGATCTTAACTGAGACAATGGAAATGAGCAACATTTTGCAATTATCAACATCAGGATCTTTAAGAAAGTGACAAGAAAAGTTTTAGATTGCTGTTGCTTCAAAAATATCCAAATAACTGAAGGTGGTAGATAATGAGTAACAATGTAGAAGTTTTTTAATGTATTATTTCATTTAGCAACAAAACAAAATTTCATGTCTGTAGTTCTGGACTCTATGATGTACTTCAGTATTACTTATATGTTTAGTAGAAAAAGCACAAGGCAATATGAAATTCCACATGTACATCAAAATCCTTTTCAGGGACAAAACTTTTAATTCAAGAGATCATGGCGTTTTATTAGTCCTATGAGTTTATTTTTACAGCAATGAGATGGTAAATGTGCAGAAGGAAAGCACCAAACAGGGCAAATGCAAGCTGCACAATGTGCAAAAACAACACTGGACATCCCAAAGTCTATTTCGGCATCTTAAGCCATTGCTCTGTTGTGCCATGACATCTAATATATGGTTCCATGTTGTATATAAGTGGCATTGTTTCTGTTTGGTAGTGAAGTCAACATCTATAGTGATAAAAAAAATTATACATATCAGTAACATCAAAGTTGAGTCTGTTTTTCAGACCAGGGAAATGCACTTCTGAATTTTTTGAGGGAATAAATTAAGGCTAAGTCTACACTAGTACTGTACTGTGTTGCACGTTTCTGTATCAGGGGTGAATGTGTGAAGAGAAATTCGGCTTGAAGGATGTTAGTGAGCTTGTGGGGAGTATTCTGTACTTCCTCCATAGGGATATTTAGATCTTGTGAAACTCTTTTGAATAAGTTTTGGAAAGAGGAAATGTCCTCCGAAGTGTTCGCAGACAAGATAGAATTACCACCCCTGTATCAGCTAATGATGTTGTGTGAGCCAAAGATCCCACCGCTGACATAGGGGAATGTTGGCTCTCATTATCACTCCTCCTAACTTGTCTGTGAGGAGATTCAGTAGGTCGTGAGAGTCTTATCTATATGTTTAATTTTAAATGATCTCTTTGGGTATGTCTACACTACCTCCCTAGTTCGAAGTAGGGGGGTTAATGTAGTCATACGGAGTTGCAAATGAAGCCCGGGATTTGAATTTCCCGGGCTTCATTTGCATAAAGCCGGCCGGCGCCATTTTTAAATGCCGGCTAGGTCGGACCCCATGCCGCGCGGCTACACGTGGCATGGACTAGCTAGTTCGGATTAGGCTTCCTATCTGAACTAGCTGTATGCCACGTGGAATGAGGTGGAGGGAGGCAGGAGGCTGCGCCTGCACATAGCTAGTCAGGGAGTTCGCGCATGTCGCATGACGCATGTCGCATGCCATGCATGTCGCATGCTAGCAAAACTCCATCCAGAGGCGCTGGGATGTTCTATACCTGATGTGGAGCACCCGCAGAGATGTCTCTCGATGGAGAATGAAACATGCTCTGCACAGTGTATTTCAGTCCCATTGATTGTTTCCTCCTAATCTTTATGAAATTGATTGTAAAGCTCATGCCAGTGTAGACGCTCTCTTGTGGAAATACTTTAACACAAAAACTCTTGCGTTAAAAGTATTTGCCCAAAATCTTGCCAATGTAGACGTAGCCATATTGTTTTTATCAATTGTTCACAAGATTTGATTAGAAAAGATAGGGATAAATCTCAGGGCGTATGTCTACACTTGCAGCCTAATTTGAACTAGGGCTGCAAATGCATAGGTGTGTAAAGTACAGCCATACCAGAACGGCAAGATATGTACCCTTACACAAGGCCTTATATACCCAAGCAGTTCCTCCTCCACACTGTTAGCACTGTAGTGTCCTTTTGTCTCTTTAATAATGGTGGGTATGTCTACACTACCCCGCTAGTTCGAACTAGCGGGGTAATGTAGACATACCCGGAGTCTTTCTCCACCACAAGAAGCTGCCTGAGGTTTTCCTTGTCACTGTTTCCCAGTTGCCTCTCCTGCATCACACTTTCATACACATGCATAGCTACACACTGTAATGTGGACCTCTGCCTATGGTGTGCAGTGTAGATGTACTTTCAATAGAAGCTTTCTGGTGATGATTATTTATTTAACAGATTATTTATTTAACCTGTAAATCCCAGGGGAGTTCAGGAAATTGCCCAACCTACTTGAGCTGGGACGTTTACTCATGGTTTTGGTTATGAACTTGGTGGTGTTTTCCCAAATTATAGGCGAAACTAGGCAGTTGCCTAGGGTGCCAAGTGAAATGGGATGCCAAATGGTGGAGCAATATCATTGAGGGGTTTGGAGGTGGGGGCACCGATTGCATGGTTCACCTAAGGTGCCAGTTGCTGGCAGCAAGTCTAGGGCCACCCCTGGCTGGAATCAGGCCTGCTGCTGGGAGCGGGGAAAGTTGCAGAGGGGGAAAGGGTGATTGTTCAGGGGCCAAGGTGATTTAAAAGGGACAGGAGTCCCTTGACCACCGTTGCTGAGGAAGCTTCTTGCTGGTCCTTACTCCATACCACTCCTGGAAGTGGCCAGCACTGTTGCTCTGACCCCAGGGAAAGGTGTCATAGACGGCAACTGGTCTATGTTTGCAACAAATCTTGTACAAAAGTATGCCAAGTGAGATATCTATAAAATACTTATGATTTACTGGTTATACTCACATCATTCATTTGAATTTATCATTTTTGTATTTGAAGGGCTATGTAATAGTATTTCAAATCCTAGCACCTGGAGTAGCACCCCCAAAATAGCTAGCCAGCATGTCTGCAAAAGGCTAGTCAAGTTGATCAGCCTATGAAGAAACATTCAGCAATTAATGCAAGGGAGGTAACCAATTCCACTGAAGCGGCGAGGAGTCCTGTGACATCATATAGACTAACCGAAGTGTTGGCGCATAAGCTTTCGTGGGCAAAGACTCACTTCGTCAGATGCATGTAGTGGAAATTTCCAGAGGCAGGTATAAATATGCAGGCCAGAATCAGGCTAAAGATGACGAGGTGGATCCCATCAGGGAGGATGAGGCCCACTTCTAGTAGCTGATCTGGAGGTGTGAATACCAAGAGAGGAGAACCTATTTTTGTAGTTAGCAAGCCATTCACAGTCTTTGTTTTATCCTGAGTTGATTGTGTCAAACTTGAAGATGAACTGTAGCTCAGCAGTTTCTCTTTGAAGTCTGGTCCTGAAGTTTTTTTGCTGCAGGATGTCTACCTTTAGATCTGCAATTGTATGTCCAGGGAGATTGAAGTGTTCCCCTACAGGTTTTTGTATGTTGCCATTCCTAATATCTGATTTGCGTCCATTTATTCTTTTATGTAGGGATGTCCAGTTTGGCCGATGTATATAGCAGAGGGGCATTGTTGGCACATGATGGCATATATTATGTGAGTAGATGTGCAGGAGAATGAACCAGTGATGGTATGGCTGATCTGGTTAGGTCCAGTGATGGTATTGCTGGTGTATATATGTGGGCAGAGTTGGCACCGAGGTTTGTTGCATGGATTGGTTCCTGAGTTAGAGTTATTATGGTGCGGTGTATAGTTGCTGGTGAGAATATGCTTCAGGTTGGTGGGCTGTCTGTGGGCGAGGACTGACCTGCCTCCCAAGGCCTGTGAAAGTGAGGGATCTTTGTCCAGGATGGATCACTAATGATGCATTGGAGAGGTTTTAGCTGGGGACTGTAGGTGATGGCCAACGGTGTTCTGTTGGTTTCTTTCTTGGGCTTGTCCTGTAGCAGGAGGCTTCTGGGTACAGGTCTGGCTCTGTTAATCTGTCTCCTCACTTCCTCGTGTGGGTATCGTAGTTTACAGAATGCTTGTTGAAGATCTTGTAGGTGTAGGTCTCTGTTTGAGGGGCTGGAGCATATGAGGTTATACCTGAGTGCTTGGCTGTAAACAATGGATCGTGTGGTGTGTCCAGGATGGAAGCTGGAGGCATGTAGGTAAGCATAGCAGTCGGTAGGCTTTCGGTATAGGGTGGTGTTCATGTGACCATCACTTATTTGCACCGTGGTACAATTCCACTGAATGGCTTTTCCTGCAAACCTTCAGTCTGGAATGTGTGCCATGGCATCTACCTGCAAAGTACTGAGTCATGGACAGGTGACGTGCTCAGGTGACTACAAACTCCACTTTGGGATAAACTTTTACACAGTGAGAACAATGGGATTCTCTCCACATGGCCAAGGATATATAACGAACCCTGGAAATTCCTCCCTTTTTTCTTCAGTCCTGCTTCTCACTGTAGTGGATCTTTACTACAAGCTCAAGCTCTGAATAAAAGATGGAATGAGCCATCCTAAGGTGGGTGTACTCCAGAAACTTGACTTAAGCCAACAGTCATTCCATCTCTGCTACAAGCCTGCACCAAGTTCATGGCAATTATTATATGTATCTGATTCTTTTAACAAGTTTAACTCTCATCCTTTCTTTCTTTTCTTAAATAACCAACCCTCTAGATTTTAAAGAGTCATCGACAGTGTACTTTTTGGGTAAGATTTTAAATTATACATTGACCTGGGAATGTGGCTGGTCCTTTGGGATTGGAAGGACCTTTTTATTTGATTAGATTGGTTTTCATAACCTCACACCTGTAGAAGGAGTAATACTGGTGGTGACACGTGAAAACTGTATTGTCTGAGGGAATTGCTTGTATGATTACCCATTAGTCAGTGTGGTAAACAGAAGTGTTCTTGGTTATTTCTTTTTAGTTACTAATAAAGGCAAACGGGTAAATTTTGATAATAGTTATACTTGATCGAAAGCCTGTTGAAGTCAGCAGAAGTCTTTTTGTTAATTTATACGGGCTTTGGATCAGACCATATTTTTGGTTAGTCCACATCATCCTCAATATCTTGAAACACAGATTAAATATTATAGCAATGTAAGAACAATCAAAGCTATTTTATAAGGGTCGGATCAAACAAGTACAGAAGAAAACTTCATGGAACCTTCTATTTGGAGATGAAAATTATAGCATAGACTACTGAGGCATGAAATGGAATAAAATAGTGTCATCTCATATCATCATTACAATCATTTAGTAGCAAATGTTTTGAAATGATGTTTTAACAAAAAGCTACAAACAAACCCCAAATCAGAGGAAATAGAAAATAGGTTATGAGAGCCCTTGAAATTAGAAAAGATTAGAAAGGGATTTTTCCGCTCCACATAGTCACAGTGAACACGGATGCCAATTACAAAGTTAATGCTGTGATGTGTAAAGTTGAAAGTATTTTTCTAATACATACTGCTCAAAGCATTATTCTCCAGGAAACAAATTCCTATGTGCACACTGTGTCAAACTCAGTCAAGCATTTCCTGACAAGGTGCAAAGAAATGGTATTTTGATGTTTCTGATGCTGGAATACCTTTTAAAAAGATTTTCCCCTCTATTTTTCATCTTTGGGTTTCTTAGTTTTGATGTTTTAACCTTGTGAAATGTTCCTGCCTCTTTGATTTCTTTTAAATTATATGGTTATCTCATAAGGTCTCATATATTTTCTTTAATCCTTCTTTTATTGTCAATCAAACCATGCTGCACTGAGCTGAAGAAAGCTCATATGGTATTGAAAACATGACGCCAAAAATGTCTTCATTGAACATGCTTTTGTTTATGAATTAAACCCTTTTGAATATTTTTAGAAGTGTGTGAGTCTGTTTAAAATTCATACCTTTCACAAAATCCCTCACTAATTCAATTTTTGTCCATTGCCGTGAAACCTTTTTGACTACAAATGGAACTCATCAAATACCTTTATCTGTCAAAACAACACTACGTATCTGAATGTAGCAGGGGATTTATGGTAGAATGCAAGAGACTTTAAACTCTGGGATACTGCTTCATATTGCAGGAAATAAACACTGACCCGATTTTTAAAAAAAATATCTGAGCATCTATTGTTTATTACCTGAAATGATGGTCACAGTCCATTTCTTAGTCCATATCACAGCTAGTATGTGAGGCCATTGGTGGTATGCTCAGTTGAGAAGATTCGCGTTACTGTGAACAGAAATAGAAACTGTTTTCTCCAGTTAAACAGGGCACAGCCAGGACTCACTCAATAGTAAAAGGAGTGAAGAGCCTTTTTGGGATAGAGAGACCTATCTATGGGGATTAGAGAAAGTGTTTAGGAACATAAGCATAAGCTTAGGCTGAAGTTTATCATAAGTTATTCATTTCTTTTTAGTTACTAATAAAGCCAAAGGGGTGAATTTGGACAATAGTTGCACTTGATCCAAAGCCTGTTGAAGTCAGCAGAAGTGTTTTTGTTAATTTAAATAGACTTTGAATCAGACTGTATCCCTGTGAGCCATTTTGGACACATCCTGTAAAGAGAAATATGCAGAATCCAAAGAAAGTTCACAGAAAAAACCCATTAAAACTTTTTTAAGTAAGCGTAAGAGATAGAAGACATAGAAATGATCCTGGAAATACATGCCAATCTATTAATACAAATTTAAATCCACAAAAGATTTATTCTGTCATTGGACAGTTAATAGCGGTAATCCTCTATGTGTGGAAGTAATAGCAGGATCCTCAAATATATGAATACTAGAATTAAAGATGAGCAGTCAATTAGACACCAAATTGAACTAGAAGTAATAGCAGAATCCCTACTAGGATTCAAGAGATGTATATAGATAATTCAGACTTCAGAGTGAAGTATCAAAGAGGTTATTGCATAATGACTATAATTTGCAAATGGGATATCATTCTAATACAAGAATTTAAGAACAAGAAAATGATTACCCAGTACCTAGATGTTGTGTGGTTCGGCTTTTGGATATGAGAGAAGCCAGTAAAAACACTTCAGATAAACTCTTGTTAACTTTATTATGCACACAATAGTAAAGGAAAACAGTGAAAAGTTACACAGATCTATTTCAATACACAGATCTATTTCAATACACAGGATAGTTAGTACAGACAATAGTATAACACCCACACCTAGGACAGTACCCAAGATACTTGATTTTAAGGATAGAGATATACATGTACTATTACTATAAATCACTCACATCGTCATCATTGGGAAACAAGCACACAAGTTTATGAAACTGTATATCTACACTACAGCGCTAATTCGAACTAACTTAGTTAATTCGAACTAAGCTAATTCGAACTAACGCATCCAGACTAAAAAACTAGTTCGAACTAGCGTTTTGCTAATTTGAACTAGCATGTCCACATTAAGTGGACCCTGAACCAGGATTAAGGATGGCCGGAAGCAGTGCCGGCCGGGCATCAGATGAGGACTTAGAGCGTGGAGCTGCTGTCTCAGGCTAGCCGAGGGCTGTGCTTAAAGGGACCCGACCCCCACCCCGGACAGACAGTTCTCAGGGGTGCCCCGCATGCAAAGCAGTCCTGGCTTGGATTGCCCAGAGTACCCACACTGGGCACATCACAGCACTTGTCCATCAGACCGGCTGCACTTGCCACAGGCTGCCATCTGGGGAGAGGGAGCAATTGGGGGGCTGCAGGAGAGCTTCCACCCCCAGAAGCCCGCAGAGCCAGCCCAGTCCTCCCCATCGGGGGCTCGTACCCCATTCCTCCCTCACCTCCTTCCACTTACCCCTCTCTAGCCCCCCTTCCTGATGTACAAAATAAAGGACAATTGTGTTCAATAATAGAATCTCTCTTTATTGAACAAAACTGGGGGAGACTGGGAAAAGCTGGTGGGAGAGGGGAAGAGAGAGGGTGGGAGAGGGGAGGGCAACTAAAATGATCAGAGGTTTGGAACAGGTCCCATATGAAGAGAGGCTAAAGAGACTGGGACTTTTCAGTTTAGAAAAGAGGAGACTGAGGGGGGAAAGGATAGAGGTCTATAAAAGCATGAGTGGGGTGGAAAGGGTGCATAAAGAAAAGTTCTTCATTAGTTCCCATAATAGAAGGACTAGAGGACACCAAAGGAAAGGAATGGGTAGCAAGCTTCAAATTAGTAACAGAAAGTTCTTCTTCACAAAGCAAAGAGTCAACCTGTGGAAGTCCTTGCTGCAGGAGGCTGTGAAGGCTAGAACTGTAACAGAGTTTAAAGAGAAGTGAGATAAAGTCATGGAGGTTGGGTCCATGGAGTGGTATTAGCCAGGGGGTAGGAGTGGTGTCCCTGCCCAAGGTTCGTGGAAGGCTGGAGATGGATGGCACGAGACAAATGGCTTGGTCACTGTCTTCGGTCCATCCCCTCCAGGGTCCCTAGGGTTGGCCGCTGTCGGCAGACAGGCTACTGGGCTAGATGGACCTTTGGTCTGACCCAGTACGGACATTCTAAGCTCAGGGCTCAGGGTCAAGGGTCTAAGTGGACCACCTTGATTTTCATGCAAACCTGCTCCTGGGTAGCCAGGCTGGCAGCTCTCCTGCCCTAGACGGCCACTTTCCTGTGCCTAGTGCGGAGGTCGTGGATGAGGTCCACGATCTCCGCACTAGACCAGGTGGGCGCTGGGCAGGCTCCCAGGAGCTGCCAGCCTGGTCCCGGGAAGAGGCGGAGGGCTGGGTGGCAGTGGGTGGCTGGTTCGTGCCATGCCAGGTGCAGGGTCTGCTGGCTGGGTGCTGGCAGGCTTGCACCTGGCACGGGCACCGTAGCCAGCCCATGCCCCTTTAAGGGGTTCGGGGACGGGAGGGGGCAGGCGAGTTTCCCTGGTGGTGCCCAGAGTGGCCACCAGGGACAGCTGGGGAGGGCTAGCCTCCCACTAGTTCGAATTAAGGGGCTACACAGCCCTTAATTCGAACTAGTAAATTAGAACTAGGCTTAGTCCTTGTACAATGAGGTTTACCTCGTTCGAACTAAGCGCTATAATACTTAGAATTAAGTTCGAACTAGCGGAGTGCTAGTGTAGCGCCTATCAAAGTTAATTCGAACTAATGTCCGTTAGTTTGAATTAACTTTGTAGTGTAGACATACCCTGTGTGAGCTATGAAAATCACTGTGGCAAATAAGGACAATACTGTAAAGAAACGTGATGCAGAAAATAATAAGAAGCAGATTTATATGAACTGCTGCATCATCATATTACAAATTTAAATAATTCTTTAGAAGCAAGAGTCACATTGTAAGGCAGCTAAGGACATATTTTTAAAATTTGATTTGATTTGACCTGCATGAGAAAGCCAAGTGGCTCAGTGGATTAGTGTGTTTAGGGCCCATTACACTCATTGTATCCATTACACTCATTGTGTCAGTTCTGCCCATTTTGTAATCTCTGCTTGAGGAAATCATGGGATTATTACAGTCCTGTTGATGATTGTCAGGAATAAAGTGTTTTCAATGCTTGCATGGTACATTACTTGTTCAAGTCATTAGTCTTCTATTTTCATGATTGCTAAATCTAAGGGGAACGCCCCTCCCCCCAATAAATATTTCTATATCCAGCCATTGAATAAATGACAGTGTTTTTGCTTAACTGGTATTATAGCAAGTTTTACATATCTAAATTTAAATTTTATAGGATGAATTCAGAATCATATTAGTAGCCACTCTAGATCAGACCTGTCCCCCATCTGCTCCTGCATCTTATCTCTGACAGTGGTCAGTTCCAAATGACTCATAGGAAAGTGAAAGAAATACTATATTATGAGATGTGCGATATTCCCCAAGGGTAGATCTAATCCTGATCTCTAGGGCATGTGTACACTACAGATAAGATTGAAGCAGCCACAGTCACTCTTCTGGGGTTCGAATTAGCGAGTCTAGTGAAGACACGCTAATTCAATCAGAGAGGGTGCTCCTGTCGATGCCAGTAGTCCTGTTTCTATAAGGAGTATGGGAAGTCAAAGGGAGAGTGTGCTCCCTTTGACTTCCTACAGTGTGGATGGCACCAAAATTCGAGTTAAGATATTTTGACTTAAGAAATACAATTAACGTAGCTGCAGTTGCATATCTTTATTTGATAGTGTAGTGAAGATCAGGGGTAATAGTCCATGGCTTGAAGCATGAGGTTTACCATCTCTTCTGAAATGTATGTTGGTGTTAACTTTTTTTTTCAGTTACTCTTATTACCCACATAAGTATCCAGTCTCTTTTGGAGTCTTGCTGAGCTTTTCACCTCAACACTGTTCTGTGACATGGAATTTCTCTAGTCCCCCAGACGATCAGATGATCCGGCACAGCGTGGTAGTTTAGACGCAGATCGGTTGGCTGGGGAAGCCTTTGCCAACCGATCCTATAAGCCTCATTTCACGAGGCATAAGGGATCGGTGGGCAAAGGCTTCCCCATCCGACCTATCCGCGTCTAGACTACCGCGCTGTGCTGACGATCAGCTGATCCGGCACAGCGCAACGGCCATGTTTATTTTAATGAAGCGGGGATTCTTTAATTCCCCACTTCTTTGCCTATGCCAGGTAAACTAGTTTACATGGCTCTGTCGACGGAGCCATGTAGTCTAGACATACCCTTAGAGACTAACAAAGATATATAGAATCATAAGCTTTTGTGGGTAAAACCCACTTCTTCAAATGAATTTGAATGGAAATAACAGAAAACAAGATGGAAATTTATGATTCTATATATTTTTGTTAGTCTCTGTGGTGCCACTACTCGTTGTTCATTAAGTGACTATTATTCAGTTTTATTCACTAGCAATAAGAAAAATTCAGTGTTTGCCACATGGCATGTGGTGCTCCAAAACACTATCAACAACAGTATGTCAGAGAACATCATAGAACTCTGTCCACATATCTATACAAGTGACGCCATATCAGGACCTAAACACAAAAGCCACAACATCAGGGGCTCATACAACTGAACATCCACTAATGTGATATATGTCATCAAGTGCCAACAGTGCCTCTGCCATATATATTGGTCAAACTGGACAGTCTCTATGACAAAGGTTAAATGGACACAAGTCAGATATCAGAAATGGTAACACACACAAACCTGTAAAGGAACATTTTAACCTGCCTGGTCACTCAATCATGGATTTAAAAGTAGCCATCTTCTACAAAGGAATTTCAATAGCCAGTTACAGAGAGAATCTACAAAATGATAATTCATCAGGATTAACTCCTGATGAGCTGCCGAATGTTTTGTTTACCTGTGCATCCTCAGGTACACCTGATTGTAACTCCCATTGGCTTCAGTTTGCTTTTCCTGACCACTGAGAGCTGTGGGAAGTGATGTGGGCTGGGCTACCACTTACTGCAGCTCCTATTGGCAGATAACAGTGAACCACAACCAAGACGAAGCTGTGATCAGCTGTACCTGTGCACATACAGATAAATAAAGCATCCAGCAGCCTGACAGGGGATAACCCTTGTGAATTGTATTTGACCCTTGGGCCAATTATTGACCACCCCTGTATTAAACCATTTTTCTCCTGAAAGTTTATACTTTAGTTCACTAATTGCTATGAAAACACAAATTCTCATTGGAAAAAGGGTGACAACAATCACTTATAGTAAAGCATTTATAGCAAAAAAAACCAAACATATGGTAGTCATTCCTTCTCTCTCTTTTACAAATACACACACAGATTTCTACTAAAATTATATGAAGCTTTTAAAACTATAGTGTGTGAAATGTATGTTTACAAATAATACAAGGAAAACCATCTGAGTCAGATTCTACTCTGAGTTAGACAGCATCATAATCCCCTCCAAGCACCTGTATGTACAGATGGGAAGGAGAACTTATATGGCTCCTATTCATCTGCCCAGTGTGATGCAGCCAAGCCACAACACCAAGATGTTGGAGGTCTTTTTCCCATCATCTCCTTGCCTGGTTCTTGTTACACAGACATAAAGCAGAAGACCTGAAGTCTGAAGCATAGGAAATGCAATGTTTTTGGGGGTTAGTTCCAAGCAAGCATAACTGTAGCTCTACATGTTTTGGTCCCAGGTCTGCCACTTCAGAACCTTCACCCTGGCTACGTCTACACTGGCCCCTTCTTCGGAAGGGGCATGCTAATTTTGAACTTGGGAATAGGGAAATCCGCGGGGGATTTAAATATCCCCCGCGGGATTTAAATAAACATGACCGCTGCTTTTTTTCCGGCTTGGGGAAAAGCCGGAAAAAAGCGTCTAGACTGGCGCGATCCTCCGGAATAAAGCCCTTTTCCGGAGGATCTCTTATTCCTACTTTGAAGGATAACTTGGGAATAGGAATAAGAGTTCCTACTTTGAAGTAGGAATAAGAGATCCTCCAGAAAAGGGCTTTATTCCGGAGGATCATGCCAGTCTAGATGCTTTTTTACAGCTTTTCCCCAAGCCAGAAAAAAAGCCGCGGTCATGTTTATTTAAATCCCGCGGGGGATATTTAAATCCCCCACGGATTTCCCTATTCCCAAGTTCAAAATTAGCATGCCCCTTCCGAAGAAGGGGCCAGTGTAGATGTAGCTCCTATGTCTCCTTTCCCAACTCAGATGCCTTAGAGCCTTGCCTGTGTTCCCTTTTCCCATTTGCATTCTCAGATCCCCATTCCCAATTCCTTTTCCTTAGCTGACACATATATAACACAGTGTGCACACTTCATCCCACCTCCTTTACAATTGATGTTTGTGTTCCATTTTTTTGAGGGGAGGAGGGCTTGTGAGTCTAGCATCTTCATCTCTCTCCTCTTGTATCCCATGGAAGGGGGAAAGAGTGAGCTTGTGCTCTGGCCAAGGCCAGGCTTTTCTTTATTTTTTACTGTTTCCTTTTATTTATTATTTCCCTTTGCCCCTCCTAACTGGTTGTTTGTTCTAGGCTTGGAAGAGAAGTTCTTTTCACCCCATCTGCTTATAGGCATGTGTAAGATATTAATGCCTTTGTTCTTTGTTATTCACACATATTAGTAAGGATATAGAAGTATCAAAAGTCAAGCCCAAAATTCCGTCTCAGACTAATAAGCAAGCCAATGTACTAAGAATTCACTGCAAAATTTGAGAAGGGGCATTGATTCATTCAAGCAAAGGAGAGTTTGTAGTGAATACTTCTCTGCCTTATTTTAAGTCCTATTTTAAATCAGTCTTAGAGTCTCTTACGCTCCAGCAGGACAATACAATGAAATCTTTAAATTCCTTTTTCTTTCATAAGCACCAATAAAACAAACTAAATTATGGGAAAATCCTTTCCCTTCAGAGCAGAACTTGACTGTTGATTTATTCCCAGCAGTTGCCTTCCTCTCCCTGAAAGTGCTCCAGGAAACTAAGGAGTTCCAGCAGCTTTTGAACTCTTTATTACCCTTGTCTCTCCCAACTTTTTGTCTCACTCACCAGCTTTACAGCCACTAGCAAAGTATTAACTTTAATCTCCTATTGATTATCAGGGGAACTCAATCAGTCCATTTGTTCATTTGCTCTTATTAAAAGGTAAGAGCTAGAGTCCCCAAATTTGGTGTGCAACTTCCTCTCCTATTAACTTAAAGCACGGTCAGGGTTTGGTTGTCCCAGGACAGCTAGAAGCCCTAGAAAATGAATGGGTTTCCATAACATGCAAAGGAAGGGCCTGCTATTTGGAGGGATGTGATACTGAGAGCAGAGGCATAACAACTATGTAAATATTAAAAAGGGTTGGTACAAAGTACAGAGCCTTGTGGCAAGCCATTGTTAATGATATGGGGTATGCTGATCTTATTACTCAGATACACGTGCAGGTTCCTGTTATTCAGCAGGGTCCACAGCAGGCCTTCCTCCCCATCCTTCTGTGGACTTACCTAGAAGCCAAGCACACTGGGCTTATGTTTCTATAAGGCTACGTCTACATTGGCCCCTATTCCGTAATAGGGATGCTAATGTAGCACTTGGGAATAGGCAAATCCGCGGGGGATTTAAATATCCCCCACGGGATTTGCATTTTCATGGCTGCCGCTTTTTTCCAGCTTGTAGATAAGCTGGAGAAAAGCACCAGTCTGGACGTGATCCTCTGGAAAATAAGCCCTATTCCGTAGGATCTCTTAATCCTACTTAAAAAAGCGGCAGCCATGAAAATGCAAATCCCGCGGGGGATATTTAAATCCCCCGCGGATTTGCCTATTCCCAAGTGCTACATTAGCATCTCTATTACGGAATAGGGGCCAATGTAGACATAGCCTAATAGTGCATCTGTGATACACATGTCTCGTGTAAAGGAGAAGAGTGACAGAGGAGGAATACATCTTGCTGGTGCTATTGATGCAGGAAAGAGATAACATTTGAAGTTTATGAATCAAATTCTATGTTTGTGTCATACTTCCCGTGACTTGTGCTGCATGCAAAGGGGAGGAGGGAGAAGCAAGGAGAAGAGGAGAATTGTAATGAGATCAATATCAGCAGGTTCTTGCACAGCAGCAACTACAAGAGCAGATTGCACGCCAAACATATGGGCAAAACTTAGCACAGCTTACTTTTGCATGATGTCTTCCTTCTACTTGAGCAAATTCTGCTTCTCCTCCAGCTCTTGCTCACACACCATGAGCAACCACAGGTCTCCTTCAGCATTGCTTTGTATGCCTTTTCTTCAGTGGTTCTCAAACTGTGGTCCATGGACCACTAGTGGTCTGCGGCCACCTTCCAGGTGGTCTGCGTTTAAGCTCAGCCACCTCCTCCTTCCCTCCACAGTGGGGATACCACTCTGGAGCTCCAGCCTCGTTCCTCCGCCCTCCCCCATGAAGTTGGAGCACCAGCATGGCTTCCTGCTGGGGCTGGTGGGGGGGAGGAGAAGAAAGTCCCGAGCCTTGCTGCGCGATATAGCTCACAGGGAAGAAACTGAGCCAGAAGGTCCTCCAGCAGATGTCCCCGGTGGGCTGTGGAACCAAGGTCAAATAGAGGCTGGCTCCTCCTGCTCCTGTCCCTGCCCCTCCTGCAATGGCCCCTCCTTCCCCTCCTGCTCCTGCCCCTGTCCCTGTCCCTCCTGCTCCTGCCCCTGCCCCATCCCTCCTGCTCCTGCCCACCTCCCCGTGCAGCCTGCCCCAATGTGGCCTACCCCCCATGTGCAGGTCCACCCCCACAGGAGTGGTTGCAGGGGCCACCCCTCACAGGAGTAGCTCCTCCCCCTCCCAGTTCAAGGTCTCCTCTCCCTCCCATCCTAGATCTCCTCTCTCCCCATTGTAAATAAAACGAAGACAAGTTTTTGTGTTCAAGAAAAACTGTGTTTGGTGTTTATTGGGAGGTAAGGGGAGGAGAAGGGAGGGGAGGGAGGGGGGGGAGGGGATGGGAGGGAGTTGTAAAGGGAGACCGAGGCGACCCTACTATGGGGCCTGGGAGAACATGTCCATCAGGGCCTCCAGGATGTGCACCCCATCCTGGTGCGCCTGGCGGATGGCAGCTGTGCAGGGCTGTTCATAGGCCTGGCCCTCAGCTGCCATCCATGCGGGGAGGAAGACCTCTCCACTCCGCTCCACAACATTGTGGCTCACGCAGCACGTGGCCACTACCTCTGTGGCATTCCGCTCACCCATCTCGAGACGGGTGAGCAAACACCAGAAGCGGGCTTTCAAGTGGCCGAAGGCGCACTCCACATGATTGCGGGTCCGGTTGAGGCGGTCGTTGAACCAGGCCCGATTCTGGTCCGGCCGCCCTGTGTAGGGCCGCATTAGCCAGGGCAGCAGGGGGTAGGCCATGTCCCTGATGACACAGATGGGCATAGGCACATCCCCGACAATAAATTCCCACCTGGGAAGCAGGTGCCCGCCTCCAGCCTGCGAAACAGGCCGGAGTTGCGTAGTATGCGGGAGTCGTGTGCCCTGCCGGACCAGCCCGCATAAACATCAGGAAACAGCCACGATGGTCCACAAGAGCCTGGAGTATGATCGAGCAGTACCCCTTCCTGTTCATAAAATGGGCCGCTCGATGATCCAGGGCCCGGACAGGGATGTGGGTTGCATCCAGGGCTCCCCCGCAGTTGGGGAACCCGAGGGCAGCGAAGCCGGCCACCGTAGCATCCATGTCGCGCAGCCAGATGACTCTCGAGAGCAGGATGTTGTGGATGGCGTGGACGACCTGCAGAAGGGTGCAGAGAAACACTGGGGAATATATCACATAAGGCAGAGTGAGTGTGCGCTCCCTTGCTCCCCCCCCCCCGGTGATGGCCTCTGTGCTCACACACACACACACACACACCAGGGCCCCCTCGCTCCACACCCCACCAGCAGGCCTGTGCAAGGGAGGGATGGCCCAAACCCCTGGGTGACCCAGCCTGGAGTCTTGGCTGCCCCTGGGCATGGAGTGCAACACCCCCCCCTCCCCACTCCCCCTGGGACTTACTTCCATCATGACGACACTGACGGTGGATCTGCCCATCCCGAACTGGTGTGCCACCGATCGGTAGCTGTCCGGGGTGGCCAGCTTCCAGACTACGATGGCGACCCTCTTGTTGATGGGGATGGGTGCCCGCAACCGGGTGGTGGTTCTCTGGAGCACAGGGGCGAGCCAGGCACATAGCTCCAGGAACGTCCGCTTTCACATGCGAAAGTTTCGGAGCCATTGCTGGTCTCCCCATTGCCCCAGGACCAGCCGGTCCCACCAGTCCGTACTGGTGTCTAGTCTCCACAGTGGCCTCTCCACGCTGGGGTGGGGATGCCACAGGGACACCATGGCCTCCGTGGTGAGGGAGTCCAAAGCGACCTGCGCCTCCATGTCCTGGAACAGGAGGACAGCAGCTTGGAGCAGCAGCTGCAGGCACTCCAAAATGGCCGGAAGGGGCCAGAGCAGGCACATGGCCACCCCTGGTTCCGTGGCAGATAAAACAAGGGAGATAAAAAAAAAAAAACAGGCAAAGGCACTAAGTGGCAAAAGGCAGTGGTGACCAAAAAGGCAGAGGGCAACCACCAGAACTGCTATGGCTGTCAGTCCCTGTAAGAGGTCCTATAGCATGCAGCAGGAGAGTAACAACTGTCCGGAGAGATCCCTTTAAACACGTGTCTCAAAGGAGCTCCAGCCCCCGCCCCCGGAAAGGGCTGGTGCCCTTTTACCCTCTTCAAAATGATTCCAGGCTTCTGCTTTTGCGCAAAAGCGTCCCGCCAATGTAGACGCACTTTTGCGCAAAAGCACATCGTTATAACAATAACTCTAGGACCAATCTAGACGCGCTTTTGCGGAAATACTTTTAACGGAAAACCTTTTCCGTTAAAAGTATTTCCTCAAAATCATGCCAGTCTAGACGCAGCCCAAGAGTGTAAATTAGATTATGGGGTGGTTAAAAAGAATTTGGCACTATAGGTTTTAGATTCAAAAGCAGAATCTGCCAATGTGTAGAGCAATATATAAACACTGCATTGCCTTCACTTCGGAATTCTGGTTTTCTGCTTTCTGTCTTCATGACAAGAACAAGGGGAGAGGATAAAGGGAAAACCCTCTTATATGAATCTCCTCAGTCCATTTTGACCACTGTTCCAAAACACTGAGTAAATTCTCTCTGGAGCCAGACAAGGATCAATGCACTTTGCTTTCCCAGAGATTCATTAAGCCCTGTTTGCTTTTTTCTTTTATGATGTCAGAAGGTTCTTCCTTTCCTTTTAAGGAAGCTCTACCTACTCTATTTTTTGGCTTACAAAGGCATTAGACTTCCTCTTAAAAGAGCAGGTCAGGAATTGTGGCTTTACTCTGTGTTTTTACCTCAGGATCACAGAATGTGCTACATATGGGGAAAAGAAAACTTTATCAAGAAAGGAGTGTTTCGGCTGTTTCGGCATATAGGCAAAGATTAGAACATCAAGGTTCAAGGCCAGATGCATATTTCTTCTTTTTCTCATCATTTACATCTTCTTTGTTATATTAATATTTTTATCATAAGGTGTTAACACCCGATTACAATAAAAACACTAGGTGTGATGCCATCACTGCTGCTGGAGATTATTTTGATGGAAATGTTAGTATTTCATTACAAGAATGGTGACAAATTGTCTTGAATGGAAAACAAAATAAGTATGCTTTATAAACATATGTTTAAACCCCTTGGCAAAGTTATTTAAATGTATCTCTCAATTTTCATTGACCATTCACATATATATAAAACATTATTTATTTTACCGCAGAGTAACTTAAACTTATGTACCACTCAATGTGTACCTCTTCCTTATTTTAGAAATCCCATGCTATATTCAAATAAATGGTTAGGTTTTAAATTTATTAAAATAGTAATTTGATTAGTCATTATCAGGGTATTATGGAAAGGGACATGCAAATATTTTTTCCATAGACTAGACATTGAGTAATAGGATAGATGTCCAGTCAGAACCTTCATGAAATGGCCTGGCTATAGTTGAACAACAGGCGAAACTCAATTTTCATCCTGCACTGAAAGGATCAATTTGGTATATACATGAGCCAGACATTAATAGTCTTCTAAACCAAGCCTTCTGAATTGATGTCTTCTGAACCAAGTCTTCTCAAAAGTTATTAAAAGTGAGCAAAAAATTAATTAATGATGAAAAGTCATTTAGCTCCTTCTGTTATTTATTACCTGATTGTATTGGCAATTGAATTATCAGCAGGAGTTGTTGCAAATGGATTTATTGTTGGTTTGAATTGTATTGATTGGGCCAAAAGCAGAACACTGACTTCCTATGATATAATCATAACCAGTCTGGCTTTCTCCAGATTTTGCCTACAATTCTTGGTGACAATAGACAATTTCTTCTCTATGTTATTCCCAAATTTTTTTGATATATTTGAAAGGCTACATTCTTATCTAGTTACCTGGATGTTCATAAACCAAGTGAGTCTCTGTTTTGCAACCTGCCTTTCTGTGTTCTACTGTTTGAAGATTGCCACTTTGAACCAGTCCCTCTTCAGATGGTTAAAATTAAGAATCTCCAAACTGACGCCATGGCTGCTTTTGGGCTCTTTGCTGTACTGCTTGGTTACCACAGTGTGTTTTACATTCTTCAGCTATTCTTATTCGGTATCCTTTTACAACTTCACAGATAATAGCACAATGTCCTACAACAGAAAGAAAGCTATGGAATTCACCTTTCTGGTGCACAGCATAGGATCTATCTTGCCCCTTATCATATTTATTGATTCCTCTGTTTTGTTGTTCCTATCCCTTTGGAAACATATCAGGAAAATGAACTTTAATTTAGACTTTATTCCAAGTTTCAGGAACCCCAGTATGGAGTCTCATGTGCGTGCACTTAAATCTGTGCTGTCCTTCTTCATCCTCTACAATATTTATTATGCAGCTTCAACATTCTCAATAGGATACATACCCTATTTCAGGCTATGTTCTGGACAGTTTTAGCTGCTGCTTACCCTTCTGTGCACTCCATTATCTTGATTCTGGGAAACCCCAAATTAAAATTGTCCTCCTCAAAAATTCTGTATTGTACCAATTCCTGTTTCAGACAGGTTACTTCATAGTATCTGTTCTTATGCTCATGGATCAAGAATGTTCACCACGTTTCTGCAGTAGTGGAAAAATATTCTTTTTCCCCTTTTTTCTATATTGTCCAGTATATTATCCATCTGAAATCTTTTTTATTGCGATCGTACAGAAAGCCACTGCCAATTTCAAAGATTATTTTCAAATTCACCACCAGTTCCCACTCAAACTCTTCCATTGGCTGTGAATCCTTTCCTGCAGCAGCACTGCTATCCTTTTAAGGACAGACTGCTCGTTTTATCAGACATTCAATGGTGATATAGGATTAAGGAAAACAGGATGAGATTAGCAAATTTTCACATGATGTATTCGGATAAGACTGAACTTTGGTCTCCACAGGGGAATGACATTTCTGTTTATAAATAAATAAACTAGCCAGAAATGAGATGATGTGGAAAGTGCAACCCATGCGTGGATTGCTCCAGGCCTGTCTTATGGAAGAAAGGATAGTCATAGGACTGCCTAGTGGGATTTAATATAAAAGGCCAGTCAATTACAGGTTGCTGTCCCCCAGCACCTAGGACAGTTATTTGGGTGATAAGGCTTAGTTAGAATCTAGCCCCAAATTACTATCGCTTCCTCCTTTTAATAAGTAACTGTGTCATCATCCAATTTGCAGTGAAAGGCTGCAATGGAAACACAAGTATGAAATTGGTAGTCTCACAGGGTATGTCTACACTACCCCGCTAGTTTGAACTAGCGGGGTAATGCATGCATACCGAACGTGCAAATGAAGCCCGGGATTTGAATTTCCCGGGCTTTATTTGCATAAGCCGGCCGGCGCCATTTTTAAATGCCGGCTTGTTCGAACCCCGTGCCGCGCGGGAGTAACGTTAATGAGGAGTAACATTAGTTCGGACTAAGGGCTTTAGTCCGATCTAACACGTCCCGGTGCGCACTTCCTGGTTCGAATCAGCTGTGATTCGAACTAGCGCGCCGGTGAGATCATGTTAATGGAGCGCGGGATATTTAAATCCCTGCTTCATTAACTACTTCGGTTGTCTCCATTTGCATCCCTAGTTCGAACTAGGGATGCAGTGTAGACGTACCCTTAGTCTGTGTGATGTAGTGTTGGTACCTTGCTGGTTGCTAGGCTTGGGCTGGGGGTGACCCCCACTGGCTGCTGTCTGTACCAGTGCCCAGCAGAGTAGCTGATGGGACAGGGAGGTAACCTGTTCTACTGGTTACCTCTCAGGGAGAGGAACAAAGGAAGGAAGGAAGGCGGAATGCAGCCCCTGGCTGGGGGGCAGGGCTGGAAGCTGGGCAGTTTCGGTCTGGAATCATGGAGAAAGCAGCCTAAGCAGGGTGCTGGGATTTAGGGGCCCAGTCTCCCCATCTCAAGGGGGGCTGAGGCATCCTAGGCCTGGCCCTGTAACCAGATGCTGTGCTGTATCCTGGAAAAGCAATAAACTCCCTCTATTCTACTGGCTGGTAGTGTCTGTTCGTGCCACTGCGGGGGTGCAGGAAGCAGGGGAACCCCGACGCGATGTCACAGTCTGTAACTAGAAAAACTTAAAAAACAATGAATAGTCTTGCAGCATGTTGGAGACTAACAAAACACATAGATGGCATCATGAGCTTTCATGAAGAAGTTGTGCCCACGAAAGCTCATAATACCATCTACTTTTTTTGAAATAACAGTTGTAGGGGCCACATTTTTAAAAGGACATCCATCCTTTTTTGAGAGGTTCTTTGGACCCTGAATTCACCTGTACAAATCTGAGTAGCTTCACTCAAAGAAGGAAACCGAATCTCAGCTCTTTGAAAGTCACCCTGATACTCTAAAGTCTATGCTTGATCCATATATAATTTCAAGATAACATAGCCATGCAGTAAATTATGCAAATAATATATTAATTACTTCTAGCTAGTGAATTTCTTGGTAATTTAGCAAGAAGCTTGAACATAAGGTATGAATAGTTAGTATTGATAACATTGCAATGCTTTATAGTTAAGGGAATGTAAATATAAATGCGTAGGCTGGAAAGGATTGTTCAAGATCATTGTCTGGAAAAAAAGATTTTCATAGATGATTTAAATAATAAAAATACATTTTTGTCAATATTGTGGCTAAGATGTTTATGTTTGTAATTCAAGGAGTTTGCAGGATACACAGTGATATTGAACCCAACTGAAAAAGAAGAATCCTCTTTTGAAAAGGACCCAGCACTAGCATATAGCCCTTAGGCAAAAATATTACAGATGACTGAAAAATGGTGACACTGTTTATGAAAAAAATTGCAATAGTTAGTTACAATTTAAATAAGGAAAGAGATCAGTCTACAAAAATTGGTATTTTCTGAGCTTTGGCCAGGGTAATTTGAGATGCATGTGACAGTTTGGAAAATATGTCAGCTTGTGAATTCTTTCCTCTTTTTAGGAATAACATTATTGTAACTTTCAGTGGATTAGTACCTCAATTTGGTAGCAAGACTCAGGCACCCGTGTTCAGGAATGTGCAGCAAAGCAAACCTTATTCCTGTCATTGAAGAATATCCAGCTACTTGACAAATAAAGCTTTTCATTTGGGGTTGAGTTTTTTTGTTTTTTTGGGGGGGTTGTTTTTGTTTTTTTGGGTTTTTATGGGGGGTGGATTTGGACAGCAAGGTCTTTGAAGCTCCCTTTTCACAGAAACCTGTTTGGGAAGACACAGAATTCTCTGGAAACTGGAAGATCTGTAGTTTCACCAGTGAGCCATCTGACAAAAGAGGGAGAGAGATGGATTTTAAAAGGTGGGCTTCTGTAAGCTCTGTGAGGAGCCCCAAGAATGATAGTCCCAACTGAACATATGGAGACAAGAAGGAAGTAATTTACTTCTCAAAGGACACTGGCCAACCCAAAGTCTCTGAGATCCAATGGGGACTCTGTGGCTATGTCTACACTGCAGCACTATTTCGAGATATCAGAGGTATCCCAAATAGTTATTCCGTGACTTTTGAGCATGCCATTATTTCAAAATATAAGGGGCTCGCTGTTCCTGCATCTCTGTAAACCTCATTCCACAAGGAGTAAGGGACATTTTGGAATAGCAATTTATTTTGAAATAAGTGTTGTGCAGACAGCATCAAATTTGGAAATATGCTATTTTGAAATTATCTCAAAAGAAACTACTCAATTTGCGTAGCTCAAATTGCATAGCTTATTTTGAGCTATGGGTGTAGTGTAGACCCACCCCATGAAGGGATTGTATTGATGACATTTTGCATAGATCTGTAAATCTTCTGTGCCAAGAGTACTGTATTTTTAGAAGTTCCTGTTCAAAGCCTGTGTTCCTTAGTTTAGTTTAGTTGAATATTAAACTTACAAATCACAGCAAACACATCCAAGTGGGACATGGCAGGACGGAGAGGAAGAAATGCACATAAAATGCTGGAAATCTTGAGAGTGTCAGCATTGGTTTCAACAGATAGTGCAACTGAACTGTGGAGTCACACCTCCCACCGCAAGAACCTAAATAAGAAGAGTAATTGTGCCTAAAAAGCCATAACTAGAGACAATATCTGGGCCCTGTCCAAACCCATATGGTTGGAAGCAAATGGGATCCAAAAGCAGGGTACAAAATAACAGAGGGTACGTCTACACTACAGCGCTAATTCGAACTAACTTAGTTCAAATTAGTTAATTCGAACTAAGCTAATTCGAACTAATGCATCCAGACTAAAAAACCAGTTCGAATAAGCGTTTTGCTAATTCGAACTAGCATGTCCACATTAAGTGGACCCTGAACTGGGCTTAAGGATGGCCGGAAGCAGTGCCGGCAGGGCATCAGAGTAGGACTTAGAGCGTGGAGCTGCTGCCTCAAGCTAGCCAAGGGCTGTGCTTAAAGGGACCCGACCCCCACCCCGGACAGACAGTTCTCAGGGTTCCCCGCTTGCAAAGCAGTCCTGGCTTGGAGTGCCCTGAGTGCCCACACTAGGCACAGCACAGCACTCGGCCATCAGCCCGGCTGCACTTGCCTCAGGCTGCCATCCGGGGGGGCGGGGCACGGAGTCCGAACTAGCGGACATTTAAAAATGGCAGCGCCCGGCAAGATGCAAATGAAGCCCTGGAAATTCAAATCACGGGCTTCATTTGCAACTTTGGTTGCCTACATTAACCACTCTAATTCGAACTAGGGTGGTAGTGTAGACATACCCATATAGACCTGCCCTTTCTCTGTGAATGTGGGCAAACCATTGAACATAATATATAAATCTATGTAAATACAAATCTTTTTAAGCAGAAGGGTTTTCTTATTGAACATCTTATTCAGAACTGGAAAACTCGGGAGTGGGGTGCAGGAGGGCCCCGAGAACTTAAAAGGACACTCAAAAGGCATTTGTAATGATGAGGCCACTGGAGTGAAATGACCTTTATATGGAGGTGTTTTGTTATTTTTGACTGTATCTGTAAATCTTAACGCTTTGTCTATGAGTAAAATGTGTCTGGTTTAAAAGATCTTTTGCAAAACCTGTGCATTTTTTATTTAACTGACAGGAGTTTTCCTAGAAAATGATGAAAACTAGATTTCTGTGATGGGATATGCAAACCTCACACTGGGCAAGGGTTTAATGAGAGCCTGAGGGCTCAGTCAGTCTTCCTGTGATATACCTGCAGTAGGTCTCAAGCCTGGAGACAGAAGCTAAAAGGAAAGAGAGCACAACACTGGCCCTCACTTGAAGACAGAAGTCTGGTTGGAACCAGGGAGCAGAGTTGTATGGCTGACAGACAGAGCTTCCTTGTTTACAACTAGGAGTGCAAGGCAAAAGCTGGAAGAAGTGAGTCTGTCAGGATTCTGTGCACTGATAGGCTATGTCTAGATTACATCCCTCTTTCAAAAGAGGGATGTAAATTAGACATATTGAAATTGCAAATGAAGCCAGGATTTGAATTTCCCACACTTCATTTGCAAAAGTGAAATGGCCATCCAGACATGGTTCTTTTGAGGAAAAAAACCCTTTTTCGAAAGATCCTGTAAACCTCATTTTTTGAGGAGTACCGGATCTTTTGAAAAAGGTTTTTTTGGGTTTTTTTTTTTGAAAGAACCACATCTAAATGGCAGTTTCACTTTCGAAAAGCCAGTTTTCAAAAGAATGCATGTCCGCCATTATGCAAATGAAGCGTGGGAAATTCAAATACTGGCTTCATTTGCAATTTCGATATGTCTAATTTATATCCGTCTTTCGAAAGAGGAATGTAGTTTAGACATGCTCATAGAGAAGCCTGCAGGCAGCCTCCTCCTGAGCTAAGGACCGTTCTGTCAAGCAAACAGAGAAAACTCTCCTGAAGCAGAAACAGCAGAGTGACAGAAAGTCCCAAAAGCTCTGAAATCAGATTGTATAAGAGGCCAAAACTATTTATATCCCTCAGTCACTACCTAACCTTAATGTGTGTTGAATAAAATTTGGGCTTCTGTACACACAGACTGCTTAAAACAATGGTAAATATATCATTAAAAATTTGTTTAACCTTTTATTAAAGATAAGAAAACAAGGAAAGAGTTAAAGCAATTGAAATGTAGAAAAGGCTTTCATTTTAACAACATCATTTGTTTCCTTTACCTTTAGCTAGAAAGAGTTTATAAAGAAAAGCCCTGATCCCTTTATTGACAGTCTCATATAGTAATAACTGTCCTTTCAGGGGAAAAAATAATTTGCAGAGCTTGATGGAGCTTGCATTGCTACTGATCCCATTTCCTAAAAGGCAAAACAAGACACAAGGAGAGAGAAAAAAAGAGCTGTAAAGATAACAAATGCACAACCTGCCTTTGGTGTTGACTCTCATTTGTAATCTCACTATAGGAAAAACCTAGGCACAACGCTCTGACTTTTAAGCCACTCTGAGACCTAGCAAACTGGTATCAGCATCAGGGTATTTAGGGAATTGTGTTTAGATGTTTCTTCATGGTCATGGGCTTATAGCAGTGTTGCAAAATATCCAGTCTTCGCCAACTAACACAGAATCTTATTAAATGGAAGAAAAAAGGAAAGGGATAGAAAAGAGAAGATGTCAGGTGGGAAAAGAAAAGGACACCTGGGGTGTGTCTACACAACACCCTAAATGCAAAATAAGATACGCAATTTGTGCTACACAAATTGTGTATCATATTTCAAAACTATTTCAAAATAGCTTATTATAAAATTTGGCACGTCTATGCAGTGCCAAATTTCAAAATCATAGAATCACAGAGCTGGAAGAGGCCTCAGGAGGTCATCAAGTCCAGCCCCCAAAGCAGGACCAATGCCAAATAAATCAATCCAGCCAGGGCTTTGTCAAGCCAAGACTTAAAAACCTCTAGGGATGGAGATTCCATCACTTCCCTAGGTAACCCATTCCAGTACTTCACCCCCCTCCTAGTGAAATAGTTTTTCCTAATATTCAACCTAGACCTCTCCCACCACAACTTGAGCCCTTGTTCTGCCATCCATCACTACTGAGAATAGCCTCTCTCCATCCTCTTTGGAACCTCCCTTTAAGAAGTTGAAGGCTGCTATCAAATCTCCTTCTCACTCTTCTCTTCTGCAGACTAAACAAACCCAAATCCCTCAGCCTCTCCTCATAGGTCATGTGTTCCACCCCCCTAATCATTTTGGTCACCCTCCACTGGACCCACTCCAATGTGTCCACATTCTTTCTACAGTGGGGGGCCCAGAACTGGAGACAATACTCCAGATGTGGCCTCACCAGAGTTGAGTAAAGGGGAATAATCATTTATCTGGATCTGCTGGCAATGCTCCTCCTAATGCACCCTAATATGACATTAGCTTTCTTGGCTACAAGGGCACACTGTTGACTCATATCCAGCTTCTCATCCACTGTAATTCCCAGGTCCTTTTCTGCAGAACTGCTACTTAGCCATTCGGTCCCCAGACTGTAACAATGCTTGGGATTCTTCTGTCCCAAGTTGAGGACTCTACACTCGTCCTTGCTGAGCCTCATATAATAACATGCTATTTCGAGCTATCCCTTATCTCTCATGCAACGAGGTTTACTGGGATGGTGAAATAGCACACCTGTTATTTCAAAAATGTTTCAAAATAATGGGAGGCTTGTGTATATGCAGGGTAGATATTACGACATGCCTCCAGTATCCCACAATAGTCATGCAATGTAGCTGTACCCATGGAGGGCAGGGTGGGGGCAAGAATGTCTCACATCCCATGTGGTGTTTTGGTATCAGAAAAAGGAAGAGGAGATGTCATCTGTCCCCTTTTCTCTAGCTCAGTCTGGTCAGGACATCTTTTAGAATCAGAATGGAAAAGCTCTGGAGTCCCAGAAAACAGTATATGTGGGAGTCATGATAGTGGAGTATGCTCCAGTTGCCAGTATTTCCTCACAAAGTCTATTTCTATTTCTTAAGGACCCACAAAGGAATTGAGGGGTGGAATAGCTTAACCCTCATTGTTTTGTCTACTAATTAGCCCAGTTTCTGACACATCAATTTTGGTTTACTGATTTCTGCTTTCACACTTTTCTTGTCTATCAAGCATAATCTTAACATAGGCTATGTCTACACTGCAATGTTAAATCGGGGAAAAAGCACAATTAGCAGTACACAAATTGAGTATCTTTTTCCAATTTACTTTCAAAAAAGGCTTTTCTACACAGTGCCAAATTTCTGAAAAAAAGTGCTCTTTCAACACATCTCTTATTCCTCATAGAACGAGGCTTACAGGGATGGCAAAAGAGCGTGTCCACTTTTTAAAAAAGAGTTCAAAAAAGCAGACGCATTCCTTGGACGCGCTGTTCCTTTCTGGTATCCTGGAAAAGCAATGCAGTCTAGATGTAGCCTTAGTTCTTGAGCCATATCACTAGACCTTTTTATTGGGCTCAATTTAGTCTGTCTTCCTTTTCTTATCTGTTCCAATTACCATTTGTTATTGTAGGTTATTGTGAGATCTTATGAACTTTTCACAAACTTTTTTCAGCTAAGATCACAATTTGGGTAAATTTGTGTCCAATTATCACAACAGTTGTCTTCCTCTGAAATAAAAGTTCCACTCATGGAGATAATGAGGACTAGTTAGTCAGGCATAGCTGTTCTGGAATAGCTCCTTGTGTAGACATATACTTAATGGGCATTCCACAAATGTCTAATTCATACACATTTTTCAATAAATTACTCCTTCAGATTCCAACCACTTAGTGCCATGGAAGGAAGTTTACTTAGAGAATATCAATACTGGACTGTTTTGTAAGGGCAGAAAATCCAGGAGTCTGGGGAGGGATCTATAGCCTATAAACAGTTTAGTATTCAACTCCCATTGAAAATCAATGGTATTTGGGTGCCTAACTGCCATTTGTACCTTTGAAAATTCTCTTTGCTTTTAAGACTTCTCACTTTATTCTCACCACATCTAGCTGTGTTATTAGCTCATTGTGGCATTCACCCCTAGATTCACTGCAATAATGCTTCTTGTTTTCACTAGTCATTATAGTAGTACAGGAAACAGAATCTCTAGCTCCTGGGAAATTCTGTGATTTTGAAACTAAAGAACAAGCATGAAGATATTTCATAATTTCCTAAAAAAGAAAAATGTAGATGAAAAACATTTTTGTTAAATCAAAAATTTTATGTCACTAAAATGTAACTATCTCATGTAGATTTTGACCATTTAATTTTAGTATATTCTTTATTATAAAAGAAGAAAGTTTTTAAATGAAAAATTGAAACATTCAGCTTTTTTTTAAATTAATTTTTTGAACATTTAATTTAGATGCAATGGCATTTCCTGAAGGAGACATATTCTGTGAGGATTTTTTTAAACTTTACTACTATTATTATTACTATTATATATTTCTACTACCATATCATCTGGAAGCCCCAGAACAAAAGTAAGGCCACCATGTAGAAATGCAGATCAAGAAAGTATCCCTGCACCAAAAATGTTAAAATAAGGCATTCGGGGAAGATGGCTGGCAGATGCTCATGAAATCTCCATGCCTGATTTTTAAATTCAGTGGAAGGAAAATCAAGAAAGAAAGGATATAACAATGGAGAAAGGAATAACACAGGAGAGAAGAATGAACATCAGAAGAAACAACTGAAATGTCTGTACACCAAAACAAGTAGCCTAGGTAACAGAATGGAAGAAGTATCACTACAGGAACTAGATCTAATTAAGGATGATTTTTTAGGCATGGCATGTAATTTTTGCTTTAGCAAATACATGTGGATATATTTAAGTCAGTTTGGATAAGTCTTTAAATAAGCATTTTAAATATTTAACTTTAAAATATGTAACTTTAAAAATGACTTGGTATCTATACTGTCTAGAATGTTATTTTCTTTTTCAATATATTTTTCTTTCTATAGGTCAATTTCTTATTAAATGCATTGAAACAAATTAATAGCGCAAACACCCCCATTTAGAGGTGCTCTCAGGTCACTTAAATCTGTCTTTGGTGTCATTTTCCCAGCAAGCAAACCACTATGTGCCACCTAAGTCCTGGAGCGGGGCTGGATAGGAAAGAGGCAACAAAAACAATGTGGCTGCAGAGGCTTCTAATGCAAATTAGCCAGTTTTGAAGGCTACACCAGAAATGGACCAAGTGCAAGTTCGATATGATGGCCTGTAACAGGATTCACTCATCTGAGGAGCATTTCCTCCTGGCCAGGCATATTTTAGGAAGTTTCTTGATATATGACACTCCCTGCTGATGACAAATATCAGAGGGGGTAGCCATGTTAGTCTGGATCTGCAAAAGTGGCAAGGAGTCCTGTAGCACCTAATAGACTAACAGATGTATTGGAACATAAGCTTTCGTGGGCAAAGACCCACTTCACCAGATGCATGAAGTGGGTCTTTGACCATGAAAGCTTATGCTCCAATACATCTGTTAGTCTATAAGCTGCTACAGGACTCCTTGTCTCTGCTGATGGTCACTCCATTTCCAGCATGGTCTCTCATCTTGAGATTCACAGTGCTCTGTCTTCACAACTTATCCCTCTGGGTAGGAAACTGCATGAACTCCCTTTCCAGAGTATCAGAGTCTCCTTCAATAGACCTGTACCATTTTCCAATGGCTTTTTTAGGTATCACAGGCCTTCCCTCTTTCTTTCCTTTTCTTCATAATTTCTCTGGGATTGATCTTTCTTCCAGATCTGGAATTCCAGGGCTCATTATACCTCCTGTGTTCTCCTCCCACTTCTTCGTTTCCATCTAGTGAATACATTCTCTTCCTCCCACCTCCCACTGCAGCTCTCTGCTGCTACCAACTTCTGTAGAAGATTTCAGTAACTCTGAGGACTTGCCTGACCTACCATAGCTGGCAGACCCAACCAACACTGAGAAGCTGCTGGGTTAACCAGGGTGGTGCACCCTCAGGAGACACCAGAGACTCACTGCACTAAGGGAAAGTAGGAAGGAAGGAAACGAGACAACTGTCTGTTACAGTACTGCCTGACACAAGATCAGTGTGTTTCATGCAGATCCCCAGTAGCCTAAGGACAGGCCACTACACCACTATTAAGGCCTTGTCTTTTTGGCAGTGGACCACAAGAACACATGAAAAATATTGTCTTCAAATGCATCTTCACATTTGGTCCCACAGGGCATCTACTTCTGGGAACCCAGAATTTCAACTTTACTTACTATGATAATTTGCAGCAGAAATGTTATTATAAAGAATTATTCACCTGCAATCAGAGAACAGAAACAATACCACTTAGTAAGCCACCATAAGTAAGTTACGCATTCCAAATATTAAATAGAAAGTTTCCTTCAGTCTCCTCAACATGGGGAGTTGTTTGAGAAAAGAGAATAGAGGAGGAAGCAATACCAATTAATGTATCTTACTTTGTGATGATGAGATAGTAATGCCTCCTTCTTCTTCCTCTGAAAATGATTTCAGACAGTTACAAAACATAATAAAATCAATGGGCTGACACTTGCAAATTCCATTAGGGTCAGAACAGGAAATGCAACATAAATTGGTAGACATACTCCATACAACTTCTGCAGGTATAATAGCTTGGAATGTCATGGAGTCGTGTGGGCCTGTGTCTCTCTACTTAATGTGACTCCATCCCTGGGGTGGCAGCTTCCCAACCTTTGGCCAGGAGGCCCTTGTGAGAGTACTGTTCACTGAGCTACAATGCTAGACTGTGTTGCTGGAGCTCTCTAGATTATATCTGGTGATTATCACTTCCTGAAGTCTAGGCTTGTACACTCTTACCTGCTCTAACATGCTTGAGGGCTTAAGTTCCAGACTACTCGTGTCTCGTTCTGCCAAAGGCCTGGGCCCCTGACCTGTTTGTTGATATACCTGCCCATGGGTTTGAGCCCTAGACATAGCTAATTTCCCCCTTGTACAGAATACCATTCCAGGTGCTTGACCTCAAAGAAGTGTGACTGCCCTCAGAGACTGATGGGGTGGGATGGGCATGCACACCTATAAGCTTACAATTAGCAATAGGAGTACAGCTGTAATATAATCTGGCATGGGTCTGTCACAGGTTCTCTTTATAGACATGAATGCAAATCACAACCCAGTTTTGTAAATATGATTAAAATTAGAATGCACCTGGACAGATGATAAGGAAACTGAGTGCAAGAGAGAATTAATTTGACAAACATATTCTTGATGAAATTGTCCTTATGTGCATTCTACCCTGGTGCACATGCAATTGTACATCTTTGATCACAGATTTTTGGTAGCATAAAAACATAAGAACACCCAAATGGGTCAGAAGAAAGATCCATCTAGCCTAATATTCTGTCTTCCAATAGTGGCCAATGCCAGGTGCCTCAGAGGGAATGAACAGAACAGATAATCATCAAGCGATCAATCCCTTATTGTCCATTCTCAGCTTCTGGCAAATAGAGGCTAGGGACACCATCCCTACTCATCCTGGCTAATAGCTATTGATGGACTTTTCTAGCACTTTTGAACCCTGTTATAGTCTTGGCCTTCACAACATCCTCTGGCAAACAGCACACAATAGCTATGTCTACACTCGCGGCTTCTTGCGCAAGTACAGCCATTCTTGCACAAGAATCTGCAGAGCATCCACACTGCCTGCCCGCGCTTGCACAAGTAAATTTACAGTAAAGCATAGAAAAACAGAGTTTCTTGGACAAGAATTACTCCTGTCTCCACGAGGAATAAGCCCTCTTGCACAAGAGCTCTTCCACAAGAAGGCAGTGTAGACAGGCAACACTATGGCTAAAATGGCCATCAGAGATTTCTTGCGCAAGAGAGAGTCCACACTGCCATGGATGCACTTGAGCAAAAGCACATCTCTTCCACAAAAGCACATGGCAGTGTGGATGCACTCTTGCGCAAGACCTTTTGCACAAGAACTCTTGTGCAAAACAGTTCTTGAGCAAGAAGCCTGTAGACTTAGCCTTCCAGTGCAGAATCGGTAGTGTTAATTGAGGAAGATCTCAGATACAGTACACCACAGGATCCTTCCCTTCAGTCTCTTCAACAGGAGGAGTTGTTTGAGAAAGAAGAATAGATGAGGAAGCAATACCGATTAATGTATCTTACTTTTGCTGATGAGATGGTAATGCTTCCTCTGCAAATGATTTCAAGCTCTTACAAAACATAATAAAATCAATGGGCTGACACCTGCAAATTCCATTAAGGTAAGAACAGGAAATGCAGCCTAAACTGTCAGGTATACTCCATACAGCTTCTTCAGGTATGATAACTTCACCAGTAAATACAGTCTTGCTTGAATAAACTAAAACAATCAGGCAAAGCCCAACATCAATGCCACCAATATGTATAAAAGGACAGGGTTAGAAATATTATGTGCCTCTGAAAGCATGAGAGTATTAATTTACCCTCCTGACACAGAGTGCAGTGGTAGTGGATGCTGTGAGCACAGTGAATAACATTTTTCCAAATCAAAAACTCATGAAAAGGATTAGAAACATGTGGCCTTATTTAGCAATAGTGTGGTGAATTATCTAGCATTCACTACCGAATACAATAACATCAAATATAAGAATTTCATATTCCCTATAGAACAATGGCCTGCAGTGATGCTGGAACAATTTTTAGGGTGGTGATGTTGAGGTGTGCCCTGCTTTGCCTAATCTCATCTGTGACCCTCACCACCACCCTCGGCTGGGATTGGCTACAGAGCCCCAGCTGTGGCCTCTTGTCAGCAACAGGCCTGCACCAGAGTCTCCAGGCCTGGCCACCAGGATGACATGGCTGATAGCAGATCCCACAGCGCCAACTGCTGGATCCCCAGAGGCAATGAGGCCAGCAGCCAGGAGTCCCTGGAGTTGGAAGCCAGGACCCTGAGTGGCAGTAGGACCCCTAGTATGGGATGGCAGCTGTCACCCCAGCACAGAGCACAACTACAGCACTAATTTCTACACCTATGATGACCTCAGCAGCAAAAAGAACAATTCCAGGCCATTTTTACAGAGGTCAGCTTATCGATAAGGCTTCAGTTGCAAGCCTTGTATACAGTGGATGAACTATCCCAAGAGCATAGAATGTGCCATATATCCTAGTTGCAAATCTCTAGAATCCTAGCAGTCCAGAATACTGCCAAAGATCTTCTATTTCATGTGGGGAAATAACCATTTTGTGATATGATGGATGAATCCCTCTATTCTTTTAAAAATTCAAGGGAATGTCAAGGGAAATTCAAGCTTTGCTCACACAGGATTTTCACTGCTGCAAACAGAAAACACAGTGGATTTCAGACAGGAATAGAAGAAGGGATGGGATCATCAAGCAAAATGCCTCTTGGAAGCCAGACTGTAGAAGAAAAGTGAGAACTGCCAAAAGCCAAGCACATTTGCTCCTTACAAAGGAAATTATAACCAACATTGTTTAGCCACACAAATAAAAACAAAAAAGGAAAGAAGTTAATTAGGTTAATTAGTTAATTAGTAAATTACGATTAATTAGGTGTTTGGAAGTAGATGTGTGAATTTATATACTAAAATAGATAAAAGGTTCTGACTACTGCCAATTTGTTGCCACTTGGACATTGTGTTGTATGTCCGAGGTAAATGTGCTTAGGCAATAAAGCCGTTCCTTGTACCCCATCCACTCCCAGATTGCCTGTTTCTTCTCTAACACCTGGCGTCATCCCAGGTGAGAGTCATGCCTGATCATCACGTCTTGATGGATCACTTGGGTAAGTCTAATGGGCTCTTTACTGCAACAACTGATAGGGAATTTTTTTTTAACAAGTTGGTGGGGAAATGGAAGAGGGTCCTTCTGTGTATCCCTCGAGGGTCATCAGGAGTTTGACCCTGGAGGCCTCCCTGATGTCCAAGGGTCCCCTTGGTTGTGCTAGTGCAGGCTCTCTGTGAGGCTCTGTCCTCTTTGTGGGAGGAAGTTGCTAATCTTGGAAGCAAAGTAGAAACTCTGCAGCAAATTGCTGAGGAGCAGCATGCTGTTAATTATTAGGGTGTGTTGGCAGCCGGGATGGCTGAAAACTTCCTGGACGATTTTTAATTGCCTGTTTCTTCTCTAACAAATTACAACATGGTTTTACAAAAGATAAATTGTACCAGGATTACCCGATCTTTTTCTTTGAGAAAGTAAGAAATTATTTCATTTTCTAGGCAAAGGGAACATAGTAGGTCTAATAAACCCAATTTTAGTAAATTTGATAGAAGTCCTAAAGGGAAATTATTAGTTGAATTGGAGAAGATGGAGATTAATTTGAGTATTGAAGAGTGGGTAAGGAACAAGTTAAATAGGGAACGATTGTGGTTTATGCTGAAAGATGTATTATCAATCAGGATAGAGTTCATTAGCAGAAATCCTCAAGAATAAATTTTGATGCTAATCTTATTTAAAATTTGTATTCATGACATGAAAACGAAAAGTAGAAATGTGCTAATGTAGATGACACGACATTGGGAGCTATTGCCAATAAGGGAGAGGACAAGAATATTATACAAGAAGATATAGATGACCTTGAAAAATGGAGTAATAGAAATAGGATGAAAGAGGCCATCCATTTGGGCTTTGGATCAGCAATAGAATTTTTTTCCCTTGGGATTTACCATTTGGAAGTTCCATAGGTGGAAAAAAAGTGGATGATTGGTGAATCATAGAATGAATATGAGTTGCCAATGTGATGAACCCATGAGAAAGGCTAATGTAACCATAGGATGAATTAAGTGACATATTTCGACTTCAGATCAGCAAGTTCTGTTATCATTGAACAGGGCACTGGTGAGGTTTCCCCCACTAAAATACAGAGGCTATGTGTAGACTATGGGGCTAGACATAGAAAAAGGTATGCAAATTGTCCCCCGCAAATTGCATACCTTTTTCCGATAGTATTGTCAGAACAGGCTTATCTGAAAATTGGCCCATCTACACTGGACCAAATTTTGGAAAAAAACCTCTTTTGGAAGAGCCCTTTTTCTTCATGGAGGGAGGAAGACAGGGCTTCCAAAACAGTATGTTTTCTCTTCTTCAAAAGAAAGCGGAAGAGTAGACGCATTCCCTGGATGTAGCAGAGTTTTTCCGGGATACCTCCAGTATCTCGGAAAAACCCCATAATTTAGACATAGCCTGTGTAATGTTCTGGACTCCGATTTTAAAAAAGATAAATTCAGACTGGAACCCAGTGCAGAGAAGTATAACTAGAATAATCAGAGGAAAGGAGAACTTATGAAAATAGACATAAAGATTTTGACTTTTTAAATCTAACAAAATGAAGGCTGGGGGGAGATATTATTGCTTTCTATAAATACATCCGTGAGATAAATCAGGGAGGGAAAAAGAATTAAGTTAAGGGGTTGATAAGTTAATGGAGAATATCATTTGGTTATGTTTCCTATAATGACATATGACCCATCTACTTGTGCTATTATAAAATATCTCCAACAGCTAGTGCCTGGCACTATATGGAGAGGGTCTTCAGTTACTACCAAACATTCTTTCTCTCAGGGTATGTCTACACTACAGTGCTATTTCAAATTAACTTATTTCAGGTAGGAGGGAAACCGAGTGGGCCCAAGCCACACTATTGTGGGGTCACCTGGGCCCAGGGGTGGAGGGCATGAAGTGTGGGGACAGTGGCCGGCCTGCCTGTCTGCCTCACCCATCCTTTCTTCTCTTCCCAGCAGTGGGACTAAGCACAAGCCGGGGACCCTCCAGTCCGACAGCAGCGGCACCCCCAGCTGCCCAACCACGCAGGCACAGGCTCCGTCAACGCGACCAGCTCCTTCACCAGCACATGCAGGCGGTTGAGCAAATAGAGGGCTCCATTCACGAGCGCATGCAGGGGGACCTGCAATGGCCCCAGGAGGCCTGGGCCGCCTTCCAGGCCCAGTGCACGTGCATGGCTGACTCCGTGGCCACCCTCATAGCGCACATAGCACATGCGATCCATTATGGCATGGCCTTACCCCATGCCCCCGCCATCCCTCCCCTAGCACTGCCCATGCCCCCTCCTGCCCCTGCAATGCCCCCTGCTCCAGTGCCCCCTCCTGCCCCTGCAATGCCCCCTCCTCCTGCCACCCCTCCAATGCCCCCTGCTCCTGCCACCCCTCCAATACCCCCTGCTCCTGCTGCCCCTCCAATGCCCTCTGCTCCACCCACCTCCCTGTGCAGCCTGCCCCGATGCAATCCCACCCCAGTCTTCACACACCCGTATGCCTATTGGGCCATGGCCCCTGGGTGTCATGCAGCTGGAGCCACCTGCCCAAAGGCAGCATGGCATGTGCTTGCACATGCACAGATGGCTGCGTGATCCATGGGAGGCATGGCCCATGCATGCGGTCCCTGGTCTCTCTTCCCCACCTCACTCACAGTAGGGGACATTGCTGGCACTTACCTGGTATGACCTCCCAGCTCGCTGCCTCCCGGGTGGGCGCGGAACGCCCCGCCCCCCAGGATTTGGTTGAGGGCGGGGAAGTAGGGGCAGTTGTCAGCCCCTACTGCAGTGCTTCCCCCGGTGGCTCTGATGTACACCTGCTGCAGCTCCTTCACCTTCAGGCGCACCTGCTCCTGGGTGTGCCTAGGGCCTTTTCTGGCCATGGTGGCCGCTATGTGGCCATAGACGGCCGCGTTGCTCTGCCTAGTGTGGAGATCATGGAAGTTGAGCACTTCCCCTCAAACCTCAATATGATCCATGATCTCCACATTAGTCTATTAGGGTGTGCGCCATCTACAGCCCCTGGCTGGCCCCTGGGTGCTGGGGGACTGGGCTGGGGGCAGCTGGCTGCCACTGGCTGCTATTGTGTGGCCACTGGCTGAGGGGCTGTGACTGCTGGCAGGCCTGGCTCTTGCACGTGCTCAGTGGCCAGAGTCTGCCCCTTTAAGGGTCCCGGGGCTGCGGGAGAGGAGAGGAGTTTTCCTGGTTTGGCCCAGAGTGGCCACCAGCGGAAAATGGGAAGGGCTGGAGGCCCCCTAATTTGAAATAAGTGTCTACACAGCACTTATTTCGAATTAGCTATTTCGAATTTGGTGTTATTCCTCATGGAATGAGATTTACCAAATTCGAAATAAGGGCTCCACTATTTTGAATTAATTTTGAAATAGCGGTTTGGCTGTGTAGATGCTATTAAAGTTAATTCAAAATTACTGCTGTTATTTCGAATTAACTTTGTAGTATAGACATATCCTTACTTGGGATCAAAACAGGGAGTTACAATTTTAAAATTTATTCTAAATAAAAAGAGTAATGTATACTGAGGTATTCTGATCCATAAGGAGACTAAAATAAAAGTTTCAAAATATTCATTCTGAGGTGAGGGGTTAGAGTTTGCTAGTGCCTGGGGGGGATTTGCCCATAAGTTGTGTTATTTTGTTGTTGCTAAATGGGGAAAAAATGAATTTAAGGATTTCACTGTTTTGTTCTTCTCAAGTATGAAACATTCAAGGGCTGATTTAAGATAGGAACTAAAATAAGGGGGTGACTGATACAGTGCAGTTCCCCTTCATTTGTATAACTTGATGCCCCTTCTTGACTAGTTCAGTGAATCTCCTCAGTCTATTTTGATCACTAGTGCAAGACACTAGTTACATTCTTCCTGGATCCTACACACTACTTTTCCACCTTCTGAAGTGGGACAAGACTCAGAATCTATATTTGTTTTTCTTTCAGACTAAGATTTTCCTTCAAAGTAGAGAAAGCCTTTAGAATTTATTTTTCAATAGAACAGGTCAGGAATTATGGCTGGAGTCTTCTCTATGGAGCAAGAACGCACTAATGTAGCAAAAGGGAACTATGTGAAAACAGAAGGAATAATAATCCTCACTGCTGCTTCAGCAAATTGGCAGAGATTATAACTCCGAGGTGTAAGTTAGGTTGCAGTCTTCCTCTTTACCATTGTTCTTTACATCCTCTTTGTTGATCTTTTTTTTATCATAAGGTGTCTAAACCTGCATTCAGCAAAAATGTCAAGTGGGGTGTCATCAGTCCGTCTGAAAATTTTGAGGGATCTGCCATTATTTTATTACAAGAATGGTGATACTGGGCTAGAAAGCAAAACAAACAAACAAAAAAAAGCCCCAAAACAGTTCAGGAATTCCTTATATGTTACATAAAATTGGGAACTCTCTCTACATTTGCCTGAATAGCTTGTGAAATTTATCTAAACATCTCTCCCAATTTCCATTCATCTTTGCTATAATCATTATATCTAGATAACATTAAGGGTACATCTACACAGAAACATTATTTCAAAATAATTAATGTTCTTTTGAAATAACTTAGTCCACATCTACACAGCAGGCAGATATTTTGAAATAATGCTGAAATACTGTCAAGCATGAGGACTTCTTCCTCAGATTCCTGTAACCCTTATTGTACAAGGAGTAAGGGAAGTCGGAAGAAGAGTGCTCTATTTTGAAATAAGTGCTGTGTAGATGTTCCCAATATCAAAATAAGCTATGCAATTGATGTGGCTCAATTTGCGTAGCTTATTTTGAGATAAATCCTGCTGTGTAGATGCACCCTAAGTCTTTTGCTGAGAGTTAATTTAAGACTTTTGTCTCATTTCTTCTTCTTCTTCTTCTTCAATGTGTCTTAGGTAAGGTAGCTGACAAATCAGAAGCTCGAAAGATTGTCTAAAGGTGGCTTTTGTGGCAAGGGACTGGGGCCACGAAGGAGGAAAGCCTGAACTTAAATGTACTTAACCAATTACAAACTTTATTAACTACAATTTGATTATATTAAATTACTGTCTCTGATTTGTTTAAGACAACATAGCATGCAAATAAAACATACATTAAAGAAAGTCAATACAACAATTATAAAAACTCCTCCTACAGACAGTCCCTCTATGGTTATCTTGGAATCGCCAGTAAAGTTAGTTATTAGTTTGCCTATTCACTTAACAGCCCTTCAATTCTACTTCTAGTTCTTATTTAGACCTAGGTGTGATCTAAATAACCATACAATATGGTTAATACAATACAACTAACTATTGCTAAGCTGATAAATAATATATTAATCAATACTTACAAACCCAGTGACAATTACGATACACAGACAAAAAACAACGGGTATCATGCTCCAGATTCGTATATCCTTTGTGATTCCGTGAGTGAGAGGCGGCGTTGGGTGATCAACCCCCTAGCCAGGCTAGACAATATGTGCCTTCTATCTTGATACAGAACCTCCCCGAGCTTAGGGCTCAGGGTGCTTTAATTTTGACATCCGGTACCATATTAGGGTTCCTTCCTTGTGACATGACGTCTGCCTCAAGGCATTGTGGTCAGTGCCGGATGCAGACATGACTGGCACATGTGAAAGCTAGCTATGTTTTTGCTTCCCTGCTCCAGGTGCTTGTTAACTGATGTATATGACAGCTCATTTCTCTTATTTCTATCTTGTCCTGGGTTTTTTTAGTGCTCTTTAACTTAGTGTATGGGACAGCTTGTGTCTCGGCTCTTATCTTTTTGGCCCAGGTGCTTGCCAAGTTAAGTTCCATTTACTGAGGCTTGAAGGCCCCTGGCCCGGGTGCTTGCCAAGATAAGTTCCGTTTACTGAGAACTGTGCTGAGCACCCAAGAGACTTCAAGCTCTGTCTCTGGATCCACCTGAGCGGCCTGTTTTTCTTGTGAGGAGCTTTAGTGTGGCAGTATGGGCAATACGCGCAAGGCCATGGTCAAAAGGACCTGCTACACGACAGTAGCAACAATTATAAATGTATATGTATATTTAATAGTCAGCACTTTGCCACAATTCAAAATATATCACTATGGTTCTCCTTAACTATTTATTTGAATATGACATGTGCTTTCCAAAATAAGGATTAAGTTTGAAGTTTGTTTAAAAAATGATTTGTTTAGTCACCAGCAGGACATTTTGGGAAGGGACATGCAAATATCTTTTTTCCATGAAAGAGACAATTAGTAATAGGATAGACACCAGATTTGGATCCTTAGGAAATGGTCCAGCTATATATGAACAACAGGAGAAACTCAATGTTCATACTATTTTAGCACCTGTACTAAAAAGGCAGTTTTATATATCCTCAAGCCAGATATGAACACTCTTCTAAACCAAACCATATGAATTCATGTCTTCTAAACCAAGTCTTCTGGAAATTCATGAGAAGTGACCTACAAACTAAGAATTAATAATGAAAAAATCATTAGTTCCTTCTGATATTTTTTATCTGATCATATCAACAATGCAATTATCAGCAGGAGTGATTGCAAATGGATTTATTGTTGGCTTAAATTGCATTTATTGGGTCAAATTCAGAACACTGACATCCTATGATATGATCCTGACCAGTCTGGCCTTCTCCAGATTTTGTCTACAATTATTTTTATCATTAAACAATTTCCTTTATAAGTTTGATCCAGATATCTTTTACGTATTTCAAACACCAAATCTTTTTCTCGTTGTCTGGATATTTATGAACCAAGTGAGTCTCTGTTTTGCAAGCTGCCTTTCTGTGTTCTACTGTGTGAAGATTGCCACTTTCAATCTGTCTGTCTTCAACTGGTTAAAACCGAGACTCTCCAAACTGGTGCCATGGCTGCTTTTGGGCTCTCTACTGCACTCCTTGATTACTACAGTTGTTTTTACATTTGTCAGCTATTTCTGTGAGATAACCTCTCGCAACTTTACAGACCATCCATCACGAAATATCACAATAACAGACAAGAGAAAGAACCTCGCAAAGATTGTTTTTCTTATACATAGCATAGGATCAGGTTTTCCCCTTAGCCTATTTATTGCTTCATCTGGTTTGTTAATCCTATCCCTTTGGAAGCACATCAGGAAAATGAATCTTAATTCAGACTTTAATCCAAGTTTCAGGAACCCCAGTACGGAGGCCCATTTGCGTGCAATTAAATCGGTGCTGTCTTTTTTGTTCCTATACATTATGTATTTTGCAGTTTCAACAGTAACAATTGGAATCTTATCCCATTTCACTGATGAATGGAAAATTATTATGTTTTCGTTTGGGGTTGCTGCCTATCCTTTTGTACACTCCACTATCTTGATTCTAGGCAACCCCAAATTAAAACAGGCCTCAGCAAAGATTTTGCATTCTGCTAATTGCTGTTTCAGATAAGTTGTTTCATAGTATCTATTTCTGTGCTTCTGGATTGAGAATGTTTAATTCTTTTTGAAAGCACAGTGGTGAAAACAAGGAAATTGTTCTATTTTCTCATTTATTTATGTGTTCTCCAGGCTATTATGCATTTAAAATCTCTCCTGTGCCACTATAGTAAAAAACCTAAAAAAGAAAAAAAAGCACCAAGGCTTTCTATGAAGCTTATTTGCTCACTCCACATGAGTTCTCACTTGAGCCCTTCCAATGCTCATCAGTGTTTTCTTGCAGTAGCCTTGCTAGCCTTTTCAGGAGAAACTGCACACTGTATTTGATTTTGGTGTACATATATGAGTATAAAAACCAGAGTGGCACCACCAAACTCACTTTCCCTTGATACATTTGGTGAGGAATGAACTTTTGTCTGCACCAGTGAATGTTCTGCTTATAAGCTTCTGAATGTTAAAAAAGCCAAAAACATTAAAGCATTGACTGTAAGACTTACTCCATCTACCAAAGAAAAGACTTACGATGGGCAAATTCACAGGGGAATTAGTGATACTGAAAATGGAAGAGCCTTTCAGATTGCTGATGGAAAGAGATCAAAACATAAATGTTTCAAGAGCTAATCATAATTCATAATATAGATATATGTGAGAATGAAATGTAAAAAAAATGTGGTTATTCAATCATGGGTTAAATGCTGTGTTGTGCCCACTACAGACCATCATGTAGCCAAAAATATATTAGCATAACTATCTCAGTGAAAATCTTTAACACAAGCCTGAGCCTGAGAAGCCAGGGAAACACTGGACAAAGAAAAAAGAAAGCAGAGGGAGGCATCTTCATACCAAACTTACAGTGAATATTTCAGCCCTACAGTGAGTGTAATCACTGTGCTCACGTTAATGACAGCAAGAGATTCCTGTGACTTGTGAATTTTCAAGATTATTTTCTGATTGGCTAATAACTTCCCAAAGCTATAATAACTATTCTGAAAAATAAACTAGCCATTGCTAGAATCTTTATGAATCTTTATGGTTAAAACTGAAACTCTCCAATCTGATGCCATAGCTGCTTTTGGACTCTCTGCTCTACTCCTTGGTTACCACAGCCTGTTTTACATTGTTCAACAATTCCTGTTGGGTAGCCTCTTACAAATTGTCTATCAAGAAGTATCATGATTTCAGACAATAAAAGAAGCATTGAAATGTATATTTTTCTGATACATGACATAGGATTTATTTTTCCATGTATTCTATTTATTGCTTCATCCATTTTGTTAATCCTATCCCTTTGGAGCCACATAAGGAAAATGAATCTTAATTCAGACAGGACCCCAATACAGATGTCCATGTGCATGCACTTAAATCTGTGCTGTCCTTTTTCTTCCTATATACTATGTATTTTGTGTCTTCAACACTGTCAATTGGAACCATGTCCTGTTTTAATGATGAATGGAAATTTATGCTTTGTACAATTGTAGTTGCTGCCTACCTTTGTATGCACTCTATTGCCTTGATTCTGGGCAACCCCAAATTAATACTGGCCTCAGCAAGGATTCTGCCTTCTACCAACTGCTGTTTCAAAGAGCATTGTAATATCTATTCCTGTCCTTCCAGACTAAGAATGTTCACTATCTTTGTAAAGCACAGTTGTGAAAAAATGAAATTGTTTTATTTTCCCCTTTTGTTCTGTGCTCTTCATTCTATTATTGATTTGAATTCTCTCCCATGGTCTACAGTACACAAAGCACCAAGTCCAACTCAAGTTCTTCCAGTGAACATCAGCCCTTTCCTGCAGCAGTGCTTCTATTCTTTTCAAAAGAGACTGTTAATTATATCGGATAATTGAGATGGATATAAATGACCACAGAACTCTTTTTCATGTGATATATTTGGGCAGGATTGAACACTGGTCTTCACTGTTGAGTGACATTTCTGCTAAAAAGCTTCTGAATATAAGAATAGAAAATGAATGTGTTTGTCTGTAAGTCTTATTCCATCCTCCATACAAAAGACTAATGATGGGAAAAGTCACAGGGGACCTGGTGATAATGCAAATTGAAGATCCATTCATGTTGCTGATACAAAGACATCAAAACACAGACTCTTCAAGAGATAATTCATAAAATACAATGTAAACAGATGTCAGAATGGGAACTACAAACTGAGGGTATTCAGTCATGAGTTTATTGATGTGCTGTATTTTAAAGTTGCTATTCACCACAGACAGTTATATGGTAAATAATATACTAACATAACCACTCAGTTAAAATCCTTCAATCAAACCTGAACCTAAGTAGCCAGGGCAAGCACTGGCCAGATCCAGAGGAAACATTTTTATTCCAAACTAACAGTAACTATTTGAAATATTAATGACAGCAAGGGATTACTCGGAACTCTGGTACTCCATGTGAATTTCTGATTGGCTAATAATTGCCTAAGCTTTTTGAAACATCTAGAAATGAAAAAATTGGCATTGGGAGAGCTAATGACTAAGTCTGGGAAGAGAGATGGCTTGATCATTACCTGTTCGGTTCACTCCCTCTGGGGCACCTGGCATTGGCCACTGCCGTCAGACAGCATACTGGGCTGGATGGACCTTTGGTCTGAACCAGTATGGCCATTCTTATGTTCTTAAGTCTGAAAAAACATTCCAGAAAGGAGATGATATGCAAAGAGTGACTCTGTATGGATTGGTCCATGTCTATTTTGTGACAGAAAAGATAGTCATAGGACTGCTTTTTGGGATTTAATTAAATAAAGGACAGTCAGTTACAGCTTGCTGTCTTTCTGCACCTAGGACAGTTCCCTAGTGATGAGGTGAAGTTAGAATCTGGCCAAAAATGACTATAAGTTCCTATGTTTAATAAGTACTATGTCATCATCCTACCTACAGTGAAAGTTTGCAATGGAAAAGCAAGGGTGCAATTTCTAGCCTCTCAGACACAGAGAACAACTTGAATTATTGAAAGAACAGTTGCAGGGCTACATTTTCAAAAGGATGTCTCTCCTTTCTTTGAAAGACTGTTTTTGACCATAATTCAACTCAGTGCACAAATCTGAATACTTGCATCTTTTCCTATGTGAGCATACAACTGGCAATTTTTCAGGAGTAAACTTCACTTTGCAAAAGAAAACTTGGTTTCAGTCCTTTGACGTTAACCCTGTCATTTTAAAATGTCTCTGCTTGCTCCATATATTTTCCAAAGTAATATAACCAATCATTTAGCTATATAAACAATCTATTCGTTGTACTTAATTTGTTAATTGCTTGATAATTTAGTAGGAAGCTTGAACATAAAGCATGAACATGTAGGGCTGATAATAATATGATACAATAGAGTTATGGAACTGTACATGTATAGTTAGGGGAAGGATTTACCATAGCCTGGAACAATGATTTTTATTGAGGATTTAAATAATACAAATAAATGATTGTCTATAATGTGGTTCAGACTTTTATGACTGTATTTGGAGGAGTTTGTAGAGTGGACAGTAATACTGAGTCCAACTGGAAAAGGAGAATTCCCCTTTGTAAGGGATCCAGCATTGGCATGTGGCCCTGGAAAGACCCAAAGCAATGTACATTAGAGATGGTTGAAAATGGTGACATTACTTGTGAACACTTTTTTTCAATAGCTAATTAAAATTTAAATAAACAAATACTAGTCTACTAAATATTGTCTTTTCCACACTTTGGACCATGATAATTTGGGACACAAGTGATAGCTTCGAGAGTGTGTCTGTGGCGATTTAGCATCCTCTTAGCAGTTCAGAATCCTTTGAGTTTGGTCAGTATCCTTCAAGAAATACACTGACTTTCTTTTGCCTCCATTCCTTCAGTTGAGACTTTCATTCTTGTTAGTTTACAGAAGCCCACCTTTTGAAATTCATCTGTCTCTCTCTACCTTTAGTCAGGTGGTCCACTGAGACACTGCAGCTCTTCCAGTGATGTGCTCAGTCTATGAAGAATTCCATGCTCCCCAAACAAGTTTCTCTGAAGAGACAGTCTTTTAAATGAATCTGCTGTCTGAAAACCTATTCTTCATGTAGATGAGAGTAATTCATTCCTAACAGCCTCTAGATAGCTTTGCTCACATTCTTCACTGTGTGCCAGAATCTTGCTATGATATGAAGGTTCTAATCCACTGAAAATTACAATAATACTATTTATAAACCAGAATGGAAACGTCTTTCTGTCTATGTGTCCATCCATACATTTTGGGGTGTGTCTAAACTACAGGGTTTTGTCGACAAAAGTTTAGACACACCCCAAGATGTATGGATGGCAGTTTTGTTGACGGTGGTAAACCTCGTTTTATGAGGAATAATGCCTTTTTTTGACAGAGTTCTGTCAAAAAAAGGTGCTATTGCATCCACACTGTGTTTTTTCAAAAGCGAGCATCTGCACTCTCTTTCAAAAAAGCATCTTGCTTTTTCAACAGAACTGGTTGTAGTCTAGACGCTGTTTTTCGACACAGGCTTTATCAACAGTATCTGTCGACAAAGCATCTGTCGAAAAAGGCATGCAGTCTAGACATACCTTCTGAGTCTGTTTGTTCAACAACTCCTCTTAAACAGTAAAAGCTAGGGCCACCAAATTTGATATGCAGCTTCCTCCTATCCTAACTTAAAGCTGCGGTGTCCAAAATGCTAGTCACTAGCCACATGTGGCTATTTGGCCACTTGAGCGTGGCTGGTTGTCTTGAACAATGTAGCTATTTGATTGGTTGAGTGTGATTAGTTCACTATAGCAGCAGCCACTGGTTGAACACCACAAAAAGCAAAAAATGGGTTTGTTTGTCCCAGGACAATGAGATATGCCTGGAATACAATTGTTTCTCGTAAAATGGAAAGGGAGAGGAATGTAGGGGGGTACAATTATACTATAGAATGACTATGGGGGCAGGCACCAAAGGGCCAGAGATGGGGACCAGGACAACTATAACCCCATTGGGCCAGCAGGGGATAGGTGTGAAGAAAGGGAAAGTTGTCTACTATATATTTCAGAGACTTTTTCTGTTTATGTATCTGTTTGTCTGTGTAGCAGTCTGTCTTCCAGCTGGGGGGACATGCACCACTCCTTGGTTGTGCCCACTGCAATTGCAGCAGCCATAGATAGGTATGTCTCATCTGGCCCCAAACTGCTGCTGTGAAAGAGGGCTGGAGTTGTCTTCTCTCTCCCCCAGGCAACCTGCACGGAACCCCTCATCCCCAACCCCACCCCAGAAAAATGAGGTAAATTAAAAAAAAAAACTTACTTGAGTTAAGGATCTGAGCAATTCTGGGTAAATCTCGCAATTTACTAAATAATTGTCATGGGTTCAATGAGTGTAAATGTGCGAAATTGTGAATGAATAGGTTACACTTCTTAATTATATTTTGTAAAACAAATGTGGGCCTTGAGTCCATTGGCCTTATTCAGAATTCTGCTAAGTTCTCTCATGTGGGTCTTTCAAGTTTCCTTTCTATGAGACAGTATCTGTCTTTGTTAACCTCAGTGGATTTGTCAAGAAAATGATTATTCCTAACTAGAACTTTTGAATATGATCTGTCAGAGACATTGCCCACTGTCAAATCATTGAACCACAGTGAATTAAAACGTGCTCAAGCTCCATAATGAAACTATAAAATACAGAAGTGGCTCTTGAAGCCAAGGGAACGCAGACCTCTTTAAAAGCTGAAACCATCCAGGTGAGATCAGTTGACTGTCTCTCATGACATCAGTGACATCTGAAGTAAGTACTTGGCTTTTCTGTGTAGAGGCCATCCAGCAAGATGAAGTGAAAGACTGACCAATAGATCATGCCAGCCTGAATGTCTGTGAGAGAGTGTATTAAACTATGAACTGAAACCATATGCCCTATCAATAGGTTTCAAACTAAGAATACTCTTTTGAGTCAAACACTGAAGAAACAAAGTGGTGATAATTCTTTTAAAGCTACTGTTAAAAGTGGGCCTACACATTTATCCCTAAATGTAAGCTCAGCTGTACATTGTAAGTGAAAGTTCATAAATTGTTACAATGACCTACTGTATGAAATTGATTTTAAAAAAGATGTAAAAGGAGATAGAAATAATTAATGTAAACAGAAAGGATTTTACCGATACTACTCAATAACTATGTTAAGATTATGTGTGGTAAACAAGAGGGCTGTGTCTACACTGGCACCCTTTTCCGTAAAAGGGATGCTAATGAGACACTTCAGAATTGCAAATTCCGCGGGGGATTTAAATATCCCCCGCGGCATTTGCATGAACATGGCTGCTGCTTTTTTCCGGCTCGGGGTTTTGCCGGAGAAAAGCGCCAGTCTAGACGGGATCTTGTGGAAAATAAACCCTTTTCCGGAATATCCCTTATTCCTACTTGAAAGAATTTGCAATTCCGAAGTGTCTCATTACCATCCCTTTTATGGAAAAGGGTGCCAGTGTAGACACAGCCGAGGAGTTGAGGATTTGAAATCAGTGAAAGAAAAATGGTGTGTTGAAAATTATTGGTGGATAAAATAATGAAAGGACTATTCTGCCCCAAACTCTTTTTTGGGCTTCTTAAAAAGAAAAGATTTCTGGGAAACATTAATAGGAGAAGCAATTATCTGACAACCATTACAAAAGCTAAAGCTGATGACTTCCACTCCTACCTTCCTCTAAAACCTTAGACCTACTTCATCCTAACCTGGAGAGATATCCTGACTAGATCATGCTAAAAGGAGAACACCAATGACATTGCTATTTCTATCAGCTTCCAACTCAATTCTGGATATCATTTGTGAAGTGCCACTTTATCTCTTCCTGCAACTCCCATCCTCATGTTATGTATTCTTTTCCTTCCGCATAACATTTTCCTTTTCTTTCCTTTCTATAAATGTCTGATATAGCCGACCAAAACTATATATTTTTGTAACACCGAAGTAAAACTGTTATTGGATAGAGGCAGCTAAAAGCAATGTCTTAAACAGCCTAATGCTAGTTCAAATTTGCCAGATCTCAGAGTGGCTGATAAGATCATTTGCTGTGATCGTGATTTTGCAGCACCGAGATTGCAAGTGAGAGTCAACATCAAAGATAAAACCTGCATTTTCTGTTTCTGGTGGTCTTTTTTTTCCAACTCCTTCATTCATTGTGCATAACAAATACAAACAATTGTACTGTTGACCCTTTATGAGCACCCTGTCTAATTTTGGAGCCTTGGTGTTGTTTCAACTGGAAGTAGAAATTGATGGAGTCTGGTATTTTCTCTGAGGAAATCTTATTTATATACAAGAAATGAACAAAGTTTTCCTCCAAATGTACAAGATAGCAAAACCAAAAGGGGCAGTTTATTTGCTTTTCATTCCAAACCTTTTTATCTAACAGACCCACAAGCTTTCTCTCTATTTATTTTTCCCCCGGATCACTCTGTGTTCCAGGCTACTGCTTGGCTTTTTTCTCCCACTTTCTTTCTCTCTTTTTGACTATTCTCAGTTTCTGTTTGTTTTCTCCCTCCCTCACCTCATCCAGGAGTACACACATGGTCAGGATACCCAGTGGAACACTCACAACCACATGGTGCTAATTCCTGAGTGGATTCTATTAGGCTTTGTTTTTGCTGTGGAGCTCCTTAAGTATTTTTACAACTACCTTAAGTGAAACCTTGTGAATCAGGTTTTAATTCAATCCACAACAAGGTTTCACCCAACTTATAATGATCCCAAACCAACACACCCCAAATTTCTAACAGCAGGCCATAGAACAAATGCATGAACAATTATATCAACTCATTAAACAATCAAGGAGTGTGTGCAATTGGGGTGTGGGTATGCCATGGAAAGAAAGAGCTGCCATCTATATAATTTATTTATTGTAACAAATTATCCCCACTGGACCTGGTCATGCAGAGCTGTAAGTACTCTGGCTAAAGAAGTACAGCACTCACCTGTCTTTAGTAGCATTCTGAAGGTCACAATATCAATATATTCACTCTTCTGCTGTTCTTATTCATAATTTTTGTTTAAGTTAATTATAGAGATAATGTGCCTATTATAAAAGTAAATATAAATGTAAACGTAGTCCTAATATATCATTGTTGATTCACTTCACTCCCAACAAGACAATAACCCACTCCATAATTCCAGTCTTTCTTAATGGCTTGAAAGCCCAAAATATATACTGTGCGCACACTGTGGATAAGGAATATTGCATTCTCAACAATGTATTCTCTTTTTTCTGGTTATGTTCCCTGGTATCTCCAGATCTCTGTCAGCTCTGGCTTTGCTTCCCCAACCCTCCTATGCTTCCAAAGCCAGAATCTCTTGCATCACTACGAATTAGCTTGAAACTAATCTCCTGCTGCTACCTTTTGATTTCTTGTAATACAGATGGCTGTGATTTCACATACTAGGTTTATAATTGGTTGGTCTATGTGAGTAATTTGCAGCAAGAATTTTTTCAACAAATTTCACTTTTATTCTGTTCCAGAATTGTCTGCCAGCAGATTACAAATTTCTGTAACTGGTTCAATCTGTTATGTAGTTTAAGGTTTAGCCACATGTACAGAATATTGGGGCAGTCTAATAGTGAGGTAACAGAAGCATTCTGGGCAACAGTGGTCATATCCACATAAAATTATAGAATACTGTAACTGGACAGAAACTCAAGAGGTGACTAAATCCAGTCCTCTGTATTCATGGCAGGCTCAAGTGCCATCTAGACCATCCATGACAGATAATTTTCAGTGACAGAGATTCCACAATCTCCCAAGATAATTCATTTCAATTCTTAACTACCCTGACAGGAAGTTTTTCCTACTATCCAACCTAAACCTCCCCTGCTGCAGTTTAAGCCCATTGCTTCTTGTCCTATCACCAAGAGTTTGGGGGAGGGGAAGAGAGTAATTTTTCTGCCTTCTTCTTGTAAAAACCTTTTAGGTACATGAAAACCGCTATCATGTCGCCTCTCAGTCTTCTCTTTTCCTGACTAAACAAACCTAGTTCTTTCAATATTACCTCATAGATCATGTTTTCTAGACATTTAATTATTTTTGTTACTCTTCTCTAAGCCTTCTTGAATTTGTTCATATCTTTCATGAAACGTGACATGAAGGACTGGACAGAATACTCCAGCTGAGGCCTAATCAACATGGAGCAGAGTGGAAGAATTACTTCATCTGCCTTGCTTATAATACTACTGTTAATGAATTCCAGAATGTTTGCTTTTTTTGCAAGTGTCACACTGTTGACTTATATTTATCTTGTGGTCCAACTATGACTCTTAGGCTATGTCTACACTCGCGGCTTCTTGCAGCAGAAATATGCAAATGAGGCTAAGCGTGGAATATCGCCGAGCCTCATTTGCATACCTAATGAGCTGCCATTTTGCAGAAGAGGCTCTTGCGCCAGAAGGAGCTGACTACACTGCCCCTTCTTGCACAAGAAAACCCCTCTTGAACAATGCTGTTATGCCGATTATTTTCAGGAATAATGGCATTGCACAAGAGAGGTTTTCTTATGCAAGAAGGGCCAGTGTAGACAGCTCCTTCTGGCACAAGAGCCTCTTCTGCAAAAATGGTGGCTCATTAGGTATGCAAATGAGACTCGGTGATATTCCATGCTTAGCCTCATTTGCATATTTCTGCCACGAGAAGCTGCGAGTGTAGACATAGCCTTAGAGTTCATCTACACCGCAACATTATTTTGGAACAAAGAATGTTATTCTGAAATAATTTGTGAGAATCTATGCAGCAAGCTCCATAATTCAAAATAATTTCAAAACAATGGGTGGCTTATTTTGTCATTTGTAAACCTCATTTCATGAGGAATAACACTTTTTCTGAAATAGCTGTTTTGAAATAATGCCTGTGTAGACAAGGCAGTTGGAGAAGGGGCTTCCAGGAATTCCTACAGCTGCCCTGCTAGCCACTCTGTCCACACTCACCACAGCTCTGTAGTCCCCTTCCCCTGCAGCCCTTAAAGCTGCAGACAGAAGGGAAAGGACCCATGGCAGGAAGCTGACCCTGACAGCCCTGAGCCACCCAGCATCTGCTACTGATTAGCATTTGGGCCACAATGAGTGACTTTGTTGCTTCCATCGAGCCTTTCACTGCTCCCAGGGAGCAGTCAGACAGCTTGTAGGACCCTGTCAGATGCTGAAAAAGGTGCAGGCCTTCCTGGTGTGGTGAAGAGATTCAGGACCTTACTGAGGTTTGGGTTGATGAGACCAACCCCAGGATCTCCACACCAGATGCCAGAACACCAACGTCTATCATTGCATGACCGACAGCCAGACCATCAATGGGCACAGCTGCACCCAGGAGCAGATGCGGATGAAAGTCAAGGAGCTCTGCCAGGCATATCCCAGGGCCCGGGAGAACAGCTCCCACTCAGGGGCAGAACCCCACACTGCCCCTACTATGAGGACATGCACCACATTCTGGGTTGTGTGTGAGACAGTCCCTTCCTGCCCCCTTGGTAGTGGACTCAGGGTTTGAGACACCTGTCGTCACCCTCCTGTGGGACAGAGCTGGTGAGAGGAGAAGGAAAAGGAGCTGGATGAGGTCAGCAAAATAACCCTCCTGACCCTGGAGCCGGTACTCCATGCTCTGGATGAGTCCCAAGCATTGTTCAAGGCCAGAGAGGGCACATCAGGTGAGTGCTGTCACGTTCTGTACACACACAGGGCGGAGGTGGCAGGCAGTGAGGGGCAGCTGCGTACTCCTCACTTGGTCTTTGTGGCCTTGAGAGCACGCAGCAGCACATGCACATGAGAGCACGTGGAGCACCAGTCCCAGGCACACAGCCCCAGCAGGCTGCACCAGAGGACTCTTGTGCTATTGGCCACAAGGTGTCTGGAGAGGCCTGCCAACCTCCTGACACTGGGATGGTATACCCTCCCACCACAAGCCACCACTAGAAGGAGGCTGGGGACATGGAAACAGACAGACCGACACACACATGCAGCAGTGCTACACATGGCACACGGGCATGCCCACACTCTCAGGGCAGCATCCATTCCCCCAGACAGCACAGCGAGGCTCAGGAGCGTCTGAGGCTCAAACACCTCTCCTCGACACCCTGTCCCCTCTCCTCCAGCAGGCAGGGTTACAAGTTCTCTCTCTGTGGGACACCACCACTGCTGGACCCAGCATGTGCTCAGCACAGAGGGAAGCCCAGATACCGTTTGGTTCCCCTCCCACCTACAGGATCCCAGCCTGGCCAGCACTATCACATGCTTGCTTGTCCCCGGAATGTGGGGGTAGTGAGGCTCCCCTCTTGGACATCTAGGCCCCTGCAGGAAAGGGCCAAATGGCTAGACCACACATGGCCTTGCTCCAAACATATCACCTTCATCCCAACCAACACCGACTCAGAGATGAGGGCTAGATTTCAGGCACAGTGTCTCCAAGGATGACTGACTATCTCTCTGTACTCCACAGCCAGACCAGCTGTGGGAGCAGGGCAGTCGACACCATCCGAGGCAGCCTGCAAACTTCAAGGGACCTGTTAGCACAGGAGACACAGGGATGAGTTCCAGCAGGTACATCTCACAGCATGCCAATCCCCAGAGCCGACCCTGGACCAGAGACTGCAGGAAGTCTTGCTGTGGCGAGACACCCGGTGGAAAATGCTGGAGCTGGGCTGCACCATGTGTGTGGCAGTTCAATCCCTGATTGCCAACATACTGTCTGCCCCGATCCTGCCTCTGCTGCTACTCCTTCTTCTTCTCCCTTAAGTCCCACCCCCCATGGCTGCTTAGGCCCCCACACCCATGGGATCAGGTGCCACTCCCAGCCCCAGCCCTAAGCCTCTCCTCACCCCTCCAAGATTCTCATCCCTCGCCCCCTTTTTTTCCCTCTCCCTTCTCCTCTCCCAGGTTGTTTCCCCAGACCATTCCAAGTTACTTCTACCCCCAAATTTAAAAAAGAGTTTATTTTTTCAAAACCAAAAAGTGTGTTTTATTGTCTCTTCAGGTGAGGAAGGTCTGGGGGCGGGGGAGGCAGAGGGAGGGAGGAGTGTGGGAGGAAAGGCAAAGAGGGACAATGAATAGGCCTCTAGCGGCCCGGCCCAGGGGAGAGTGTCACTTGGGTCCTTGTGAGAAACTCTGCCTCAGGGCCTCCCAGAAGAATGGCCCCTTGATGGGCCTGCCAGATAGCAGCCATGTGTGGCTACTCCAAGGCCCTGCCAATCTGGTCAGCGTCTGCCCCCCCACCCTAGCAGGAATGCCTCCCTCTTCCTCTCACAAATATTGTGAAGGACACAACATGTGGACACCACATAGGATGTTCCACTTGCTGACGTCCAGCCAGGTAAGGAGGCATCAGAAACTCCCGTTCAGACACCCAAAGGTGCCCTCAACAACCATGTGGGCCCTGCTTAGCCTGGTGTTGTAGCATTCCTTGGAGTGGTCAAGATGGCCGGTATAGAGCTTCATGAGCCAGGGCAAGAGAGGGTAGACTGCATGCACATGGGCATGTCCATGTCCCCAATCCTGATTGTGTGGTTGGGGGGAAAAGTGCCAGCCTGTGGCTTCTCGAACACGCTGGAGTTGCAGAAAATGTGGGCATCGTGTGCCTTCTCTGACCACCTGACATATATGTCCATGAACTGGCTGCGGTGGTCCATAATGACCTGTAGGACCATAGAAAAGTATCCTTTTCAGTTAATGTAGAAGAAGAGCCTTCTTCTTTGCCTACCTCCTTGAGGGACAGCAAAGCCTTTTCTTTGCCTGTTGTGGTTGCCTTTGCAGACACCTTAGCACTCCAGCTATGGAGCTAGAGCTGCCTCTGGCAATTATCGATACAGCCTGAGACACTGCTGTACAGGGGGGTCGCTTTAAGCACGAGCCTCAGATAGACTCAGGCAGCAGCTCCAGGAAGTAACTGCGGTCCTGATACCCTGCCGGAAGTGGTTCTGGATCACCTTAAATGTGATTCAGCATCCAATGAGTGTGAACACTCTATTTCAAAACAGCTAAGTGCTATTTCAATGAGAATTTGGTCTGTAGGTGCACTATTTTGAAATAAGCTATTTCAGAGTATTTCTTACAGAATAGCTTATTCTGAAATAAGTGTGCAGTGTAAATGTAGCCTTAGACACCTTTCTGCAGTACAACTTCCTCACACTCACTTTCTATTTAGCAATGAATGCAATGGATTATTCCTTTCTAAGTGGAGTTCTTTGCATTTTTTCTTTTCATTGAATTTCATCCTATTTATCTCACACCAATTCTCCTGTTTTTCTAGATCATGTTGAATTATAATCCATCCTCCAAAGTACAGTAAATTCTCCCAGCTTGATGTTGTCTGCCGACTTTATAAATGCACTCGGTATGCCCTTATCTAAATCATTAATGAAGATATTGAATAGAACTGGTCCCAAAAGTTATCCCTGTAGAACACCACTCATTATGACCTTCCAGCATGACTGTGAACCATTGAGAACTACTTTCTGGGAATAGTTATCCCACCAGTTATTTACCCACTGTATAGTAGCCCATATAGGTTATATCTCCCTAGTTTATTAATGAGAAGGTCATGTGAGACTGTATCAAATGCTTTATGAAAGACTAGATATACCACATCTTTGGCTTCCCCCTTATTCACAAGGGGAGCATTCACAAATGCATGCTCGACAAGGAGTCCTGTAGCACTGTATAGACTAACTTATGCTCCAATACATCTGTTAGTCTATAAGGTGCTACAGGACTCCTTGTCGTTTTTTCAGCTCCAGACTAACACGGCTACCCCTCTGATACTTGACACAAATGCATGCTGTTACTTATCATTTTTCTATCTTCTAGATACTTACTAAAGGATTGCTTAATTATTTGCTTCATTATCTTTCCTGGTACAGAAGTTAAGCTGACTGATCTGTAATTCCTGGGTTGTACTTATTTCCCCTTTTATAAATGGGTACTATCTTTGCCCTTTTCTGGTCTTCTGGAATCTCTTCTGTATTCCATGACTTTAATAGATGATGCTTCAGATATTGCCTCAATCAATTCTTTGAGTATTCTAAGATAAATTTCATCAGGCCCTGGTGACTTGAAGACATATAAGTAGTCTAAGTAATCTTTCACTTGTTTACTTTTCTTATTTTAGCTTCTGAACCTACTCCACTGTCACTGATATTCATTATGTTAAACAGCCAATCACCACCACCCTTCATCATAAAACGTGAAACAAAAAAGCTGGTCCAACTGGAAACTTTGACCATAACATCATTAAATTTAATATCCTGGTGACAGGAAGAATGCTACAGAAGCCTAACACTATGGCATTTGATTTAAAAAAGGGAAACTACACAAAAAATGAGGTTAGTTAACCAGAAATGAAAGGTACAGTGCCAAAAGTGAGATCCCTGCAAGTTGCATGGAATTTTTTCAAAGACACCATAATGGAGGCTTAACTTAAATGTATGCCCCAAATTAAAAAACACAGTAGGAGAACCAAAAAAGTGTCCTATTTCCAGCCACCACTGGCTGCATGTTGCAAACTGCAGTGGCTGATGAATGCAGGCAGGTGCCAGAGGTGGCTGGTTATATGTCACCCCTGTTGCCCACCCATTAGCCTAGCCTTTTAGGTGCTCCTCTTCTCACTGTCCTCTCTCTGTTTTACACCTTTAACTCCCCCAGACCCATATCCCTGTTCCTCCATATCACCCAGGTGGGGTATGTGGAGAACAAGCCTCTATTCAGAGTGCTCATCTCACTAACAGCCTGACTGGCAGGCTCCTTCCTTGCCCCAATGCTTGGGACAGCATCCTAGGAAAGCGAACGACCCAGGGCACTGGCCAAGAGGAGCCAAAACCTGTATCTGTATAGCTGCTCACAGTGCTGATACAGAAAAACCTCTCCACCCTTCAGCTAAGCTCTGGAGTGGTGGAGGGGGAAAGAAATGTTCAGTCTGTTGAAGCCCCAAGCCTGCAAGCTCCACAGCAGCCCCAGAGGTAGGGGCTTAGCACCCTCCCCTGCAGAGCTCACCTCTTTGGCCAGGCTTGCTGCAGTCAGGCTCCCTGAGTTTTGATGCACAATGCATCCTTAGGGCTTAATCCCTTCTCCTTTACTGTAGCTGGGGGGACAGGATGCAGCTGGGTTATGTCAGTGGCCAGAAGCAGCCTGGGGATGTTAGCTGCCTGTGGACACTGTGTGAGCAGGAAGGGAAAAGTTGCTTCTAATCACAAGGACTGGGAGAAAGGGGGAGAAGGGAAAGGAGAAGAGGTGAGCTCTGCAGAGTCATAGGCTGAATCAGCTCCTCTCTCTCTCTCTCTTTCCTCCCTTCTTTCCCCACACCCCAGCTGAAAAACTGCTCACATTCCTTTCTTCTGGCACAGTTCCAAACAGGTTGCCACTGGCCACATTTCTGGCAGAAATCTCAGGGATGGGAGAGATATGTGAGCACCTATGTGTTGCCTTGGGAAGATGTGGCACTAGCTACCAGGAAAGGCAGGTGCATCTCAGATATTCAGCCAGGCATGGCGGGAGGAGAACACCAGATATGTGTGGGAGTGTCCCTCTGCCCTCCATGAACCCTAAAGTCTTAAAGATAAGAAGGTAGATACAAAAAATCCAACTATGCAGTATTTCTTTCTAACAGGCTCGGTCAACTTGATGTTAATGTGAACACTTGTACTGCATAGCTCTCATTGCCATTGAACTCACTCGAATAAGAGTGAGTTCTACCAGGTGTCCCATATTCAGCATAAGGAAATATGGTCACCTATTCCCAAACGTAATGGAAATATTAGGACTTACACCTACAAATTCCCACAAGCTCCCATGTTTGCAGTCCCTTGTTTATTTGCTCTCCCTGGTTGCTTAGCCTCTGACTTTTTAGGCCTTCTCTCCTATGTCAGAAAGGCAAGGTCACAACCTTCAGCCAGCAGACTGGTTTTCAAACATTGCCTCTCCTGGGTCTTAGTGCTCAACCCTTGCCTCTTTCTATCTCTATTCTAACTCTTATTGAAGGCTGCCATAGCAAGCTGGAGCCTGGTGAGTCTTCCTCTGGAGTTGTTCTCACTTCAAAGTGAAAACTTTCAAGCTTACCAAACCTATTAGCATAACTGTTAAAAGAGGCATTAAGAATTAATGAGGCTATTTAACAAGCATTTGCCAACCCAGAATTATACACTATCAGTTCCGGAATTTACTGGCAGAAATAGTTGTGCATTACTATATTTACACAGAGACTGTCCACAGGATCTGAGTGTAAATTTGTTTTAAATATTTCACCAGTTTGTAGCTGAAGATTATAAAATCACAGCTCTAAAAAAATCCTTTCATAAAACCATAGAGTTGGAAGAGACCTCAGAATGTCATCATGTACAGCTTCCTGCCCTAGGCAGGACCAATCCCAACTAAATCAATCCGGCCAGGGCTTTGTCAAGCCGAGACTTAAACACCTCTAGGGATGGAGACTCCACTACTTCCCTAGGTAACCCATTCCAGTGCTTCACCACTCTCCTAGGCTGTGTCCAGACTCCATGCCTCCGTCGACGGAGGCATGTAGATTAGCCAGCTCGGAAGAGGGAAATGAAGCCGCGATTAAAATAATCGCGGCTTCATTTAAATTTAAATGGCTGCCCCGATCTGCCGATCAGCTGTTTGTCGGCAGATCGGGAGAGTCTGGACGCGATGCCCCGACAAAGAAGCCTTTCTTCATCGACACAGGTAAGCCTCGTGAAACCAGGTTTACCTGTGTCGATGAAGAAAGGCTTCTTTGTCGGGGCATCGCGTCCAGACTCTCCCGATCTGCCGACAAACAGCTGATCGGCAGATCGGGGCAGCCATTTAAATTTAAATGAAGCCGCGATTATTTTAATCGCGGCTTCATTTCCCTCTTCCGAGCTGGCTAATCTACATGCCTCCGTCGACGGAGGCATGGAGTCTGGACACAGCCCTAGTGAAATAGTTTTTCCTAATATCCAACCTGGACCTCTCCCACCACAACTTGAGACCATTGCTCCTTGTTCTACCATCTATCACTACTGAGAACAGCCTTTCTCCAGCCTCTTTGGAACCTCCTTCAGGAAGTTGAAGGCTGCTATCAAATCACCCCCCACACTTCGCTTCTGCAGACTAAACAGACCCAACTCCCTCAGCCTCTCCTCATAGGTCATATGCTCCAGCCCCCTAATTATTCTGGTTGCCCTCTGCTGGACCCTCTTCAATGCATCCACATCCTTTTTGTAGTGGGGGGCCCAGAACTGGACACAATACTCCAGATGTGGCCTCACCAGAGCCGAATAAAGGGGAATAATGACATCTCTGGATCTGCTGGCAATGCTTCTCCTAATGCAACCTTATATGCCATTAGCCTTCTTGGCTACAAGGGCACACTGTTGACTCATATCCAGCTTCTCATCCAGTGTAATCCCCAGGTTCTTTTCTAAGTAGAAGAACTACTACTTAGCTGGTCGGTCCCCAGCTTGTAACAATGCTTGGGATTCTTCTGTCCCAAGTGCAGGATTCTACACTTGTCCTTGTTGAACCTCATCAGATTTCTGGTGGCCCAATCCTACAATTTGTCAAAGTCACTCTGGACCCTATCTCTGCCCTCGAGTGTATATACCTCTACCCCTAGCTTAGTGTCACCCGCAAACTTGCTGAGGGTGCAATCCATCCCCTCTTCCAGGTCATTAATAAAGATATTGAACAAAACCAGTCTTAGAACCGAAGCTTGGGGCACTCCACTAGAAACCGACCGCCATCCTGACATCGAGCCATTGATCACTACCCGCTGGGCCCGACCTTTTAGCCAGCTTTCTATCCATCTTACTGTCCTTTTATCCAATCCACATTCCCTTAACTTGCTTGAAAGAATATTGTGGGAGACCATATCAAAAGCCTTGCTAAAGTCAAGGTATATCACACCCACTGACTCTTCCATGTCCACAGAGCCAGTTACCTCATCATAGAAGCTAATCAGATTGGTCAGACATGACTTGCCATTTGTGAATCCATGCTAACTATTCTTGATCACTTTCCCCTCTTCTAAGTGCTTCAAAATGGATTCCTTAAGGATCCTTTCCATGATTTTTCCAGGGACCGAGGTAAGACTGACCAGCCTATAGTTCCCTGAATCATCCTTCTTTCCTTTTTTGAATATGGGCACTACATTTGCCTTTTTCCAATCATCCGGGATCTCTCCTGATCTCCACGACTTTTCAAAGATAATGGCCAAAGGCTCCTCAATGACATTTGCTAACTCCCTCAGTACCCTCGGATGCATTAAGTCCAGACCCATGGATTTGTGTACATTTAGCTTTTCTAAATAGTTCCTAACCTGTTCTTTACCCACCAAGGGCTGTCCATATTCATCCCATGTTGCGTCACTTAATGCATTAGTCTGGGAGCTGACCTTGTCCATGAAGACAGAGGTAAAGAAAGCATTAAGTAGTTCAGCTTTCCCCACATCATCTGTCACTAGGTTACCTCCTTCATCCAGTAGGGGCCCCACACCTTCTCTGATCACCTTCTTCTTGTTAACATGGCTGTAGAACCCTTCCTTGTTATCCTTCACATCCTTTGCCAGTCACAATTCCAATTGCGCTTTCACTTTCCTCATAACCCTTCCTGGCATTCTCGAGCTATACATTTATAGCTCTCCCTGGTCATTTGTCCAAGTTTCCACTTTTTGTAAGCTCCCTTTTTGTGCTTAAGTTCACCAAGGATTTCCCCTGTAAGCCAATCCGGTCTCCTACCATGTTTGTTTCTCTTGCTATGCATCGGGATGGTTTCTTTCTGTGCCTTCAATAAGGCTTCTTTAAAATACTGCCAGCTCTCCTGGACTCCTTTCCCCTTCATGTTAGCATCCCAGGGGATTCTGCCCATCAGGTCTCTGAGGGAGTACTGCTTTTCTGAAGTACTACTCTCTTTTCTGCCTTTCGTCAGGATCTTGAAATCTACCATCTCATGATCACTGCTTCCGAGGTTGTCACCCACCTCTACTTCCCCTTTTCGTTCCTCCCTGTTTGTGAGGAGAAGGTCAAGCATAGATTTTTAGATGCACAGAGTATTCATCTTTAGTATTGATTGTATCAATCTTCAGATATATAGGTTCATCTTTAGTATTGATTGCATCAATCTTCAGATATATAGGTTCATCTTTAGTATTGATTGCATCAATCTTCAGATATATACGTTTTTAAATAAATTCCTCAAAACACTAACCTTATTTAAAATACACATTTTAATTTAAATTAAGTATACAAAATGTGCTTCCAAAGTCTCCCTGTCCTTTCTGTCCATTGCTGTGATAATTTTTCTCCCTTTAAAGGGACAAAATCCCTTTTCTTCTAGTTTACTTTATGAAAGTTTAAGAGTACATTTAAAATATAAAATCAGCTTAGAAATACTATTTCAGAAAATGTAAAACAGAGAAGTGCTGAATGATGCATTCTGTAATATTTAAAATTGTATTCAGCAGGACAGCTGACATGCCCCTATTACAAAGGTTTTGCAAATACATCTCTGACAGATTTCAGGGTATATTAAAAAATCTGAGTGTGATTTTTTTTTATTATTCACAAATGTAGTGCTTTTAATTATGTAACTTCTTCATTTCCAGTCTTCACTCCCATTTCCAGCTGATTAAATAACCTTCCCAAAATATTGGAAAGTGATAGAGCCTTAGTTCGGGGGTTTGAGACCTTCATTCTAGAACAAATCTATCAGTGAAGGGGAATGCACTGCTAGGATCAGTCATAAAAATCCCATGTAAAGTCTCCTATTCATTGTACTGCCAAAGGAGGTTTCATCAAGGTTAGGCCTTGCTGCATGTGATAAACTCCATCTGGTAAAATGGGTACTTTCCCTACAAGATCATACTGAAACTAGGGAAATACAACTTAGATGGAGCTACTATAAGGCGAGTGCATAACTGGCTGGATAACCATTCTCAGGGTACGTCTACACTACAGCGCTAGTTCGAACTAACTTAGTTCGATTTAGTTAATTCGAACTAAGCTAGTTCGAACTAACGCATCTAGAACTAAAAACTAGTTCGAACTAGCGTTTTGCTAGTTCGAACTAGCAAGTCCACATTGAGTGGACTCTGAACAGGGCTTAAGGATGGCCGGAAGCAGTGCCGGCAGGGCATAAAAGGAGGACTTAGAGCATGGAGATGCTGTCTCAGGCTAGCCGAGGGCTGCGCTTAAAGGGTCCCGACCCCCACCCCGGACACACAGTTCTAAGGGGTGCCCCGCTTGCAAAGAAGTTCTGGCTTGGAGTGCCCTGAGTGCCCACACTGGGCACATCACACCACTCGGCCATCAGCCCGGCTGCACTTGCCGCAGGCTGCCATCTGGGGAGAGGGAGTAATTGGGGGGCTGCAGGAGAGCTTCCACCCCCAGAAGCCCGCAGAGCCAGCCCAGTCCTCCCCATCGGGGGCTCGTACCCCATTCCTCCCTCACCTACTTCCACTTACCCTTCCTTAGCCCCCCTTCTTATTGATGTACAAAATAAAGATAACGTTTCTTCCAACATTGACTCTGTCTTTATTGAAAAAAAACTGGGGGAGACTGGGAAAAGGAGGTGGGAGAGGGGAAGAGAAAGGCTGGGAGAGGGGAGGGCAACTAACATGATCAGGGGTTGGGAACAGGTCCCAGATGAAGAAAGGCTACAGAGACTGGGACTGTTCAGCTTAGAAAAGAGGAGACGGAGGGGGGACAGGATAGAGGTCTCTAAAAGCAGGGGTTGGGTGGAGAGGGTGCATTCAGAAAAGTTCTTTCTGAGTTCCCATAAAGAAGGACTAGAGGACACCAAAGGAAAGGAATGGGTAGCAGGCTTGAAACTAGTAAGAGAAAGTTGTTCTTCTTGACAAAGCAAATAGTTAACCTGTGGAACTCCTTGCTGCAGGAGGCTGTGAAGGCTACAACTAGAACAGAGTTGAAAGGGAAGTGAGATCAAGTGATGGAGGTTGGGTCCATGGAGTCCTATTAGCCAGAGGGTAGGAGTGGTGTCCCTGCCCAAAGTTTGTGGAAGGCTGGAGAGGGATGGCACGAGACAAATGGCTTGGTCATTGTCTTCGGTCCATCCCCTCCAGGGTCCCTAGGGTTGGCCGCTGTTGGCAGACAGGCTACTGGGCTAGATGGACCTTTGGTCTGACCCAGTACGGCCATTGTAAGCTCAGGGCTCAGGGTCGGGGGTCTCAGTGGACCCCCTTGATTTTCATGCACACCTGGTCCTGGGTGGCCAGGCTGGCAGCTCTCCTGCCCTAGACGGCCACTTTCCTGTGCCTAGTGCGGAGATCGTGGACAAGGTCCACGATGTCCGCACTAGCCCAGGAAGGTGCCCGCCTCTTGCGGTCCAGGGCAAGCTCCCGGGAGCCGCCAGCCTGGTCCCGGCAAGAGGGGGTGGGCTGGGGGGCATCGGGTGGGTGGCTCTGTGCCGTGCCAGGTGCAGGGTCTGCTAGCTGGGTGCTGGCAGGCTTGCACCTGGCACGGGCACCGTAGCCAGCCCGTGCCCCTTTAAGGGGTCCGGGGCCGGGAGGGGGGCATAGAGTTTCCCTGGTGTTGGCCAGAGTGGCCACCAGGGAAACCTGGGGAGGGCTAGCCTCCCACTAGTTCGAACTAAAGGGCTACACAGCCCTTAGTTCGAACTAGCTAGTTCGAACTAGGCGTTAGTCCTCGTAAAATGAGGTTTACCTAGTTCGAACTAAGCGCTCCGCTAGTTCGATTCAAATTCGAACTAGCGGAGCGCTAGTGTAGCGCCTATTAAAGTTAGTTCGAACTAACGTCCGTTAGTTCGAACTAACTTTGTAGTGTAGACATACCCTCAGAGAGTAGTTATTAATGGTTCACAGTCATACTGGATGGGCATAACAAGTGGGGTCCTGCAGGGGTCTGTTTTGGGACCATTTCTGTTCAATATCTTCATCACTGATTTAGATGATGGCATAGAGAGGATGCTTATTAAGTTTGCAGATGATATCAAGTGGAGAGAGGTTACAACTGCTTTGGAGAGTAGGGTCAAAATTCAAAATGATCTGGACAAACTAGAGAAACAGTCTGAGGTAAATTGGATGAAGTTTAATTAAGGCAAATGGAAAGTACTCCACTTAGGAAGGAACAATCAGTTTTACACATAGGCTGTGTCTACATTGGCACCCTTTTCCGTAAAAGGGATGCTAATGAGACACTTCGGAATTGCAAATGCCGTGGTTATCTTTCCATGTAGAAAGTTATCTTTTGCACTCTGTAATAAACTCAGGACCAAGTTTGTAAGGATGGAAATCAATCAAGTTATAAAAAAATCTCAGGAGCCAATCATATGAGTCAGCTCTCTCATCAGTGTTGAGAAAAGTAGCAATGATTACGTGTATACTTAAGTCCAAGAGGCCTCATTAAGGCTATTAAAAGACAACATTTCACACTATCAGTCAGAGATGATATTATGGCTCAGTTTTTAAAGGCTCAATATTTCAGTAAGTTGGATGCATTGTCAGGTTTTTGGCAGCTAAAATTAGGTGAAGAAAACTCAAAATGATTCAAACTTAACACCCCAAATAGAAGATGATGATTCTTATATGCTTAATCTTCAGCATAGATTCAACACCAGAGTTGTACCACAAAACCATACATATGATCTATGAACATTTTAATGGTGCTGATACCTCAGTGGATGACATCATCCTTTGGGGCTCAGTGAAAGAGGAGCTTTAATTCCAGGATACGACTAGAACTCTGAATCTCACACTAATTTGGGAGAAATGTGTTTTTAGGGGTTACAGAACAGATTTTTATTCAAGATTTAACAGATAAAAGGAAGATATCAATCATTTCAATGATGCCATGTTCTCCATCAAGGAAAGATATCCGATGATTCCTGGGGGCTGTTAATTATCTTTGAAGATTCATACCCCATCAATCTACCAAAGCAGAGTCTCTAGGAAAACCAGAGAATAAAAATGAATGGCATTGGAGTGTAGCAGAGGAGGAATCATTAGAAGTGTTAAAGTTCTATGAACCAGGAAGGCCTATTAAAATTTCAGCAGATGCTTCACAGTCTGGGATAGGTGCAGTGATTTTACAGAAGAATGAAGACTGTCTGCAATCACTGACTGAGGCAGAAATCAAATGCACACAGAGATGTAGCTTTTAGGAATATTGTTTACCTGTGAGAGATTCAATCAGGATTTTTATGGCCAAACAGTGGAAGATGAAATGGATCACAAGCCCCTGATAGTGTTATTTAGCAAACCGCTAAATCACTATATCTTGATGATTCAAAGAATGATAATAAAACTGCAAATGTAGGATTTGATTGAGACCCACATACTGAGTAAATTTATGTTCACTACAGATGCACTTTTTAAAGCAATGACTTCCACTGTGAAACCAGAGAGACTTTAGAGAGAGAGAAATGCAAGCCTATGTAGATCTGATTATAAAATCAATTCTGGTAGCTAACAGGAAACTGCAACAAATAAGAGGGAAAAGAGAGAAAGATGAATCACTGGGGATCTTTTAAGAAGTGATAATTAAAGTTTGGCCTAAAGAAATAAGCAGTTGCTATCAAAGTATAAGAGGCTATTGGAACTGCAGACGTGAATTCACTGTGATAGATAGGTTAATTTTCAAGAGCAGTTAGGTTGTAATTCCAATGAGTGTCTGAAAACAAATGCTACAGAAGATCCATGAGGGTCATGTAGGAATTGAGAAATGCAATCAACAAGCATAAGAGGTGCTGTATTGGCCATGGATCAATTGCCACATCACTAATGTGGTTGGAAACTGCTTTTTATGGTTGAAATATAAGCCATCTCATCAGGCAAAGCCACCAAGACCTCAGCCAGTTCCACAAGGCCATTATGAGTAGGTCGGCATTGATATTTACCTGGCAGTCAAAGGATTATTTAATAGTCACCAATTATTACTCCCCGTATTCAAAAAGTAAGTCTTTGATAGTGTGTATAAAAGGACTGTTCTGCAGACATGGAATTCTAGATTCTTTAGCTTTAATGGGGCACAAATTCCAATGCAGATTTAAGTCAATTTGCCATAGATTGGGATTATCTTCACAAAAAATCAAACTCAAATGACTGAATCAAATGGATTTGTGGGAAAGTCTATGCAGAGGGTCCGGGAGCTTTATTAAAAATACTTTTGACAGTGGAGTTGATTTGTGTAAGGCTTTATTGATTTACCTCTATAGAATGGCTATTCTTGAGCTCAGCTATTAACAGGAAGAAGGATCAGATCTAATTTTCAAATCACTGATAACTTGCTGAAATCTCAGAACAATGGAACCATTTGGAAGGTGATAGAAAATGAAAAGTGGAAACAGAAGTATTATTTTAACAAAAGGGCTCATAAATTCCCATTTCTTCACCAAGGTGATAGAGTGTACCTAAAGAATCACACCTCTAAAACTTGGAGCCAACCTAACTGCCCTTGAAAATTAACCCATCTATCACAGTAAATTAAAGTACAGCTGCATCCAAGGTTTTATGTAGTCCAGACAGACCAATGGCTTGATGTAATCAAAGAGATCAAAGAGATCCTACTAAAACACAGCCAGCCACAAGGGCATATAATCAGGGGCAGATGATGATTTTGCGGGGCCCAGGGCAGCACAATTTTGCAGGGCCCCCCCTTTGACATGGCGCATGCGTGGTGGCGCCATGCGCATGTGCAGTGGCACCATGGCGCATGCGCGGGGCTTCTTGAAGCATGGGGCCTGGGGCGAACGCCCCACTCGCCCTGCCCTATATCCGCCCTTGCATATAATTGCCCATAAGGGGTCAGCGTTATTCTTGAGCAGAGTGCAGCTGAATCACAGCTTCCCAACTCCTATTTAGGGAGAACTAAATGGCAGGAGACTGGGAGGGTATGTGGTAGAGGTATGTACCCTAGGAGCATGCCAGAGATCCCAGATTTAAATACAAGAACTGAACATTGCTTGGAACCAGCAGGTTTAAAAAGCCAGTGGGATCCAAAAGTTGGAAACTGTACATTAGCCTAGTGCTCAGCCACAATTGAGAGCTGAGCCAGGGCAGCAGTAGAGTATGATTCATTAACCCACAATTATTCTTGCAGTAACCAAATGTGTCTCTCTTCTTGACATGTGCTGTTTATTAGAGCAGCGTGAAGTATGGTATTATTTAGAAACAATTTCACGTTCCTATTTGGTATATTTTTGTGTTTGTGAATTGTCCATACTCTAAACATGATTTTTCATCAAATTACAACCTGTGTTCCCTTTAAGATTTTCCATCCATGAGCAGAGTGAGCTTTGTCTTTGTGCACCAATATTGAGGTCATGTGTGCTTGTTTGCATGTGTGCCACTGTAGCACCCACCAGTGGTGCTGATCCCTGAGGGTACGTCTACACTACAGCGCTAGTTCGAACTAACTTAGTTCGAATTAGTTAATTCGAACTAAGCTAGTTCGAACTAACGCGTCTAGAACTAAAAACTAGTTCGAACTAGCGTTTTGCTAGTTCGAACTAGTAAGTCCACATTGAGTGGACTCTGAACAGGGCTTAAGGATGGCCGGAAGCAGTGCCGGCAGGGCATAAAAGGAGGACTTAGAGCATGGAGATGCTGTCTCAGGCTAGCCGAGGGCTGCGCTTAAAGGGTCCCGACCCCCACCCCGGACACACAGTTCTAAGGGGTGCCCCGCTTCCAAAGAAGTTCTGGCTTGGAGTGCCCTGAGTGCCCACACTGGGCACATCACACCACTCGGCCATCAGCCCGGCTGCACTTGCCGCAGGCTGCCATCTGGGGAGAGGGAGTAATTGGGGGGCTGCAGGAGAGCTTCCACCCCCAGAAGCCCGCAGAGCCAGCCCAGTCCTCCCCATCGGGGGCTCGTACCCCATTCCTCCCTCACCTCCTTCCACTTACCCTTCCCTAGCCCCTCTTCTTATTGATGTACAAAATAAAGATAACGTTTCTTCCAACATTGACTCTGTCTTTATTGAAAAAAACTGGGGGACACTGGGAAAAGGAGGTGGGAGAGGGGAAGAGAAAGGCTGGGAGAGGGGAGGGCAACTAACATGATCAGGGGTTGGGAACAGGTCCCAGATGAAGAAAGGCTACAGAGACTGGGACTGTTCAGCTTAGAAAAGAGGAGATGGAGGGGGGACAGGATAGAGGTCTCTAAAAGCAGGGGTTGGGTGGAGAGGGTGCATTCAGAAAAGTTCTTCCTGAGTTCCCATAAAGAAGGACTAGAGGACACCAAAGGAAAGGAATGGGTAGCAGGCTTGAAACTAGTAAGAGAAAGTTGTTCTTCTTGACAAAGCAAATAGTTAACCTGTGGAACTCCTTGCTGCAGGAGGCTGTGAAGGCTACAACTAGAACAGAGTTGAAAGGGAAGTGAGATCAAGTGATGGAGGTTGGGTCCATGGAGTCCTATTAGCCAGAGGGTAGGAGTGGTGTCCCTGCCCAAAGTTTGTGGAAGGCTGGAGAGGGATGGCACGAGACAAATGGCTTGGTCATTGTCTTCAGTCCATCCCCTCCAGGGTCCCTAGGGTTGGCCGCTGTTGGCAGACAGGCTACTGGGCTAGATGGACCTTTGGTCTGACCCAGGACGGCCATTGTAAGCTCAGGGCTCAGTGTCGGGGGTCTCAGTGGACCCCCTTGATTTTCATGCACACCTGGTCCTGGGTGGCCAGGCTGGCAGCTCTCCTGCCCTAGACAGCCACTTTCCTGTGCCTAGTGCGGAGATCGTGGACGAGGTCCACGATGTCCGCACTAGCCCAGGAAGGTGCCCGCCTCTTGCGGTCCAGGGCAAGCTCCCGGGAGCCGCCAGCCTGGTCCCGGCAAGAGGGGGTGGGCTGGGGGGCATCGGGTGGGTGGCTCTGTGCCGTGCCAGGTGCAGGGTCTGCTAGCTGGGTGCTGGCAGGCTTGCACCTGGCACGGGCACCGTAGCCAGCCCGTGCCCCTTTAAGGGGTCCGGGGCCGGGAGGGGGGCATAGAGTTTCCCTGGTGTTGGCCAGAGTGGCCACCAGGGAAACCTGGGGAGGGCTAGCCTCCCACTAGTTCGAACTAAAGGGCTACACAGCCCTTAGTTCGAACTAGCTAGTTCGAACTAGGCGTTAGTCCTCGTAAAATGAGGTTTACCTAGTTCGAACTAAGCGCTCCGCTAGTTCGATTCAAATTCGAACTAGCGGAGCGCTAGTGTAGCACCTATTAAAGTTAGTTCGAACTAACGTCCGTTAGTTCGAACTAACTTTGTAGTGTAGACATACCCTGAGAGAGTCTCCCAGTGCAGACTCCAGGCCAGCTCCCCTTTGCTTGGACCCTGAGCCCTGCTCCCAGGCAGTGCTCCCCCGTATGGGGCGAAGGTGAGACCTACCCCTCCTCATAGACTCATAGACAATGTTCCTTGATGGCTCACCAAGTTTTCTTAGGGTTTTTTGGTCATTCTTTTAATCTGATTTCACATTTTTGAAGTTATACAACATACGTATTTCTGACCTATTGGGGGTATTTCTGGAATACAGGCAAGAGAGATTAATGTATGCAGTAATTTAAAGCATTTCACAGAGTCTAAATACGTAATACTTTTTTATAAGTCTAATACCTATTTTGAGCAAAACTAAAATAAAGGTGAACTAGTCTGGTCCCCAGCTATGAGTTTGCAAGTTCTTAGCTAATACCTGCAGTCTTGGCAAGAGCTGGCACTTAGTCTGCCAGAATCACATGTATCTTTTCCCATCAATGGTATAGGGAATTATGACAGCTTATGAACTTTCACACCCTTTAACAATTGATGATATATGGAATATATACTATATATATTATGGATGAAGAATGTTGCATTCCCCACTGCTCTCTTCCTTGGTCATTTTCCATCATGGCTCCAACTTTGTCTGCTCTGTTTTTCCTGCTCCTTTTTTTCCCCACAGCTTTGTCGTGCTGAATATCTTCTAAAAGGAAAATTTGCTGCATTAATATGAATTAACATTAAAATTAATCTCCTGCTGCTAATATTTTCATTCTGTCCAATGTACAAGTGGTTGTAATTTTCATTTATTAGGCTATGTAATTTGTACAGCATGGGTGAATAATTCATAACAAATGTATTAAATTAACTTTAAAATGTTGATCGTGAATCACTGGCCACTGACCTCTGTCAGTTTCTCAGTTATTTATAATTTTTTTCTGAATAATTTCTGTGACTCAGAGTACAGGTTGCTTATAGTTCATAGTGATTATTCTATATTTATAATTCAAAATATTAACTATGGGTTAGTTTTTATTGGGCCTATCAGCCATAATATTCAAATGTTAGTACCCAGAGTTAAGCATAGAGGTTATGTCTACACGGTAGGAAAACACTCATCAGTGGCCTGCGTCAGCTGACTTGAGCTCCCAGGACTTGGATTTTAGGGCCATAAAACTACCATGTACATGATCTTGTTAAAATGAAAAACATTTTGTTTCAATAAAATGTAAATATTCCATTTTGATTTTGACTATTTACATTTTATAATATTATTTAAAATAAAATAATAATTGAAAGAAAGCTGTTTTGAAATAAAAAATGACAACATTTTGCTTTTGCGCAAATGAAATTTTTCAAAATTTACATTTTTCCACAAAGTTTTGATTTTGATGCAAATATATTTTCTGAGGGAGACATACTCTGTTGAAATGGTTTTGATCCTTATTATTATTATTACTATTATTTAGCCTTATTACCACAGTGCACGGGAGCTCTAGTTAGGGACCAGCCCTCCACTGTGCTAGTGGCTATACAAATACAGACAAAAAGATAGATCCCAATCAAAGAACTTTAATTAGGAAATTGTGGAAGACTGGAGATTTCCATGACAGATTTAAACACTGAAGGTGAGGAAAATCAAATAAGAAAGGATACAGCAATGGAGAAAGGAACAACACTCATGCAAGTCAAGTGAATGACTGTTTTGGTGAGTATAAGAATCAAACCAGGGCTTCAGGTCAAATAAAAGAGTGAAGACTGAGAAATATGCAGCTGAGTCTGATGAGTCATCTGCACAAAAATTGAAGTCATTGGGGATAATTGTGGGAAATTGTGAAATGAATAAGATAGACCCATGAATTGAAATCAGCGAGGAACCATGGGTGAGGAGGGAGTGAAGATTTAAAGGCAGCACTGTTCAGAAGAAGCAAAAGAGTAGAAAAAGGAAGACAAGTTTGGGTTAGAAATGGCAGAAATGGAGAAAAGTCCAACATCCCCACCATTGTTCACTTCAATTAGGGAATGTGAGAGGAAGAGAGGCCTTCATAAAAGGGTAGCTGCACATGCTAGGGCAGATGAAGGTATCCAGAGCTTTTAGAGACAGAAACTGAAGAGAGCAAGATATGAAGAGGCTGTGGACCTGTTTAGAGGTGGCATGAGCATTCCAGAGACTGCAAGAGATGGAGAGCCATTTCACCGTTCAGCTTCTCTCTGATACTGCCATACTTTCTCCTAACCCACCATGCACTGGAAAAAAACTGGAGCGGCGCTACTGGACCAACCCGGCAGCACCCCAGCTGCTCTGCCCCAGGCGTCCCCAAGTCAGCCGCTGCTGAAACTGACCAGCGGCTAACTCCAGGAAGCCTGAGGCAGAGCTGCGAGACCAACCTGGCAGCACCTCAGTTGCTCTGTCCCAGATGTACCCAAGTCAGCCACTGCTGAAACTGATCAGGAGCTGATTCCAGGAAGCCCAGGGCAGAACAGCTCTACCTCAGACTTCCTGGAGTCAGCGCTGGTCAGTTTCAGCAGCGGCTGAATCGGGGATAGCTGGAGTGCTGCCGGGTTGGTCCTGCAGCCCCGAGGGGCAGCGCTACGGGACCTACCGGCAGCGCCCCAGCTGCTCTGCTCCCAGCTTCCCCGATTCAGCCGCTGGTCAGTTTTAGCAGCGGCTGAATCGGGGAAGCCGGGGGCAGAGCAGCTCCAATGGTCCGGCTTCCCAGAGCACTTCCAGGTTCCTGATGGTGCTGGACCATCAGGAGTGCTGGATCATCAGATGCCGGACCAATGGAGTTTTACTGTATTCCAAATGAGGTATCACCAATGCCTTGTATAATAGCACTAACACCTCCTTATCCCTACTAGAAAAACCTCGCCTAATACATCCCAAGACCATATTAGCCTTTTTCACGGCTATGTCACAATGGCAGCTCATTTGCCTAGTCTAAAATTAAGGCTGTATGCTCCTAAAGGCAGTAGTTGGCCAGTTAAAATATATTTTTCTGTTCATATCAAACTTACATGAAAAAAAGCTTTCTCACAGTAGTTCATGTCTGTTCTCCTAGATGTACAAAGCATATGTGGATTTGCTGCGTGGTTTTCTATTGTGTTGTTTTAGCCACGTTGGTCCTAAGATATTACAGAGACAAGGTGGGTCAGGTAATGTCTTTTATTTAATCAACTTACGTTGGTGAGAGAGATAAGCTACACAGAACTCTTCTTCAGACCTGTATAATTTTAAATACTATTTTTCACCAATAGAAGTTTGTCCAATATTATTTCAATCACCTTCGTCTCTGTGTAGTTTACTGTCTCTTGGGGAAATTGGCCTTATGATAACATTAGTGGATTAACAAATATAAATTCTTGCACTATTTCTATAACTATGGCTTGGATAAAAGCCAAAAAAGGTTTAGGGAGACTACTGTGTTTGTAGGGTACATGTTGTTATTTTAAGGCACATGCAAATTGCAAAAGGATTTTATTAAAGTCATTCCAAACTACACCTCTATGTAAGACATGATAAGAGAATTCAAGAATCCTAGAACCATAGGGTTGGAAGAGACATCAGGAGGTCATTGAGTCCAACCCTCTGCTAAAGCAGGACCAATCCTTACTAAATCATGGCAACCAGAGCTTTGTCAAGCCAGGACTTAAAAAGCTCTGGGGATGGATATCCTACTGCCTTCCTAGGTAACACATTCCAGTACTTCACCACCCTCCTAGTAAAGTAGTTCTTCCTAATATCCAACATAGACCTTCCCCACTGCAACTTGAGAATATTGAACCTTGTTCTATTATCTGTGATCACTGAGAACAGCCTCTCTTCATCCTCTTTGGAATCCCCCTTCAGGTAGTTGAAGGTGGCTATCAAATCCCCCTCACTCTTTTCTTCTGTAGACTAAATAAGACCAAATCCCTCAACCACTCCTCATAAATCATGTGTTTCTGTCCCCTAATCATTTTTTGGTGCCATGTTTTTTTTTTTTGAGTCAGTTGATAAAACACTCACTGCATCTCCAATTTCACATTTTACCCAGCACAAGCACAAAACCCAAAACAAACCTGCTACAGATTGGGAGAAAAAAGCATCTCAATTCCTCCTTGCTAGATTTTTAATATTTTTTTATATTGGTGAAATCTGCTTAAGAATCCCACATTCAGTCTTGCAAATTTGGAGCTGTAATAAGATCTGAGTTTTGTCTTCCAGCAAATTCTATACTGATGTAAATCTCAGGAGTTTTTAGCCCAATCAGTACTAAACAAATGTCAATATACAAAGTGTATTCTTACTACTTTTTGAACTGGAGTCTCATTGCACAGAATGTTGTGCAAACATATAGAAAGAAACAATCTCAGAGCCCGAAATCTTCCATTTTAGGGATAAATTGTTCTGATTTAAGTAAATGGGAGTTTTACTATTCATTTGAATGGAGCCAGGATTTCTCCGATGTGCTGCTAAATATCAGAATTGGTCAATAAAAGATTTTTTTGGACACTTTTCATTGGAAGAAGTACCTAATTATTGGACTATGTGAGCGAAAATTGTATATATGTTTTTCTCTGAGCAACCCGATTAAATATGCATGGCTAAATCCTGAGGGGTGTTAAGCACCTAAACCTCCCAAGGATGTTAATGCTCAGCACATCTCAGGAGTAAGACTTGGCCTGAGGTATCCCAGAAAAGCTCTGCCACATCCAAGATCATGTGTGCTTTCCCAAAAAAAATTTCGGAAAAGCAGACTTTTTTTCAACATCCCTGTAAACCTCATTCTATGCGGAAGAAGGGATATTCTGAAAGGCTGTGTCTACACTGGCATGAATTTCCGGAAATGCTTAAAACAGAATAGTTTTCGTTATAAGTATTTCCGGAAAAAGAGCGTCTACATTGGCAGGATGCTTTTCCGGAAAAGCCCTTTTTCCGGAAAAGCGTCCATGGCCAATGTAGACACGCTTTTCCGGAAAAGAGCCCCGATCGTCATTTCCGCGATTGGGGCTTTTTTCCGGAAAAGACTACTGGGCTGTCTACACTGGCCCTTTTCTGGAACAGTGTTCCGGAATAAGGACTTATGCACGAGCGGGAGCAGAATAGTTTTTCCGGAATAGCGGCTGATTTTGTACAGTACAGCGTCGTTGCTTTTCCGGAAATTCAAGGGCCAGTGTAGACAGCTCGCAGCTTATTCCGGAAAAGCGGCTGATTTGCCGGAATAAGTGGCCCAGTGTAGACACAGCCAAAGACATTTGGCCCCGTGTAGCCTGGCCAAATGTCAGAAAAGCCTCTTTCGGAAGAAAAGCAGAAAAAGATACGCAAATTGTGGTTTGCAATTTGTGTATCTTTTTCTGACTTTTCTTTGTAGACATAGTCCTAGTGTGAGTGAGTTTTTAGGATAGGGCTCTAATTCTGAAAGTTTGTATTTGCGAAAAGCAAAGTTCTATGAAGTAATCGTATTGCCATGAGCTTCAAATTGTGCACTTTTCAGGATAGGATGGAGCACAGTGATATTTTGGGATATTTCTACCAATGTTCTTCAGGCATCTTATTTTCATAAACCTAGAATGTGGATTATTAATTTGGGGGTAAATACTTCTTTGATGTGTTGCAAAAAGATTTTAGAGGTGTGTGACCACCATCCCTTTCTTCATGGTTTGTGGAAGGGGACTTTGAAACTATTCTCTTTTGTAACATAGCATCACAGTGTAGAAAAGACTGAGAGCACAGATCAAGAATTACTTCCTGAGTGACGACATAATCTTTATTCCTTTTCCTTTGGTTCTCTGACACTTCTTAATGTGGGCAACATGCTGCCATTAATTATTAAGTATGAAAATCCTTATTGATATAAACAGGGATTTCTACTTACTATTGCTATGATCCCAAGTCAGCCTTGCTGCTTTTTCACCTGAGTAAATATGAATCTGCTTACAAACCTTCCTGTTGCATTTGGTGGCTGCCCTAACCAACTATTCAATCTATCTCATATTCCCAACCCCTACTATTTCATCTGCTCTTCGTACTTTTCCCCTCCCAATCCACACTTCCCATGGAACCTTGCTCCTGCTTCATTCTCCTTCTTCCCATGACTCAAAATGCATTTTGCAGCCTCGGGTATTTTTCCTGATTCAGTGTTAAGCAAAATAGGTGACAAATTCACTTAATTCTTTCATGTAACACAATTTGTATGTTATCCAAGTTACCTAGTTATTCTCTGGTCATGAATTAGTTCATTTACCTCTTCCTCATAAATAATTCCTTATAATTCCTTACTTGCCATTTTTTAACATCCTTTCTCTTTATTTGGTATACATTTTATAATGATGTATCAAGGTTGAACACACTATTCCAAATGGGATCATAAAAATGACATTGTAAACTGAGAGATTATTTATTACTCCAACTGAGTAACATTACATAAGGATTAGAAAATTGAAGTAAAAATCACTTTAGAAATTACACAGATTTGGTTTGATAATCATGTTCCATTCTGCACATACTATTCGTAGAATCTCTGACTCTCTGGTCAAAATCACCCACAGATTTCTCTTGATCCTGGTTGTGAGCCGAAATTATATTTTTATAGATGTGTTTTGTTTCTCTATGAAGCTTTGAATAGCACTTTGTGTATTCAAATAAATTGTTTAGTTTTAAGATGATTAGAATAATAATTTGATTACCCAAGGGCATTCAGAACAGGGCCTTGCAAAGGTTTTTCCAAAACAAAAATAGTAAAAGAATACATCTCATATTTGAAGTCCTTGAATTCATGGAACAGCAAATGGGAAAAAAATCTCCAGACTCTGTTAAAATAACTAATTATGTTCTATGAGCAAGCCATACACAAACTAGTGTTGCACTATTAGGCCAAATCATTTAGAAATCCACAAGTACATTTGGAATTGATAGACAGGAAAAAACAATGTCTATTTATAGTCTCTTTTATAACTTAGAACCCAGGATCTTTCTTCCCCATCATCATTTTTATTGCTTCATCCGTTTTGTTGATCATATCTCTTTGGAGATACATCAGGAGAATACAACATAACTCAGAGAGTTTCAGAAACCCTAGTATGGATTCCCATGTAGGTGCAGTTAAAGCTGTAGTAACCTTTTTTTCATTCTCTACATTATTATTTGACTTCAGCAGACTCAGTGATACTATCTTTGAGATTACACAGCAACAAGAAATTGAAACATGGTATAGTGATGGCTGTTGCCCACCATTCTCTAAACTCTATTAACTTGATTCTGGGAAGCTCCAAACTAAAACAGGCCTCACTTAACATTATGCCTGTTGCAGTTCTGAAGGAGAAACTTGATAGCATCTATTTTATTCCATCAACAGCAAACATAACACAGGAACTGAGTAACATAAGAACAGCCATACTGAAATAGACCAGAGGTTCATCTAGCACAGTATCTTCTCTTCTCACAGTGGCCAATGACAGATGTCTAAGAAGAAATGAACAGAGAGGTAGTTAACAAGTTACCCCATCTTCCATTCCCATCTTCTGACAAACAGAGGCCACAGACACCATTCCGACCCATCCTGGTTAATAGCCATTGATGGACGTAACCTCCATGAATTTTCAACCCTGTTAAAGTCCTGGTCTTCACAACATCCTCAGGAATGGAGTTCCACAGGTTGACTGTGTGTGTGTTGTAAAGAAATCCTTCCTTTTGTTTATTTTAAACTTCTGGGCTGTTAATTTCATTTGGTGACCTCTACTTCTTGCATTAATGAAACAAGTAAATAATTTTTCCTTTTATTTCTCTGGGTCATGATTTTATAGACCTCTATCTTATTGCCTCTCCTTCCCCCCTTCCCCCCCCCCCCACTTAGTTGTGTCTTTTTCAGATTGAAAAGTCCCAGTCTTATTAATCTGGGCAGTTGTTCCTTAGTCTGATCATTTTTGTTGCCCTTTTCTGAACTGCAAAGAATAATATGTTGCCCTGTGAAAAAAGGCAGTGATAATGCATGGTTTTTTTCTCAATATTTCCTTGTTCTCTACCCTATTTTCCATTTAACAGTTCATCTAACTGTTCTAATAAAAAAAACCTGAAAAATTCTATGGAGTATATGTACATACTTTTCCCATCTACACATAACTATCAAAGCTCATCACTATCTGTGGCAGTTTAATTATTGTGACACCCAGTTCTTTTTAAAAGAGAGTTTGTTCATTATATTAAGCAGAGCTGTAGATCTGTAATATGGATATGTATGACTCATATATTAGCACTGGACCAAGAAAATCATTTTCATGTAATAGCCAGGATTAAACACAGGTATCTCCCCCAGTGAAAGACATTTCTGATGAAAATTCCTGAAATGGATTAATCTATTTAAAGAAAGGATTTCAATGGATTTAAAGAATTGAAAATAAATACATTTGCCAGCAGTTTTTATTCTCTTTTCCATAAAGCAGATTAGTAATAAATAAATCAGAGAGGATCTATCATACAAAACCACAAGACAAATTCAAGCTGCAGGTCAGTATATATAACAACAAAGAAGTTTCAAGAGCAATTCATGATATACAATGTTAAAGCTTTCAAGAATAAAAGCTGCAAAACGTGGATAGTATGAACACTTATCAGGAATTAAATTATATAAAGTCCAAATGTAATATTTGGCACAGACCCCAACACAGTGATTAAAAGCACTATTAACATAAATGGAAAGAGATGGTCTTTAATATTTTAGCAGTCCTGGCAGATGCTAGAAACATACATTAGGGAAAAAGTAAAGGTATCCTTATGTCTAGCTTGGGAATGCTACTTCTGCCCAATGGTAAGAGCCAGACTGAACAAACAACTGTATTCGTGCTAACCAAAGCAGAGGTTTGCGGAGGATCTTTAACAAGTATTCAGAGTGACTAAAAGGAACATAAAGCCTGATGAGATTTCAAATAAAAAGTAAGAAGCTGGCACCTCACTAAAGGGTGTGTCTACACTGCACCATTCTTTTGAGATAACTAGTGTTATTTCAAAATAACAACGTGAGCGTCTACAAAGCCATTCCATTATTTCAAAATAATTTCAAAATTATGGATGGCTTATTCTGAAATCTGTAAACCTCATTCTATGAGGAATAATGCCTATTCGAAAATAGCTATTTCTAAATAAGAAGTGTGTAGACACTCCACTGCTGCTATTTCAAAATACCCCCTCACCAGGGCCATTCTAAGTTATTCCTCCCCACTGCCTCCTGGGGTTCTAAATCGAGATAGTACGTCCCCATTAGGGATGCCTGCCTCAGACTAATTTTGAGGCTTCCCTGCTATGTAGATGTGCTTTTTCAAAATAAGCATAGCTTATTTCGAAAGAGCTGTGCAGTGCAGACGTACCCTAACTGATTAACTTAATCTGCCATGGGAGAAAAGGAGTTGATGGATGAAATTGTGTCATGTTTACACTTGTCTATGAATGTCTTGTGAAGGCAAAAACGCAATGGATGAGGAATCGAATGGAACAAGACAGAGCAAGTCACTTGCTTTAATCCAAAGAATTACTTGTAAAGAATTTCAGGGAAACCTAGTCCTCAGCAAGCTACTTTAGGAGTTCTCTTGCTCATAATATCAAAGACAAGGATAACTTTACCTTCCTACCCCCTCTGATACAACACCACAACTATAACTCTAATGAATTGGACAGATGATTTTCACTTATGTTTGAATGGTCAGAAGATGGAAACAGCTAGATGTAAGTGCCCCAGAAGTCTTCACTCATGAGTAACCTCCCCACTGTGCCCTAAGTTCTGATTCCCCCTTCTACACTTCAAACCCCTCAGCAACAGCACAGAGCCCACTTCAGCATCCCTAATCCTGCATCCTTTGCCCCACACCAGAATCCACATGCCCCAGCCAGAGCCCTCACATATAACCTTGCACCTCAAATCCAGCCCTGATCCCCTTCCCACACTCCAAACACCTCGGTCCCAGCCTGGAGCACCATCCTGCACCCCTAATGCCTCATACCTAGCACCAACCCCATAGACCATATCCCCACCAACAGCCCTCACTCCTCAACACTCCAAGACACTGCCTCAGCCCTTCAGCACTTCAGCTGCACCATCCAGCTTGGAGACCCCGCCTGCACTGCAAACCTCCCCTCTTCCCCCTCCCCCTCCTCGAGCCTGCACCCTCATTCAGAGTCCTCATCTTCCAAGAGTCCCAAGACCCTTAGATAGACAAATGAAAATGAGTGAGTGGGCCGGGCCACTTCTTTCCGCAGCTCCCCTTGGCTGCAAATGGTGAACTGGAGCCAATGGGAGCTGTGAGGCTCCGGGGCTGTGGAGCCAGTAAATAAACACACCAGAGTGGGCAGTTAACAGGTTTCTCAGAGTGGTTTCATGGACCACTTTGAGAAACACTGGGGAAAAGGGTGTTATTTTGAAGTACAATGTGTCACAGAGATGCAGTCTAGCCAGGTAATCCTGTTCATAGAGGAGAATAAGAATGTGAGACAACTGAACTACAACTCCCATGGTGCGTTGTGGTGTCACTTCTGAATTTATTTTTTGTTTTCAGTCTAAAGCTTTCAGTTCTACAGTTATTTTACCTTGAAGTTGAATTTTACCATTGAAAATTTAAACAAATACTTGTTTTTTTCTGTTTTGCAAAAATGCTCTGCTAACAAATAACCAATTTTCTGGACAGCTCTTCCTCTTTATTCTAAGTCATGATTCCTTCAGTGAAGATGAGCTTTACTTCCTTCTTCCCCCATTTTTTAAGTTGTTTACATTTTGTAGGAAAATATATTTTATGCAAATATAAATAAAAATTAATGAAGTTATTTTGATAGGGAATATACATCAGTGCGAAAGACTGAAATGCAGAAGACATTCCCACAGTGCTGATGTGGTCTTTCAGATCTTTCTGGGCAGAAGCAGCACGAAACAAAGCTTTGTAAATGCAGATTTTCTCAATTCTTTACAAGTTTTTGCAGTCTATAGATTCTTTCCCTAAAATTCTTGCAAGGAAATTGTATTTTTCATCCATCTTTTCTGTCAGTATATAATGGTTAGCATTTTGTGAAGAAAATTACATGAGATACTATTGGCTTCAGTACAGGACAGCTTTCTAGTGCAATCTATACATCAACCAAAAAAGAAAAGTAGTAATAGCCTTGTTATATAAGCAAAATAAACTATGTGATGAAAGCTGCAAAAGAAAATGGATATCTGGACATTATTATAGATTAATGTAGTTTAATCTAATAACTCCTTTGCAGAGGAGACAAAAATGCATGCATCAATAAAATGTAAAGTATTTTAAACAATCTCATGAAAGAAACATGGCACAGGGCAACAGTGGTAGGTTGTATAATTATAGATGGCTTTACAGAATATCACATCAAGTTCTCATTACTTACTTTTAAAGGATTTAATACTTCGGGCTTAGGATGCCTAAACAATTGTTCCATACTACAGCACTATGACTGTTATCTCTGCTTCTCTATTACAATGAATTTTTCTACTTCAAGGCCAACATTCACTGGGGTAAGATCAAAAAAGTCTTCTACTAGGGCTGATGCAGGATTTGAGAAAACTCATTTCCAAAAGAACTACACTCTACCACAAATCACATTCATGTCCATGCCAAGTGATAAGCACACTTCTACGCTTTCTCTTTCAAATCTAATGGCACATAGTATACTATAAAAATTCACACAAACTTTCCTCGTAAGAAGAACACAGGAAAATAAACACATGACCAACACTAACTGCAATATGAGAAATGGGAGACAAGCTTGTATAGAACAAAACAGAGTATGTGTTTCCTACTAACAAATCTATGGGAGATAAAAAATAACTGTGTAGGTAAGTAAGATTTGAAAAACAATTTAAGAAAATAAGTAGATACATTGACCTCAGAAAGTTGTTTCTGGTTTAGACTGACATTCAATCTATTCTCCCATCCGTTACCTTTCTGCGGGTTGGTGAAGTCTATATCTTCCAACACCTGCAAGTCATCTTCTGGCTGGCAGATAACCTGACCACCCCTGCAGTTCTGCAGAAGTGAGGCCTAACAACTTTCCTCAGACCTGTGGCTGCCATTCCACTAGATCTTCCTTTCATTAGTGAGCCTAAGCCTATAGGAGGGCTCATTGTATGGTCTTTGGGTAGAGAGGATTGTTTACAAGTAATGCAATTATAAGAACTTGCCAATATAAGGTGAGAGATTGTGGATGTAGTTATTTATCACAGGTATTTATCACACCTATAGATTTTGGCTACCCATAAAGTGGAAGTGGAAATATCTTACCTAGATGCTTTAGAACCTCAAATAAGTTATAACTCAAGTTCATTTTAAATAAGGTGAAGTCCTTGGGTATTTTGAAAGAGTCTTATTTTATCTTCATTGGTTTTCCCTTCACAGCTATTAACTAAAGCTGTCAATTAATCACAGTTAATTCATGCAATTAATTTAAAAAATCATGATTAATTGCAATTTTAATTGCACTGTTAAAAATGGATTATCAATTGAAAAAATTAAATATTTTGGATGCTTTTATACAATATTCAAATATATTGATTTCAATTACAACACAAAATACAAAGTGTGCAGAGCTTGCTATATATTATTTTATTACAAATATTTGCACTGTAAAATGATAAACAACAATATTATTTTACAATTCACCTCATAAAAGTATTTTAGTGCATTTTTTTAATCATGACAGCACTACTTACAAATGTAGATTTTTGTCACATAACTGCACTCAAAAATAGAACAATGTAAAACTTTAGAGTTTACAAGTCCATTCAGTCCTACTTCTTGTTTAACCAGTCACTAAAAGAAACAAGTTTGTTTACTTTTACAGGAGATAATGCTCCTCACTTCTTATTTACAATGTCATCTGAAAGCAAGTTATTTACATGCCAGATATCCTGAACATTTGTATGCCCCTTTATGCTTCAGCCACCATTACAACAGACATGCTTCCATGCTGATTTCTCTTGTTAAAAATCATGTGTTAGTTAAATTTCTGAGGGAACTCCTAGGGAGGAGAGGAATTGTATATCCCTCATAGTCTGTTCTACCTGCATTTTGAAATATATTTTTACAGCAGTCTTTGATGGTAACCCAGCATATGTTGCTCATTCTAATCACACTTTCACTGCAGATTTGACAAAACACAAAGGTATCAATCTAAGATATCTAAAGATAGCTACAGCACCTGACGCAAGGTTTAAGAATCTGAACTGCCTTCCAAAATCTGAGAGGCGTGAGGCGTGGAACTTGCAGTCAGAAGTCTTAAAAGAGCAACACTCTGACATGGAAACTACAGAACCTAAACCACCACCAAAAAAAAAGGAAATCAACCTTCTGCCTTTGGCATCTGAGTCACATGATGAAAATAAATTGTGTTGGTCTGCAATTTTTTGGATCATTATTGAGCAGAACCCATCATCGGCATAGAATCTTAGAACACTAGAACACTGGAACTTGGAAACATGTCCTCTGGAATGGTGGATGAAACATGAAGGGACATGTGAATCTTTAGCACAACTGGCATGTAAATACCTGGCAATGCCGGCTACAACAGTACCATGTTGTTCTCACTTTCAGGTGACGTTGTAAACAAGAAGCGGGGAAAATCATGTCCTGCAAATATAAGCAACCTTTTTTATCTTAGTGATCGGCTGAACAAGAAGTAGGGCTGAGTAGATTTGTAGGCTTTAACTTTTTTTACGTTGTTTTATTTTTAAATGTGGGTTTTTTCTCTGATCCTACATTTCTAAGTTAAACTTCCATAGTAAAGAGATTGCACTACAATACTTGTATTAAGTGAATTGAAAAATACCTGCAAATATTTAAAATAAAAATAAATTGAGCACTATAAACTTTATATTCTGTTGTAACTGAAATCAATAGATTTGAACATCTGAAAAACACCCAAATTTATATGAATGGTATTCTATTATTGTTTAGCAACACGATTAATCTCATGATTACAATTAATCATAAAATTAATTGTGACTAATTTTTAAATTGCTTGACAGCCCTACTATTAATGCAGAATCCAAAGTAGCTGGACAGAAATGTGCTGAAGAGGTATAGCCCAACATGCCCATATGCTCCATTTACACACTTTGAATATCAGTATGGTGTTATTCCAGGCAAGCAGAGGGGAGAATCAGGTCCAAAGTATTATTTACACTATGAGAAGTCTAGAAAGCAGATCAGGAAGGAAAAATGAGGGATTAAAATAATGAAGGGCTATTGTAAAGTAATTAAAAATTGATAATTAGAAACTATTTTAACACACAAGAAGCAAAGAGCTTTGCAAGGAATCACTGGGGCCATTAAGGACTGAGTGGGAAGTTAGTGCCAGATGTAGTTGATACTGCTTAGAGCCTGAAATAATTCTTTGCTTCATTATTCACGCAAAGAAACTGAGGGTTAAGTCCCAGATACAAGATACAATGCATTTTCCTGAAGGGTCTTGGGAAAGGATAAAATGTTGAAAGACTCTGTGATTGAGCTGTCTGCTAAGGTATAAACTGCTCTATTAAAAGTGGAGAAGGCATCTAGTCCACATAAATTATATCTGAGAATGTTGAGGGAATTAGCAAGGGATATAGGCAAGGCACCAGATAGATTTGTAAGAGCTTGTGAGCAACTAAGGAAAGAAACTCACCAGATTTACTAATATAGTGTGAAGCAGTCTCTGCCTATACCATTGATGGGACAGAGAGTGGGAAAAGGGAATATGGTTTCCTTCTTCCCTTCTCTGTGCATCCTGACAACCACAGAATCTACTTTTAGTGGAGCAAAGAGTGCACCTTCGGTAGCTAGAGAATTACTGTGCATCATCCATCAATACTCATTAGAGCTCCAGCAGGAATTGTGCTCCCTAGTACAATCCTTTTGAAGCTCCCACTGTGGTTGTGAAATTCTGTGTAGAACCCTAATAAGTGCAAACAAACAAACAAAAACCCTCAACCTAGTTCATAGTTTTCTTTTTATTATTTTTCCTTCTTATAGTGGTGTGGTCTCCTGACAGGTAACATGCTCTGTCCAATTGATAACTGTTTGGCTGTGTGTGTGTGTTTGTGTGTGTGTGTGTGTGCTGCATGTAGTCATTACAGCAGAGTCTGAGAGCCCTCAAAGTCCACAAAATCAGATAAGATTTTAAGGTACCCAACTGGGTTTGTTGTTAAACGAAGTACAGTAGTATTACCTCCTGACAATAGACTCAGATCTGTCAGTGGGTTTTCCTACTGCCCCGTAGGTTGGACAAGGACAGCCCCTCTAAGGTATGTTTTTATACACAGATACAAACAAGTTACACATCACTCCTGACGTATCACATTATCACCTTCTGACGTACCTACTTACCACTCATTATCTTGTACATGGTGGGTTCAATCAAAATATTTATATCCATCATGTTGTCATTTTAGACTCTGTCTTGAACCTGGGTTAGTATGTTCCTGTTATCTTTGGGGAATGTGTCAGTACCAAGGTGCCTCCTACTGAGGTGTTGTGTTACCACCCCTCCGGAGCATGCTTACAGGCCTTATGTATGAGTGTTTCTGCAATATCAACCCTATTTTGCAAGTTTTGTGAGTAGTGTCTGCCTCTTGCTCAGAGCTTAGTTTTGCTTTCTTTAGCAAAATCTTACCCATTTTTGCATAGGTTTCAATCCTCACACCAGACCTATGATACAAGAGGCTTATATTTTAGGCCCTCATCTTACACTTCTTCCCCCGTTTTTTTTTAATCAGTGGGTTATGGAGCGAACTAAAATCTGACACTGGAACAATCTCCAGGGCACACTAGAAGAATCTGAAGTGTTCCCAAATTTCGCAGCCCTAGATTACTGTAGCCTCAACATAGCTCACAGCAAAAGACTTAGGGTATGTCAACACTGCAGCAGTATTTCGAAATATCTTAATTTGAAATAGTTAATTTGAAATAAGTTATTTTGAAATAACGCGTCTACACTCAAAATGCATTTTTGAAATTGCGTTTTGCTATTTCGAAATAGAACGTCCACACTGATTTGCATTGAAGGCCAGCCAGTTCTGGCAGGGCATCAGGTCAGGAGTGTCTTTGTGTGACTGCTGCCTGAGGCTATCTGAGGCTTGTGCTTAAAGGGACACTTTCACTCCCTCTTCCCCCGGACCAGCCAGTTCTCAGGTTTCCCTGCTTGCTTGAGGGACAGCAAAGCATTTTGTCTCTGTGTGCTCTGGTTGCCCTCACTCGGGACATCATAGCACTGTGCAACATGGAGCCAGAGCTGCCACCTGGGCACTCTGGTGCTTCTCGTGGATGCGTTGCTACCAGCCTGGTTGCACTTTCTGCAGGCTGCCATCTGGGAAGTCCATCGGGGGGCTGTCTGTATCTAGGAGGCCCTGCAGGAGAGCTTCCACCCTGAGAAGCACTAAAGCCTCCCTGGTCTGCCCCGCTGGGGGCTTGTGCCTCATTCCTCCCTCACATCCTTTCACTTATCCCTCCCCTCCCAGCCTCCCTTCCTGATGTAAAATAAAATATATGTTTTTTCATAAACACAAACTGTCTTTAACACAACTGGGGGGGGAATGAAATTCTGGTGAGATGGGGGAAAGGAGGCAGGAGAGGGGAAGAGAGAGGGTGGGAGAGGGGAGAGGGAAACCTGGGAGGAGGGAGCTAGAAAAGGGAAGCAAGGGGAAGAAGGGGGAGGGGAAGCTCAGGGCTCAGGGGTGGGGGTCACACCGGACAAACTGTCTCCCAGCACAGCAGATGGAGGGGCCTCCGTGTCCCCGGGGGGATGAGGAAGGGATGGAGGGTGTGGAGGGAGAAGGGGGAGGGGAGAAGGAGTGGGAGGAGGAGCGGTAGCTGGGAAGGCAGCAGGCGCTGGAGCGGCAGGAGGCAGCACGCTCTGCACCAGGGTCTGCAGGTCTTCTTGTACCCAGTTCTGGAGGGTGCGGTGCAGGGCTCGCAGTGCCTCCAGGTGCTGCTGTTTGTACCCCTGCACTGTTCGGGTGGTCCTGCAGAACCCTTGGGTGCGGGAGCACCCTGTATGTGTAGCTGGTGCAACTGTGGGGAAACAAGAGAAGTGGTCAGTTCTCCTTGGGGACACATTGGGTGAAGCCCAGCCCCCCTCTGCAAGGTGAGGATCACTGTTCCCTGCACCATCAGAAGCTATGTTCGGAATGTCCTGCTATCCCCGGGAGTGGGAGCTGCCCCGAGACAGTACCCATGCCCCTTTGCTGTGTATAGTGTGGCTGAGGTGACGGGGGGCGGGGGGATATGTCCCCTGCCTCTGTATAGAGGGGGCTTGTGGAGGGAGGGCATCCTGCTGTGTCCCATCCCAGGGTCAGGAGCATGTCATGTCTCTTCACACACGCGTGTGGCTAACAGGCCAAGGCCCCTGAGTGGCAGCCAGCTGGGGTACCCAGGGGTGGCACGGCACATGCTCACACATGCACAGGTTGCTGCATGATCCGTGGTAAGCAAGACCCACGCGTACGGTCCCTGGTCTCCCTCTCTGCCCCCCCCCCAATAAGGGGACAGTGATGGCACTTAGATGTTGTTGCCTCCACGGATGACACTGGTGACGGGTCTGCTGGGACGGCTCAGGGGTTCTGGCTGAGTGGCACACTCCCTCTGGGCTCCTGCGGCTCCTGGCACTCCTCCTCCATGCCCTCGTCAGGGACCTCTGCTCCAGGATCAATGACCCCCGGGGGGCACGGACTGTCTCACACCCAGGATGTGGTCCAAGGCATCAAAGTAGGGGCAGGTGTCTGCCCCTATTTGGGAGCTGCTCCGTGTGGCCCTGGGATATGCCTGCTGCAACTCCTTAATTTTCATGCGCACCTGATGTGGCCTTTGGTGGCCATGCTGGCAGCCATCCGTCGGTAGATGGCCACATTCCTCTGTCTAGTGCAGAGATCATGGAAGTTGGAGGCATCCCCCCAAACCTCAATCAGATCCATTATCTCCGCACTAGACCAGGAAGGTGCCCACATTTTCCGGCCCCTGGCAGGCTCCTGGGAGCTAGGGGACTGGATCCGGGAAGCAGTGGAGGGCTGGCTGGCACTGGCTGCTGGGCTCGTGGTGGGGCCACTGGGTCAGGGGCAGCAACTGCTGGCTCTGTGCTGGCAGGGCTGGAGCTGGCACAGGTACTGTAGCCAGAGTCTACCCTTTTAAGGGCTCCAGGGCTGGGGCAGAGAGAAGGAGTTTCCCTGGTTTGGCCCAGAGTGGCCACCAGGGCACACTGGGAAGGGCTGGAGACCCCCTATTTCGATATAAGTGTCTACACAGCACTTATTTCGAAATAGCTATTTCGAATTTGGTGTTATTCCTCATGGAATGAGGTTTACCAAATTCAACATAAGTGCTCAGCTATTTCAAATTAATTTCGAAATAGCGGTTTGGCTGTGTAGATGCTAGTAAAGTTATTTCAAAATAACAGGGGGGACTTTTTTAAGGAATTTGTCTTTATTAATAATTTGGCTATGATAGAGCAATTCTGTTGAATTATTTTACACTCCTTAGATTATAAATAAACTCTGGGTTTTCAGTCTCATAATATCACTCCAAGCATAAAATTTATGACACAATGAACTATCTGACTCAGCTGATTTGTTAACTGAAATAACTTCTTCAACAAGAATGTCCTATTACCAGGGGCGGATATAGGGCAGGGCGACTGGGGCGGCCACCCCGGGCTCCGCGCTTCAAGAAGCCCCGTGCATGCACCGTGGCAAAAGGGGGCCCCGCGAAATTGGGCTGTCCTGGGCCCCGCAAAATGGTCATCTGCCCCTGCCTGTTACCACTAATGGTACCAATGCTATTTTTGGTTTGTTACTGTCCACTTCAGTAGTCTGGCTGCTTCAGTTCTATGTCAGTTTGCTCACTTCTGCTGACCTTTGTTCTTGGCCAAGTCTGTATTCCTTTTCTAGTTGGCTGTTAACTCAATGGTCAGATGGAAAACAAATCATTTTAGGAGTATATATTGGAGGAGATCTTCAGCTGATGTAAATCACTGACCTCAATGGAACTACATTGATCTACATCAATGAAGGATTTGGCCCACAGCATTTAGGATAAGGGCAGATCTCCAGCATATAAATACTGTGATTAAGCAATATGATTCTAAGCTGAATCTCACAAGCTGGTATGTTCCTTTGGGAACAGTAAGCCTAGTAATTTTGTGAATGTTTAGTGGCTACAGGGCTGGACACTGCAGGGAATGCTTTGAGCAGCTGGGGGTTGGTGAATGCCTCATACCACCTGTACTGAAAGGGCAAAGGGACTGGAAGGTAAGTGTTTGTGTTTCTGTAGGATGTTGGTTTCAAGGAGCTGGTCCATTGCAATTACAGAAAAGACAGCCTCGCGCTAAGGGCAAGTGATGGCAAAGCGAATCACTGATAACAGTGGAGTTCAAGAGGAAAAGACATTTTTGCAATGTTGAAGCTATCTGTATTAGTCCAAAGGCTCTGATAATATAAATATTTATATAAAAATAAACCTAAAATTCACCAGAATGTATATAAAACCACCAGGTGACCTTGGATATTCCACATTTTTACCTTCACACAGTCATTCAATACTTTGTTTTATAAAGTACAAAATGTCCTGGTATTCCCCTCGCATGCCATTATGGCCAGTCTCTCCCTTACTCCTTCTATCCATTACCCTCGCTCCTTCTCTCCTGTAACAAGATATTGTGAAAGATAGGAAGGCATTTATATTCAGATTTTAACAGCATAACATTTTTATATATACTGCATGGAAATGTACATGTTTCACACTTTTATACTGGCATGAGGAATTGTATCAGAAAATTGCATTGTTTCCCCAGAAGACTGATAAATATTTAAGCAAGGTACATAGAAAAGCAATGCATGCAGTGAACTGTGTGTTAATCAGATGGTATGCACACATCATGGGAGTGCTGAGAGTGAGGAACAGTAGTAATTTCCAAGCAGACAATGCATTATGAAGGAGAATTGACATTGTGACTTTTGTCTAGATCTTGCACAGCAAATTTATGGCCTGATGATATGAATATGCTAGAGAGAGGGGAGGGAAAGTCATGATTTGTTCTAGGGCTGAGGCCTAGCACCTCTAGTTTGCCAGTTACAATGGAGCCCTGGAACATTTTACAAATTAAGCACTATGTAAGACCACATGAATCCTTATCAGGACACCTATATCAAAGGCCCCTATACTTAAGATGCAAGTGTGGGGAGAATATAAAAGGAGAAGTCAATTAACACTACTTGTAGTACTAGGAGATTGAGAACAGTGTGTCTGGATGTTAATGCAATGTGCCCTGACCCTGGAGCACAAGGAGAAGCAGCTGTAGTTGGCATGGGTGTAAGAAGCACTAGCCATCATCCTTTACTTAGAAAGGAACAGTCATTTGCACATACAAAATGGGAATGGACTACATAGTAAGGAATAGTGCAGAAAGGGATCTGGGATCATAATAGACCAGAATCTAAATATGAGTCAACAGTGCAATGCTGTTCCAAAAAAAGCAAACATCATACTGGGATGTATTGCAAGCAAGATACGATAAGTAATTCTCCCACTTTACCCCATACTTTGAGTTGGCCTCAAATGGAGTATTGTGACCAGTTATGAGAACCAAATTTCAGGACAAACATGGGAAAATTGGAGACAAACCAGAAAAGAACAAAAAAGGATTAAACATGACCTCTGAGGGAAGATTAAACAAAAATTGGGTTTGCTTAGGCTGCAGAAGAAAAGACTGAAAGGAGACATGATAAGACATTTTGGCTGCATCTAGATTGGCATGATTTTCCAGAAATGCTTTTAACGGAAAAGTTTTCCATTAAAAGCATTTTCGGAACAGAGCGTCTAGATTGGCACGAACGCTTTTCCGCAAAAGCACTTTTTGCGGAAAAGTGTCCATGCCAATCTAGATGCGCTTTTCCACAAAAAAGTCCCGATTGCCATTTTCACAATCGGGGCTTTTTCACGGAAAACAAATCTAAGCTGCCTACACTGTCCCTTTTGCGAAAAAGCTTTGCGCAAAAGGGACTTTTGCCTGAACGGAAGCAGAAAAGTAGTTCCGCAAGAAGCACTGATTTCTTACAGTAGGAAGTCAGTGCTTTTGCAGAAATTCAAGCGGCCAGTGTAGATAGCTGGCAAGTTTTTCCGGAAAAGCGGCTGATTTTCCGGAAAAACTGGCCAGTCTAGACACAGCCTTCAAGTATATAAAAGGGTTGTTATAAAGAACAGAGAGAAAACTGTTCTCTTTAACCTCTGAGAATAGAATGAGCAACAGTGGGCTTAAACTGCAGCAAGAATCAGTTTAGGCTGGACATCAACTTCCTGTCAGGGTGATTAAGCACTGGAATAAATTGCCTAATGGGGTTGTAGAATCTCCACTACTGAAGATTGTCTAAAAACATCTCTCAGGGATGCTCTACATATTTCATCTTGCCATGAATGGAGGGGACTGCTCCTGTAGTGTGTAGTAGATATTACTTCCACAATCCTCTCCAAAAATTTTCAGGCAGAGATTTTAGCACTAATATTCTAAATTTTGATTTGCTTAGGCAGGTGTGCTCCTCATCTCACAGGCTGTGTCTAGACTACACCTCTCTGTCGACAGAGAAATATAGACCAGGCACGTCGAAATTAATAATGAAACAGAGATTTAAATATCCCGCGCTTCATTAGCATAAACATGGCCACTGCTTTTTTCCTAAATGGAGCTTGCACAAGAGCTTGTGCGCAAGAGGTCAGTGTGGACACGTGGCAGGGATTTCTTGCGCAAGAAAGCCCTATGGCTAAAATGGCCATCAGAACTTACTTGCACAAGAGAGCATCCACACTGCCATGCATGCTCTTGTGCAAAAACACATCTCGCACATGGCAGTGTGGACGTATTCTTGTGTAAGAGTTCTTGCGCAAGATAGAATCATAGAATCATAGAATAATAGGACTGGAAGGGACCTCGAGAGGTCATCGAGTCCAGCCCCCCACCCTCAAGGCAGGATCAAGCTCCGTCTACACCATCCCTGACAGATGTCTATCTAACCTGTTCTTAAATATCTCCAGAGAGGGAGATTCTACCACCTCCCTTGGCAATTTATTCCAATATTTGACCACCCTGACAGTTAGGAATTTTTTCCTAATGTCCAATCTAAACCTCCCCTGCTGCACTTTAAGCCCATTACTCCTTGTCCTGTCCTCAGAAACCAAGAGGAACAAATTTTCGCCTTCCTCCTTGTGACACCCTTTTAGATATTTGAAAACCGCAATCATGTCCCCCCTTAATCTTCTTTTTTCCAAACTAAACAAGCCCAGTTCATGAAGCCTGGCTTCATAGGTCATGTTCTCTAAACCTTTAATCATTCTTGTCGCTCTTCTCTGTACCCTTTCTTGCACAAGCAGCCGTCAGTGTAGACATAGTCTAGGTGTGTGGGTTACATATGGAAAATACCTTTTGCTCTATATGCTTTCATGTGTAAAAATGATAGCTTTATATTATTGAATTGCAATCTTGTGTTTAAAAACATAGAGATTTTGAATAACTAGATCTGTAAGGAAATTGCTATTTTTGTTATAAAATTATATGCTCTTGTCTGCAAAAATTGTCATACTTATTTATTAAAAATCATGGAGAAAACTTCAAGGTGAAAAAGGGAGATGCTATGAAACCTGAAAAACATGTTAAGAATTATTTATTTTATTTTTTGTGGACACTGACCTTTTTCCATTCCGGCCTGATCTTTTCTCCCTATCTCACCATCTCCTCTTCTCTTTGCATTGTATTTGAAAGGCAATATATTCCTGGACCCACCAGTGAATCTCTTACGCATTCAAAACTCACATTGATCCTTCAGTAAACTCTGTGTGGATATGTCTACACTACAGCACTAATTCGAACTAACTTAAATCAAATTAATTAATTCAAACTAAGCTAATTTGAATTAGTGCATTTAGACCTAAAAACTAGTTCGAATTAGCATTTTGCTAATTCGAACTAGCATATCCACATTGAGTGGACCCTGAACCGAGGTTAAGGATGAGCGGAAGCAGTGCCAGCAGGGCATCAGGTTAGGACTTAGATCGTGGAGCTGCTCTCTCAGGCTAGCCGAGGGCTGTGCTTAAAGGGACCCGACCCCCACCCCGGACAGACAGTTCTCAGGGTTCCCCGCTTGCAAAGCAGTCCTGGCTTGGAGTGCCCTGAGTGCCCACACTCGGCACATCACAGCACTCGGCCATCAGCCGGCTGCACTTGCCACAGGCTGCCATCCGGGGGGGGTCAATCGGGGGGCTGCAGGAGAGCTTCCACCCCGAGGAGCCCGCAGAGCCACCCCGGTCGTCCCCATTGGGGGCTTGTACCCCATTCCTTCCTCACCTCCTTCCACTTACCCCTCCCTAGCCCCCCTTCCTGATGTACAAAATAAAGGACACGTGTGTTCAAAAATAGAAACTCTCTTTATTGAACAAAACTCGGGGAGACTGGGAAAAGGAGGTGGGAGAGGGGAGGGTAACTAAAATGATCAGGAGTTTGGAACAGGTCCCATATGAAGAGAGGCTAAAGAGACTGGGACTTTTCACCTTAGAAAAGAGGAGACTGAGGGGGGATATGATAGAGGTCTATAAAAGCACGAGTGGTGTGGAGAAGGTGCATAAAGAAAGTTCTTCATTAGTTCCCATAATAGAAGGACTAGAGGACACCAAAGGAAAGGAATGGGTAGCAGGCTTCAAACTAATAACAGAAAGTTCTTCTTCACAAAGCAAATAGTCAACCTGTGGAACTCCTTGCTGCAGGAGGCTGTGAAGTCTAGAACTAGAATAGAGTTTAAAGAGAAGTTAGATAAAGTCATGGAGGTTGGGTCCATGGAGTGGTATTAGCCAGGGGGTAGAAATGGTGTCCCTGGCCTCTGTTTGTGGAAGGCTGGAGATGGATGGCACGAGACAAATGACTTGGTCATTGTCTTCGGTCCATCCCCTCCAGGGTCCCTAGTGCTGGCCACTGTCGTCAGACAGGCTACTGGGCTAGATGGACCTTTGGTCTGACCCAGTACGGCCATTGTAAGCTCAGGGCTCAGGGTCGGGGGTCTCACTGGACCACCCTGATTTTCATGCAAACCTGCTCCTGGGTGGCCAGGCTTGCAGCTATCCTGCCCTAGACAGCCACTTTCCTGTGCCTAGTGTGGAGGTCGTAGATGAGGTCCACGATCTCCGCACTAGACCAGGTGGGCTCCCGCCTCTTGTGGACCTGGGCAGGCTCCCGAGAGCCGCCAGCCTGGTCCCGGGAAGAGGCGGAGGGCTGGGTGGCTGGTTCGTGCCATGCCAGGTGCAGGGTCTGCTGGCTGGGTGCTGGCAGGCTTGCACCTGGCACGGGCACCGTAGGCAGACCGTGCCCCTTTAAGAGCTCCGGGGCCAGGAGAGAGGCAGACGAGTTTCCCTGGTGGTGCCCAGAGTGGCCACCAGGGCAAGCTGGGGAGGGCTAGCCTCCCACTAGTTCGAATTAAGTGGCTACACAGCCCTTAATTTGAACTACTTAATTCAAACTAGGCGTTAGTCCTCGTAGAATGAGGTTTACCTAGTTCGAATTAAGCGCTCCGCTAGTCCAAATTAAGTTCGAACTAGAGGTTTGCCTGTGTAGCGCCTATCAAAGTTAATTCGAACTAACGTCTGTTAGTTCGAATTAACTTTGTAGTGTAGACATACCCTGTGGGTGGACACCTTTGTTCTCATGGAGTTTCTTTGACTTCATGACAGGTTCTGCTTTAGTATGTTAAGCATGAAAGAAGAATAACTAGTATGCAAAACTTTACTTGGGCTCCATGCAAATGAAGACAGAATAATTATATTGGGTTCTGAGCATCATTTATATTTACTATAAATAAAGATCTAAAGATTTTATTTTCTATGTCTGTACTAAAAGAGTACTAAGTACATAGGAACACCTCTGTATTTGCACATTCCATACAATTTTTTTGTTTGTTTTTTTGTTTTGGCCTGAGGTTGTTCTCATTTAATACAGGAAAATGAGAGTTACTTTCATTGCTTTGAAGTTTTGAGAATTGAACAAGGGAATTTTATGATGAGTCAGATATACAGATTCTCCAAGAAATGCATTGGATAAAATAATTTTATATTGAACTAATTTTTTGCAAAATAAAACTCATACTCACACACTGATTTGAAGATTTAAAAACAGAGTTATAATTTTTTGATACCAGTCTGATGTGAAAAATTAATTTACAAGGCAGCTAGTAGGTATGCATGTTCTAGACAATACTAGAAAATTCAAAGTCAGCTAAGGAGGAATTTGACTGTTTTTTAGTGCTGTATTTTCTAGAACTGGATCTAAAAGTCATTTTTAAGGCATTTATTAAGCTACCTGAGATCTTAAGTAAAACATTTTTCCAGATAATCCCCGTTTGTTTGGGTTTTTTAATTTAAGATCCAGGGCTGTTTGATATGTGTTTTCTGTACGTCCATTAAATATGAAACCTACAAAAACATGTTTTAAGCATGATTCTATTTTGTGTATATACATATGTGTATAATGCTTTTATAATGAATATACAGAAATTATAATAGGCTTCCAAAGAAAGAAAACTACTAATTTTACAAGATTTCCCAGTAAAATATATTTAGTTTAATTATGTTATAGACCACTAACTGTGCTCCTGTTTTGTATCATAAACATTTTTAACAGTGAATCTTTTTTTCCCAAAGAGAATGAAAAAAACTCTCTAATCAATATGGAGAAATGGTTTAATATCTTTCCCGTTACTTTTTAAAAGTTTTGTTCAACAACTGTATAGAACATATATAATACCAATCTGAAATAGGATTTCAATAAAACTGAAAGTAATAAAACTTTGTCAACGTGGTAATTAATAAGGTGTAAGGCTACTTCAATAGTGCAGCAAAATTATTGTTTAAAAACACTTCCAATAAGGCTGAATTGAGAGAGAGAACCAACAGTAAAATGTGATACATATAATGGTCTGTCTGTAATATTATCTTAAATATCATTATCCTCGTAAACATTTTTAGAAAGATTTTTTAAATTAAATGTATTCAAAACACATATATATTTGGATTGTACGTAAAAAATTATAACAACAAGAACATGTGTGCATAAATATGAAGTATATTTGGTTCTCTCCACTCTGTACTTGAAAGTACAAGACAAATAAACTCCACATAAAACCTGAAAAAATACTAAAACTATGGCAATTAAACCTGGAGACAAACATGCTCTTTCACTGTTTGAAGGCACAGCATTACAACTTCAAGTGAGTTCAGTGCAATCCTTCTGAGCCAAATCCCTAGAGCCATCTTGCATCCCTCCCATGTATGGGAATAAGGTGGTGAAGGATAGATATCAATGTAGAAAGAAAGCAATTTCTATAGGGATACAACTCGTCATCCTGTGCTTTCTCCAAATTACTGGCAATTCATTTCATTTTCAAACGACACAGTAACATGACAGTTCTCCCTTGAGATTTCCCATTAATACCAGTCATGTTCACTAACTTTTGTCACAGTAACTGACAGATGATTGAATGTAGTTATGCTGTTAGTACAGAGCTATTGGTGCCTTATTCTTCGGTACAAAGTGGTGAATGCTGCACTTCTGTTAGCATAGATTTTTTTATAGACTCATAACTGTTGTATAATTTCTGATGTTTGGGGTGGAATCAGGTGAATTTGGTGTGGAGTGGATTTCTGTTACTAAGGAAAATACATTTTCACATGAATTGACAGAATCACAGGACTAAAAGGGATCTCAAGAGGTCATCTAGTCCAGTCCCCTGCACTCATTGCATTCATGGCAGAGCTAAGTGTTATCTGGACCATTCCTCATAGGTGTTTGTCTAATCTGCTTTTAAATTCCAATGATGGAGATTCCACAGCCTCCTTATGCAAGTTATTCCAGTGTTTAACCACCCTGACAGAAGAGTTTTTCCTAATATCAAACCTAAACCTCCTATGCTGAAATTTAAGCACATTCTTTTTTGTCCTAAACTCAGAGGTTAAGAAGAACATTTTTTCTCTTTTTTCCTTAACAAATTTTTAGATACTTAAAAAAAGCTGTAGTCAAGTTTGTCTAAATTACCATAAATTAGCGTATATAACCTGCACTCGTGTATAACCCACACCCGTGCATAACCCGCAGTTTTTCCTAAATGTGTAAAAAAATCTTAGATCACCCGTGTACGTGTATAGCCTGCGAGTTATATACGCTACATTAAGGTACCTGGTAATTGCATATACCAGCCGCAGCCTCCAGAAGGGAGAAACGGAGAGCGCAATGCAAGCGAGCTGGCCGGCTGGCCTGCAGAAGGGGAGTTGCACTTGTGCCCAGGCTCTGTGCAGCCACAACCAGGCACAACCCACCCTCCTCCGGGAGGGGGGAATGGAGAGCGCAGCGCAGATGAGTTGGCCGGCCTGCGGGGGGGGGAGGGGGACTGGGACTGTACCCAGTCAAGTAAAAAAAGAGGCCTCCAGGAAATAACACAGGTGCCCTGCTAGCCACTCTATCCACACTTATCACAACTCTATAGTTCCTGTTCTACTGGCAGCTCCTAAAGCTGCAGATACAGGGGACAGGGCTTGTGGCAGGAAGCAGGCCCTCATAGCTTCCAGCACCAGAGCATCTGCCAGTGCTACATATCTGGGCACTATGTCCCAGCCACAAGCCCCCCCTGACCATCCCAGGGAGCATGCAAAGGTCTCCCAGGAGCCTTTCAGGGGCTGCAAGAGGCGTGCGCCGTCTTGGTCTGGGGCAGAGATCCTGGCCCTCCTAAAGGTGTGGGCGATGAGGAGAACCTTCAGGATCTCTGCTTCAGATGGTGCAACACCTACATCTACTGCCAGATGGCCAACAGCCTGGCTACAAAGGGCCATACCAGGAGCCTGGAGCAGGTCCACAGCAAAATGAAGGAGCTGTAGCTGTCCTATTCCAGGGCAAGGGAGTGCAGCTCACACTCTGGAGCAGGACCTCACTTCTGCCCCTATTATGATGAACTGCACCACATCCCGGGTGGCAGTATAGCCCCTTCCCCACTTTGATGGTGGACTTGGGGCTGGAGATGCCTGTTGTCAACTACCCGGGAGTCCCAGCCCAGGAAGAGGAGGATGAGGAGAAGGTTGTGGCCAGCACCATAACTACCATCATGCTGGAGCCAGTACCCCACAGCCTGGATGTGTCCCAGGCATCCTTCAAGGCTGGGAAAAGATCATCAGTGCCCTTAGTTTTTCATACACACAAGGCGGGGGTGGCAGCTGCTGAGGGAGTATGGTGCAATTGTCACTTGGCCTGGCCATCGTGCTGCAGTCTGTGCATGTAGATACATGTGTCGCACCAGTCCACACTGTGCAGCCCCAGCAGGCAGCACTGGATTACAACTGGGCTCTTACTCACAGGCTTTTGGGAGGCTGCCCACACTTCTGACCACTGAAGTGGGGAAATGGGAGGGATGACCTCCCACCATCAGCCACTGCTGGAAGGAGGCTGGGGACAAGGGCACACGCATGTACGCACACAGACTCTGGAGAGCCCCACACGGCACACAGGCATGCCTGCAAGTTCGAGACAGCACCCACTCCCGGGGACAGCGCTGCTAGGAACAGGTATGCGTGTGACCCAACGGAAGCCCAGGCAGCTCAAGGCCCCTCTCCCGGCCAATAGATCCCAGTGTGACTGGCCATTTCCCTTGCCTGCTTGTCTGTGGGATGGGGGAGGAGGGCAGAAAGCATGGCCCCCTGAGCAAATCTGGACCCCTGGGAGGCAGGGCCCACTATCCAGGCCACAGATGGCCTTGCTCCTGGGACATCACCATCCTCTAACCTGGGAAATGTTGCTCTCAGATCACTGATGAGGGTAAAATCTCAGGGACAGGGTCTCCAGGGATAACTGAACACCTCTCTTTATTCTCCCCAGCCAGACCAGCTGTGACTGTAGGGCAATTGACATGACCCAAGCTAGCCACCTTACCTTCGGGGAGCTGCAGGCACTGGAGGGTCCAGAAGGACCTGATGTGGGAGCACATCTCTATCCTCTGGGACACACAGAAGACGTTGTCCCAGAAGGTCCAGGACAATGCACAGTGGCAGGCCCAGATGTGGACTGAGCTGCTGCAGCAAGTCCGCAACGTGTGCAACTGTCTGGGAGCTGATGACCTTCCCGGCACCAGTCCCAGTCACGGCTCCAGTCCCTGGTCCCTTCCCCTTCCTGACCCCACTCCCCCTCCCATGATTGACCCAACTCCTCCTCCCATGCTTGATGCCACTCCTCCTCTGTGATGGACCAGGCCGGGTCTGGGCACCATTGAGGGCATCTGCTCAGGGAGAATTGCACGAAACCAGGGCTCCTTACAACCCCAGACTGGTGACCCTTCCCAAATAGGCCACAAACCAATCACACAGAGCTCTTCAGCTGCCAATCCAGCCAGCAGGAAGCCTCACGAGCAAAACCCCTCAGACACCCCAGCTCTCCCTATGCCACAATCAGCCCCTGGGCCTTACACAGAGGTGAGGGGTTATAGAACCCAATCTCACTTACCTTGAATGGGTCCTCCCAGTCCCAAAGAGCCAGCCACAAATCCCCGGTCAGTTTACACTTTGGATCTTACCCACAAGAGTACGCTGGGCCAATCCTTTAGAATCTATAATCTAAAGGTTTATTAATAAAAGAAAGACAAGGTTGAGAGTACAGTTGTTAAGGAGAATACATTACATGCACCAATCACCAAGTTCTTCATGCAGGCTCTCAGCAGAGATGTTATAAACTGCTATCTTAAAAGTCTCTGGTATACATCCTATGTCAGGATGTGTCCACAATCTTTCCCAGCTCTCTGTTCCTTGCAAGGCTGCATCTAGGATCAGTAGCAGAATTGAAGACAAGATGGAGTCCACCTCATGGCACTTATATATCTCTCCTGGTGTCTCCCTAGCCGGAGCAGGTCACATGGTCAAGTGACCTGTTTGTGTTTCACATGCTGGCGGTCATTATGCCCAGATCAGTTTGCATGTTCCCAGACACATTCCTCAGCTGTGTATTGGCCACTTTGAGAGCCTTTTGCCTTGGGGCTGTGCTAGTTAGCATAGTCATTCATTGCCCATTCCTTCCTCATGACAGGCAGTCCAGGCCCAGTACCAGCACAGAATCCATATTCATAACACCACATACAGACATCATACAAGTACATGAATAGCATACATAGAATCAGTAGAACATAAGCTTTCATTTGACACCTCACATGGCCCCATGGGCACAGCAGTGATCTGGCTGCTCCCCTTAAAATCCAATAATGTGACACCCTCCCATGTCTGACTCCACTCCCTCTCCCATGCCTGACCCTGTTCCAGGCCCCCCTTCTGCTTATCCCCCTGTCCTCCCAGGACCCCCTACTCCCGAGGTCGCCGAGGTCTCTGGATATGAGGCGAAAGAAGCACCCAAGCCATGCGCTACTCTCAGCCCCAGCTCTGAGCCTCTCTTCCCTCCTCCAAGGTTCTCAGCTCCTTTCTCCATTTCCAGGTTCTCAGCCCCCCTCCTCCCCAGTTACTTCTATCCCAAATAAATAACAAAACAGTCCTTTTTTTTCAGAACATAAGAACATAAGAATGGCTGTACTGGGTCAGACCAAAGGTCCATGGCACAGTTTTGGGTTGCAAGACTGGAAAGCTGGGCAATAGACTGAGGCTTCTCTATTGATGGTTCAGGAGTTGCTTGGAGATCACTTATGTAACACAGTTAGGTGTGTCCCAGCCTGTGAATGTGTGTGTAAGTACAATGCTTGTCAGAGACTTGTAGCTTGACATCAGCATCAAAGTGTGAGAGACAACTCAGGTTGGTGGATTTGGAGGGCAGGGCACTGTGGTCCCACAGTCTAGGCTGCACACCAGGGATCCCTTCATACGGGCTCAGTGGCATAAGAGTCCAGCTGCAGGGTCTTGTTGGGGTGGTCCAAGTGCAGGAGGGTTGTGCTCAGTGGGGTGGGGTTTCAGTGTGAGAGTATCAGAAGGGGGTGAGTGGGTACAGGGCTGAAGATATGGATTGTAACAGGTGGGGTCTGAGTGCAGGGAGTGAGGCTTGATAGGGTGGGGATCCAAGCATGAAGGGTTAGTAGTCTCAGTGTAGGCTGAGGATGCAGGTGGGCCTCAGTGGGGGGGGGGGGGGTCAGATTCTGGAGTGTGGGGCTCAGTGGAGGGTCCCAGGTGTGAGAGGATGGAGCTTGGAGAGGTGGTGGGTTGGGGGCAGGGTTTTGGTGGGAGGAGTTCTGGGTGCGGGAGGTGAGGTCTGGCAGGAATATGTAGAGTCTAGATCACAAGGATTGGATGGATGGATGGAGGGAGCAGCTTCCTATATACTGAGTCCTCTCTTTGCAGCTGAGAATGGGGACAGGAAGTGAGGATATGGTGACAGAGGATGTCTGACCCAACCCTGGCTGTTCCACGTCCCTTCCTCCCCAAGCCCAGCTAGAATTAGCAGTGACCCCAGCACAAGGAAGGAGCCACCAGCTGGAGCACTCTCTCTGCTGTGATTTATTTCTCCGCTGGCTGCTCCGAATGCCCAAAGCAATGTGCCTGCCCTATTGTGGAGGGGCACATGACAACTCTTGTTGCTTCTCTGTGCTTCCCCATCAGTTACTTTTCTAAGAGAAAGCAGAGATCTTTGCAGGGAATATTACTTCTGCCTGTGCAGTGGTGCAGAATTCACCCTCTTAACTGACAATGCCCTGTCCCCAGTACTCTCATGTTTCATCCTGGAGTTTGTAATGTGTGTTGAGCCAGAGTTATTTTTGCTATGAATAGCAGTTCATAGAGTAATGTCGCTGGGGCTTGATCCATTAATTGATTTGAAAATTAGAAATTTAGCCTTGAATGAACTGCCATTGGAAGCTGTCCAGGGAAGGATTTGAGCACAGGCCTTATGCGCTCATGGTGGCCTAAGCTCTGGTGAAGGCGGGTAGATGCATTCTGTATCACAGTGTTTCTCAACTTTTTTTTATAAAGTACTCCTTTAAAAAAAATTATAAGTACCCCCAGTATCTACAATTTTCAGACACACAAGGTTTTTTTTTCACCATTGGAACACATTTGTTTAAACAACTTAATTGTAGCAAGGCGGGTGATGAAATGTTGGGGTGTAAAAAGTACAACAATAATAAAGTGCTGTAAAACTTAAAACAAAAATTCAGTTTTCTCCAAATTTCAGTTGTGTTAATGTACCCTCCAGACTTCTCTCAAGTACCCCCTAGGGTACTAGTACCAATGGTTGAGAAACACTGCAGTATCAGATGCAGTATGTTCATTGTATTCATATATATAGTGAGTTACAATATTGAGGCCCGGTAGTGTTGAATACATGGCTCACTATGGCCAGATCTCTGTCCAGGACAAAGCTGAGCAGAAGTATGGTCCCAGTGATTAGCCTAGTGCTATCATGGGCCCATGTAACTTAACTTTTCTGTGATCTCAGTCTGTAAAATGGAAATAATGGAGCTGGACAGAATTTGTATCTCAGAATGATGTTCTGACAAACTGCCATTTTTGGAGACCTAAAAAAATTGCTTTTGCACTAGGAAAATTAAAATAACAACTGCCCACTTTGGAAGACTCTGGTCAATTTCACTTTCTCACTTTACAAAGGCTTTTTTGGAGTGCTGATCAGACTGAGAACCTTACCTTTCAACCTGCTATTTAAATAAGTAGGCCCAGATAACTAGAGCTCTGTGTGGACACACAATTTGTATCCTCATTCCTTATCCACTAAAATGAGCTGTGGATATCTGCATCCACATCCACATACGCAGATGGATATAAAGATAACTTGTTTTCCAGAGTTTTAAAAGAGCTAGTTGGGAGCTCACTGCAAAATTAATAGATTTCCAATATATCTTTAAGTAGTGAGGAAGTTCCAGAAGATTGCAAGAAAGATAATATTGTGCTAAATTTTAAACTAGGTAAACAGGATGACCTGGCTAATTACATGCCTGTCAGCCTTGCCTTGATATAGGGCAAAATGGTGGAGCAGCTGATGCAGGATTTGATTAATAAAGACCTAAAGGATGGTAATATAATTAATGGAAAGTAAAACCTGTCAAACTAACTTGAAATCTTTTTTGATGAGATTACAAGGTTGGTTGAGAAAGGTAATAGCGCTGATATAATATATTTCCATACGACATTTGACATGGTACTGCATGATGTCGTGATTAAAAAGCTAGAATATCAAATTAATATGGCACACATTAAGTAGATTAAAACTGGCTAACTGACAGGTAAACAGGGAATTGTCACTAAGTGTGTCTGATTCCAGTGGGGTCATGCATGGATTGGTTCTTGGTCCTCTGCTGTTTAACATGATTTTATGTTTTCTTCCTGGTCACTAACAAAAATAACTCACAAAGTTGGAAAATGACACACAACTTAGGAAGGAAGTAAATAATTAAGATGACAGATCACTGATTCAGAGCAGCAAGCAAATAATATGTCGTTTAATAAAGCTAAATGTATACCTCTGGCTATTAAGATTTGGTCATATTTACAGAGTGGAGGAATGTGTCCCGAGATGCAGTGAATCTGAAAAAGTTTTGAGGTTGAGACAGATAATCAGATGAACATGTGCTCATCATATGATGCTGTGGCCAAAAGAGCTGGTGCTGTAGCTAGCCAGACATACTCCCCCTCCCCCCGCATTGGAATATAACTGGCTGGACACGACTCCTCTGTTTCTCCCCCCTTCTCTTGTATTTCTAGCTCTCTTAGCTATAATTTATGTAGATTCCTATTATGTTGTGGTTTAAGTAGTTTCCTGTTATACTGAAGCAGTGTAAAGCCCCGATAAGGCCAGATGCTTGCTTAGAAATCATATTGCTTAAATAGAATTAATTATATTCATGTTTATGAATATGTATGTAAGCTACGGAATGCAGGAGGAAGTGTGAATGAGAAACACCTAATCATAAAGCAGTCTAGTTCCCGTTACCTGCAGCCTGACTCCAAACTGCGAGTATGATTGTGTTATGTGGTATGCCATACCATTAAGAATCTGTTATAATGAACTAGCGTCCGTGCTGCTCAAGTTCTCCCTTTGTCCAAGTTTTTTGCCTTGGCTGGTACAAGGACAGGTAACAGGTTCAATCCTGGGATGCATAATTTGGATTCTTGAGAAAGAGTAAAGAAGTTATTTACCTCTCTATTTGGTGACTGCTGCTGAAACACTATCTGGTTCTGCTATCCGTAAGTCAAGAAAAAAACTTGATAAACTGGACAGTGATCACAGAAGAGCCACAAGAGATATTTAAAGGGTTAGAAAATATGCTGTACAAGAGCTCAATCAATTTATCTTAACAAAGAGGGAGTTAATTGGTTCCAGACAAAATGTGATCCAAGAAGTCCTTAATAGCGGAGCAGATGGAGGACAACTGCACAATAGAGCTGAAACTGATGTGTAATGTTACCGCAGCTGTGAAAGTAGATGAAGGCTGCAGCAGATAGAGGATCTCCAATCCTTGTGGTTTCTATGCCATTGGTTTCAAGCCCTCTGTCTGTCAAGGACAGTCTGGTGACTGTTGTGCACCAGTCTCTCCACTTTAAAAGAAGTCCCACACAGGCATCTTCCAGTTTTTGGGAACACAACATATGCACAAATGAAAAGTCCAGTGGCAATTGGTGAGGAGCAACTGGAACAGGTCAGTGAGATCTGGAAGTTCCTAATTACAGACCAACACATAAGTGGTGGGTGTGTGATTCAGTCATCTTGTTTGAGGACTGAGGCAGGTTGAGCATCTCGGCTGCTGCACCCATGACTGAACAGTCCTCTTTAAGACCCACTCTGTTCACCACACATTGGGAGGGGGCTATAAAAAGTGCCCTAAAAATAGTCTTGCCTCTTTTCCTCCTGGCTGGATAGCCACATCCAGAGGATCACCACCCCAGCAGTCAAAAATGTAAGAAACTTTTCAACTTTGGAACCTGGAAAATATGTACCCTGATGGACAACACAGTGACTGACCAGAGCGATATACAGCTAGCATTCCTCATAACTGAACTGTTTTGACATTGATATTGCTCTTCATAGAAGAGCTGATGAAGGACAGGTGAGGGAGGAAAAAGAAGGATACACCTACTTCCAGAAGGGAAAATCTTTAGATGAACCTCGATTGTATGAAGTAGACTTTGCTATTAAGAACAAGCTTGTAAGGTGCCCTCTGAACTGCCAATAGGCATCAATGAGCAGCTCATGACACTCTGATTGCGGCTCACCCAAAACCAACAGGTAACTATTGTGAGGGTTTATGCACCAACAATGGATGCTGATGAGGATGTAAAGGAAGATTTCTACTCTCAGCTGGAAACCATTTTATCAGAGACCCCTAAAGAAGATAAGATCATTCTTCTGGCGGATTTCAATGCACATCTTGGATGAGATTCAGACCTGTGAAAAGGAACAAACAGGAAAAAAGCAGTTGGCAAAAGCAACTCAATCCTTCTCCTGACCAAGTGTGCTGAACATGAACTTATTGTCATGAACACCCTTTTTCGACAAAAGGACAAATTCAAAACATCCTGGAGACACCCATGTTCAAACTACTGGCATCTTCTCGACTCTGTTAAAGTTCATGCTCGAGATCGTAGTGACGTACTTCTCATAAGAGCAATGACAAGTGCTGATGACTGCTGGACTGATCATCACCTCATTTGATTATCGCTCCCAAATGGAGGCTGCAAAAGAAACAGATCAGGAGCTAGCTGAAGGGTCAAGATCTGAAGGTCCCCACTAAGTGTAACCACTTCCAAACAGTCTAAGGAGAGAAGTTTTCATCAGAGATTCTGGAAGAAATTAAGGAACATTGGAGCCAGCTGAAAGCAATAATCATCAATAACCATGAGGAAACAATTGGCTACCACACTAGACAGCATCAGGACTGATTTAAGGAGAATTATGTTGAAATTGAGCAGCTCAACAATGACAAGAGGATGGTACTTCGTAGTTGGCAGAATGACATAAATTGCCAGACAAAGAGAGAAGCCCAAAGAAAGAAGGCAGAAATTCAATGTAAAACCAGAGAACTGAAGAACAAATAGTGGATTGAGAAAGTGTAAGAACGCTAACATTTTGCAGATACCCATAATACACATGGTTTTTTTAGTGCTGTTAAGGCCGTTTATGGGCTAGCTTGTCATTGCATGAACCCCCTTAACTCAAAGGATGGAACCACACTTTTGCTGGAAAGAACATTTTGAAGATCTTCTTAATCATAATTCCATGCTTGAAGTTTGAGTGAATCCTCCAATGACTTTCTAGGGATGAGCTCAGAGACCCCCCCCCTCCCCAATTTCCATGAGGTATACAATGCCACCAAGCAGATGAAGAACAAAGCACCACTGAATCCCCCCTTAGGGTACGTCTAGACTACAGGCTTTTGTCAACAGAGGCTTTGTCGACAAATACTGTCGACAAAGCCTCTGTCGACAAAGAGCGTCTAGACTACATCCAGTTCTATCGACAATGCAAGCCGCTTTGTTGACATAAGAGTGTAGACGCAAAGGACAGTGTAGATGCAATAATGCCTTCTGTCAACAGAACTCTGTCGACAAAAGGTGTTATTCCTTGTAGAATAAGGTTTACTGGCGTCGACAAAACTGCCGAATTCTGTTGATGTTATGTCGACAGAACACGGCGGTAGTGCAGATGCAGGTATAGTTTTGTTGACAAAAGTCCATTTTTGTCGACAAAGCCCTGTAGTCTAGACACTCCTATTCCCCACTGAAATCTTTAAAGACGGTAGACCACAGTTAATTCAGCATCTTAGTCTGCTTATCCTCAAAATCTGGATAAAGGATGAGACACCCAATGAAATGAGGGATGCCTTGTTTGTTACCCGCTTTAAAAAAAAAGAGATAAAGCAGACTGCGGAAATTATCATGTTATCTCTCTCTTTGCTGTTGCACACAAAGTTCTGACATGGGTCCTTGCAACCCATCTTCTGCCCCTGTCAGAAGTAATTTTACCAGAGTCACAGAGTAGCTTGAACATGTCATGGAACTGCAGATATGACCTTCATTGTATAGCAGCTGTAAGAGAAGTGTCGCGAGCAAAACTGACTACTGTACATGGCTTTTATTGATCTTACTAAAGCTTTTGACTCAGTGAATTGCTGTGCCCTTTGGACTGTATTTTTGAAGATTGGATAGCATTTAAGTCAAGCTACATATACACAGAGGCATTCTGACAGGTGGCTGGTGGCACATACAGTAGAAGACAGGGCTACAAAAGTACTTACAAACTATTTAAAGGCGTATTACCCAATAATGTAACTTTCACCAATCTGATTTTTTCCCCAGTCCATCAATATTACATCCATCTTCTGTGAACAGAGCTTCAGCCAATTAGTCTTTAGCCAGGCACCATGTTCTGCGAAGACACTGAGAACTAGTGCAAATCATGCCTGACCAACCTGATTGCCCTCTGTGATGAGGTAACTGGCTCTGTGGACATGGGGAAGTCATTGGATGTGATATACCTTGACTTTAGCAATCTTTTGATACGGTCTCCCACATAACTCTTGCCAACAAGTTAAGGAAGTAGGGACTGGATAAATGCACTGTAAGGTGGATAGAAAGCTGGCTAGATTGTTGGGCTCAATGGGTAGTGATCAACAGCTTGATGTTGGTTTCAAGAGGAGTACCCCAAGGATCAGTTCTGGGGCTGGTTTTGTTCAACATCTTTATTAATGACCTGGCTGTGGGGATGGATTGCACCATCAGCAAGTTTGTAGGGGGAGAGCTAGGGAGCGAAGTAGATACGTTGGAAGGTTGGGATAGGGTCCAGAGTGACCTAGACAAGCTGGAGGACTGGGACAAAAGAAATCTGATAAGGTTCAACAAGGACAAGTGTAGGACTCTGCACTTGAGATGGAAGAATATCAAGCACTATTACAGGCTGGGGACCAACAGACTAAGCAGCAGTTTGGCAGGAAAAGACCTGGGGATAACAGAGGATAACAGAAGGAGCGTTGCCAGCAGATCTAGAGAAATGATTATTCCCCCATTATGCAGCATAGGTGAGGCCACATGTGGAGTATCATGTCCAATTCTGTCCCTACCCCCTCAGAAAGGATGTGGATGTGTTGGAGAGGGTCAGCAGAGGGAAGCAAAAATTATGAGAGGGCTGGAGCACATGGCCTACGAAGAAAGGCTGAGGCATTTGGGCTTGTTTAGTCTGTAAAAGAAAAGGGGGGGAGGGGGGTTGATAGCAGCCTTAACTACCTGAAGGAAGGTTCCAAAGAGGTTGGAGAAATATTGTTCTCAGTAGTGACAGAAGGTAGAATGAGGAACATTGGTCTCAAGTTGCACTGCAGGAGGTCTAGGTGGGATATTAGGAAAAACTATTTCACTAGGAGGGTGGTGAAGCACTGGAATGGGTTATCTAAGAGGTGGTAGAAACTCCATCCATAGAGGTTTTTAAGTCCCAGCTTGACAAAGCCCTGGATGGGATGAGTTAGTTAGGATTGGTTCAACAAGGACAGGGGGCTGGACTCGATGACCTCCAGAGGTCTCTTCCAACCCTGTGATTCTATTCGATTGTGATTCTATTCTATTGCATTCTGATATCCATTAGCTCATTATTGACATGTTTATTTTTCTGTCCTCTATACCATGCGGGGGTGGGGGGGGACACAAATTAATTATCTGTGAAGGGTAGAGTCTGATCCTTATCTGTTTTGTTTCATTGTATCTGTTTCATTAGTTAAGCTAAGGGTTGTAGTAACACTATTATCATGTCATTAGTAAGTAATGTTTCAGCCCACTTCTGGTGTTACTACTCCTGCAGGTTAGTTTAAAGTTCTTGTGAACAAAACTCAGTCACTCAGTGTTTGCAGAAAGTAAACACAAAAGTAATGTAAAGTCAATTCCTTTTTGAAACTGCTACACATACCTGGAGATATGTTTTTTTAACTGCTTGCCCAGCTAATAGAAACTTCTATATCTCTAACTTCATTCACTGCTGAAAATGCCTGAAACCTATTGCTAGACCTATTTTTTTAAAAGGTTAAACAGATCTAATATTTTCTTCAGTCTTGTATACTTCCTGGGTGCTGTACAGGGCTGAGTTCAGATGACAACTCCTCAGTGCTGAGTGACTAAGATTCTATCCATACAGTGGGACAGAGTTCTGAGCCACACAATGCCAACCTTGGAGGATGAAAAAAGACACGAAGAGCAGTAGTCAGAGAGTTTAAAACAAAGAGGTTAGTTTCAATGAGCCCAGTTGTAACTGTTGAATTTAGTGGAATGATGGGGCTTAATGCATTTAATATTATTCTAATTGGAACACAACAAAGGGAAAGGAAGAATTTTTATTCAGATGTTTTGAGTGAACACATGCTGATCAGCTGGGTAAGATGCATTTGATTTTTATGATAGGAATGGTGTCCCTGGCCTCTGTTTGTCAGAGGCTGGAGATGGATGGCATGAGACAAATCGTTTGATCATTGTCTTCGGTCCACCCCCTCTGGGGTACCTGGTGCTGGCCACTGTCGGCAGGCAGGCTACTGGGTTACATGGACCTTTGGTCTGACCCAGTATGGCCATTCTTATGTTCTTATGTTCTTATGAGGGGAATGTGTTTTATGGGAACTTATGCTTACACATTATAGTGATACCATAATCTTTTGTCTTTTGTGACTAAGAATCACAAAATTAGACCAATACAAAGAAGAGGAGAAACTTTAAATAAACCCACTTCTGTTTCAGTTTGGCTACGAACCGTAGTAAATATAAAGCAAATCTTCTGATACTCTCCTTTCCCCTCTGCCCTGTTTGGTTAGAGAGATAACTCATTGGCACAGTGTTGTATCTGTAGTGCAGGATCTCAAACTGAGAAGGAACATTGATTTTATTTAGAGCCATTGAACATAACTTACAAAGAAAAATAATGGTGCCATTTGTGGGTTCTTTGTGATGTATAAGTAGCTGCCTGGCAAGATAGCTCTACACCGCTCCCCCCATGAGAAATATCAGAAAGACAAGTTTTGTGGTCCCTGTTTTTGCTTAAGGGCTCATTAAGAGAAGGGGCAAAATAGCAGTGATTTTTTTAGCAATTAAAAGTAAAGGGGCCTACTTATGTAGGAAGATATGCATGTGCATAAAATTTTTCAGGAATGGGACGTCAGGGTGAAATTCATTCCAGTGCAAAGTAACTGTACAAGACTCTGTGCCTCTAAGCTACACTTCAAAGGCTTATGTGTGCTTATGATATACATAAGCCTGGTGCAGGCCTGCTGATCTGTGTGGTGAATTTCACCTTGGATAAGGACTGCAGAAGAGGGACCTAGCTAACATGCTGTTTTTTAAATTATGAAATTATGAATGAAACTATTCTACACACTTAGCAAGTATGTATACACTTCAATAACTGAATTCTGCCACTGGCATAATTTGATTTTCATCAGTTATAATACCAAGGGAAAAAATCATGCCAGAAAAATTAACTGATTTGTAGTTATGCCTTTTGTATGTCACCAGACAATAAAAGCATCTAAAGAAAATTAAAGATTGTAATTTTTTGTCTAGCCTTATTTGCTAATGCATGAGGGATGGCTTAACCAATGAGCTCTTATAAAAATATTTCAAATGTGTGAGTGTAAATAACTAGAGGTGTTATTACATCCTTATTAATAGTATAACCATTTAAACAGTTCATTCTTATCGGTTACCATAACAGTTACACACAGGCTCCTGTCCTGGCTCCCGAAGAGCTGGTGGCCACCCTACAGTGCTGGCTCTGTATCAGAGGCTGAAGCACAGGATGGCAGCTGGCTCCCTGGAAGCAGGGCCGGGAGTATGCGTGTAACCATTACAGTAACCGATAAGCATGAACTGTTTAAATGGTTATACTATTACATCCCTAGTTATTTACACCCTGTATCAGAGACAGAAATGCAGGACAGCAGCTGACTCCCAGGAGCGGGGCTGCTGGTGGGAGTTGGCTGCTGCCCAGCCATGTGAGCTCTGCAGTATAAACCTTATACTGCAGAGCTCACAGCATAGCTGGCTCCTTGGGGTTGGGGCCACCAATCAGGAGCTGGCTCCCGGCGTACACTGGTTGCCAGCTCAACTCCGGAGGAGCCAGCTGTGCTGCAGGTTCTGCAGTGTCAGCATTATACTGCAGAGCTTGCAGCATGTAAGCACTGACATTATCAGCAGTTACACGATTAATTAATAAGCCACTTTTTTACATTCCTATAAATAACAAATAAAAACAACTAGCAGGTGAGGCCTGTCATTGAATGGGCAAAGTCATTTTGCATCGATTACACTTATAGGACAGTTCAAGAAATTAAGCATATGTAATAGAATTTTTATGAATGCGTTTGCAAAAGGGAAGTAAAAGAACAGTTTTAAATTTGTAGGATTTTAATTTCAAACATTATCAATTTATTAAATAACTACCATACATAGTAAATTTGAATCACAAGCTTGTAAAACTTCCATTGTTTTTTCTGTAACTAATTTGAATTATTTTGTGATTCGTAACAGTAAAAATTATCTTGGCACTAAAATGACAGTTTTAGTTGAATAGGAAACTCGATTTTAATTTTGTTAGCAAATATTCTTTATGAACTGTAATCATAATAGTTACGACTTTTTTCTGATGAAAAACAAAAATAATTATTTAAAATGTTCACTCAGCATATTCCAGTGTAAAAAATAGTGCATTTAGCCAAGAAATGGCAGGACTGTTTTTGCAAAATTTGGTATCCATAGGTAATCCCAAAGTATGACTTTATTTTGCATAAACAAATCCACAAACCAAACAAACTCTTCAAAGTATATAATAGATCATGATAACATCTCTTAACTCTTTATTTTGCTTTTTACTGTATTTCTTTTCTGGACATTTTTTGGAATAATATGAGTAATGAATTTATAATAAAGTGAATTATAAAAGGCTTTTGTAAGCAACAATGCTCTATACAAAAACAAGGAAAAATAATGCCACTTAAGGCTATTAAGTAAACAAAACAAGCTTTTGAAGCATTGATTTTTAACAAGCATGTGATACAACAGTAAGGGTCTGTCTAGACTACATGGCTCCGTCGATGGAGCCATGCAGATCAGTTTACTAGACATAGCAAAATGAAGCAGCAATTTAAATAATCGCCACTTCATTTACTTCAAAATGGCCGCTGCGCTGTGCTGATGATCAGCTGATGGGCACAGTGGGGCAGTCTAGATGCGCCACGGTCGACAAGGGAAGCCTTTGTCGACTGCTCCGGTAAACCTCATTTCACGAGGCATACCGGAGCGGCCGACAAAGGCTTCCCTTGTCGACCGTGGCACGTCTAGACTGCCCTACTGTGCCGATCAGCTGATTGTTGGCACACCGCAGTGGCCATTTTGATGTAAATGAAGCAGGGATTATTTAAATCACCGCTTCATTTTGCTATGTCTAGTAAACTCATCTACATGGCTGTCGACAGAGCCATGTAGTCTAGACATATTCTAAGGTATAGATTCAGAAATACAACAGCTGTTATAAATGGGATTGGGGAAGAATCAAAAAAATAGAGATTCTGTCCAATGTACCTTATAGACTAACTGAAGTGTAGGAGCATAAGCTTTCGTGGGCAAAGACCCACTTCGTCAGATGCTCCTACACTTCAGTTAGTCTATAAGGTGCCACAGGACTCCTCGTCGCTTTTGCAGATTCAGACTAACACGGCTACCCCTCTGATACTTGTCCAATGTACCGTGTTTTAGAGCATATAGCCCACGGGTTACACAAAGTTTTACAAACCCCGCAACCCCCCCACGGAGTATACATGTCCGTGGGGGATACAAGTTTTTTTTTATTTGTCTGTGATGCACTCTCCATTCCCACTGCCCTGAGGAGGGTGGTTGCTCCTGGCTGCAGCTGCGTGGAGCCAGGGCACAAGTGTGACTCCCCTCCCGCAGGCCAGCCAGCTCGTCTGCACTACGCTCTCCATTCCCCTTTCTGGATGCTGAAGCTGGTATGTGCAATTACCAGGTACCTTAAAGTAGGGTATATAACTCGTGGGCTATACATATGAGCAGGTTATCTAAGACGTTTTTTACACATTCAGGAAAAAACACGGGTTATGCATGGGTGTGGGTTATACACAAGTGCGGATTAAATTTGCTAATTTATGGTATATCTAAAAGAGCTGTTTCAAAGATTGTACATAAAGATTTTTCTGTCTGGTGTTTACTTTTTTAGTATTTATTATTTTACTTGAGAATCATTGGATAGGGTTGCCAGGTGTCTGGTATTCAACCGGACAGTGTGGTTTTTGGGCCCTCTGTCTGCTAAAAAATTTCAGAAAATACCGGACATGTGCAATGTCTGGTATTTTCTGGTTTTCCGGTTGGGCACCCAACAGAAGCTTGGTGGGGGCGGGAGGAGCAGCTGAGAGGCGTGGTGCAATTGGTGCTAGGAGCCTCTGGTTGCATCTGACGTAGGAGTGACTGACGTAGTGCATCTGACGTAGGAGAAACCCTGTCCATGCTCCTGAGTGCTGTTCAACCTGAAGACTCATGCAACCAATTAGGTGGTGCAGTTAATCAGACAGCTCCCACAATGATCAGCTATGCTCATTACGTTTCCTGGAGACTGGCTTTGCTGCAGGCTAATTCCTAACAGTGCATTCCTCTGACGGGGCCTCTGATAGAGGCCTCACAGCTCTATCATATTCAGTCCCAGGAAAAGTGCAGTAGAGGTGAATTCTCCAGACTGCCTAGAATGGCATATAAAAAGGAGCTACTTATCAGTCGCTGGCTAGTACATGCTGCCAGGGTCCTTTTTAGACAGGGTCTTCCAATTTAAAACCAGATATCTGGCAGATGTAGCCCAATGCACAGCCACAGCCCTTCTCTGCATCAGAGAATTAAAGATGAACCTAATTGATCTGCATGAACATTTTATATGAGAACATAGAGGCTACGTCTTATTTCAAGAGGGATAAGGGATCTTTCGGAAAAGGCTTTATTTTTCAAAAGATCAGCGTCTAGACTGGTGCTTTTCTCCGGCAAAGCTCCGTGCCGAAAAAAAGCAGCAGCCATTTTTATGCTAATGAAGCGCGGGAGATTTAAATCCTCGCTTCATTAGCAATTGTGATATGTCTAATTTACATCCCTTTTCTGAAAAAGGGATGTAGTCTAGATGTAGCCAGAGAGTGGGAACTCGAGTCTCTCACCAGGCAGCATTTGGCCAGGCAGTTATCAGTATTGACACCCAACTCAGCCAAGACTTCCAGCTCAGGCAACCTCTTCTCCTGAGTGAGCTCATCCTTGATTTCCTCGGTTAGTGCAATGCTGCCTTCTTCCCTTTGGTGTCGGCAGCCAGGCACTAGAACTCTCAAGCAAACTTGCCAACCAGCCTGTTTCTCTGTTGAAGCTCCTGAAGTGAATTTTTGATGGGTTGTGAGTGATTTAGATAATCAAACACAATCACCATAGTTTGGATGAACTATTTGAACTGCCCCAGCAAGGGGTTAGAAGACTCCAGTAGGGGAGACACCCAGGCTAAAGACCCTCCTACTTGCCAGACTAAGTGTTAGCTGTAGTCACAGTCAGAAGGTGGAGCTAACAGTCTGAGTTGAGAGTCAAAGATCAGGAAGAGGCTGAAGCACAAGTAGGAGACAGGCTAGAAATGAAGGAGGTGGGACTGGATTAAGCACATCTGCACATTAGAATGTTAAGCAACCACTCAACTGATGATGCTATTAAGTTTAAATCTCAGCTTGAAGATTCCTACAGCCAATCAGAAGGCAGCCAGAGAGGTGGCTTCTGTTAGCACCTCCTGTGCTCAGTGGGTTGCTGGGAGATGGCTCTGATGCAGGCTGGTACCAACAATATATGAGAAAATAGGGCTTCCTCTATGTCTGTTAAATGCATCACCCCCATGTTGAGAAAAACAACTAGGTATCTATTAGTGGAAATTGTAGCAGTGTGTTGTCTGTTGTGGAGACTTGTGCGATATCATTCCAGTTCATTGAACATTTCATGTCAGCCACACAGTTATGCTCAGATGGTAAACTTTTCTAGACAATGTCAGTCAGAAATGGATTTAATCTAATACACTATGATTTACATGCTTTGAACCCCACTACCATAAGCCAATCTCTCCCTCTTTTTGTTCTTTTCAAGTTCTCATATACAGGTTTTAAAATTTTTAAAAAGTGGGGGAAATCACTTTGTGTGTTTTTGCAAATATATACACATACTCGTAAAAGTTAAGAACAGATAATTTAACTTCATCCTCATTGGCTCAACTACATCGCACCTGTCAAACATTTAGCACTTGTAATCCCATCTGTTTTCCTATTAATTATTAAGGAGACCAACCCTCTCTCCCCCCTCCCCCCAATTCTCTGTCAGGCTGACTTATCCATGTAAATCTTGACTTTGAAGTCAGCAGAAACTTTTACTCTGCTCCAGAAGGAATTAAAGGATATTTGCATTTCCTCCAGTGCTCAAATTGTTTTTTCAAGGAAATATTCACTATAACATAATTCAGATTGATAACATACAGATTTGTACTCTTAAAGAAAAGACAGCCAGGTACTCGGTGTAAATTGTGTAATCCCACTGAAGACAGTAGAGTTATGCCAATTTATGTCAGGTGACGATCTGACTGTGTCACACAAAAGGGAAAACATATTCTCATTTGAAAAACAAGACATTTTGTGTAAAGAAAAGATTTTTCAGAGGTAATGAGGAATGCAAGGCGCAGATGGTGTATTTTATATATCTGTTTTTTTGTGTGTAATTAGTAGCTCTCTAGTGGGGAAATGAGAAAGCTGTAAATGTGGCTATGTTATTACTTGAGCACTCCAAAGCTATAGGAGAGATTCAACCTATAAAAAAGTGTGACTCCCACAAAGAATTTGACATATTAAATAATTTTGCCAAATTAGTTCATCTATACTTTATGCTCTATCCCATTTTCATAGTCTCATAATTTAAGTGAGAAACTGCTGTGATGTTTTAACTCTCCCATCTTAACAAATTGGCATCATTCCCCAACTTTGAATGTGCTACCACACAACAGGGAACAGCAAATCTATGAAATAGATAGGTAATTTCAAAAGGAATAACTGGGTTCTGGTAGTTTTAGCATTAGCAGGTTACATTGCTACATGAATCAGAGTTCAGGCCCAATAATGCTAGACAAATCTGTTGCTATGTACTGAGAACCAAATTATACTTTCTCCCTTTACTCAAACACTTTTAAAAAAAAAAATCTCAGAGGTAACCATGTTAGACTATCACTTTAAAAACAATGAGTAGCTCTGTGGCACCTTCGGGTACATCTATACACCAGTGTTATTTCAGAATAACTGATGTTATTTCGAAATAACATAGTCCGCATCTATACTACAAGCAGTTACTTTGACATAATGTCAAAATAATGTTGAGCTGGAGGACTCCTTATTCTGGATACTGTAACCCACACGAGGAGTAAGGGAAGTTGGAGGAAGAATGTTCTTTCTCGGACTTCCTGCTGTGTAGATAGTCCCAAAAGCTGAAATAAGCTATTTTTACGTAAGCTATGCAATTGACTCAAGTTGTGAAGCTTATTTCAGCTTTAGCCCTGCTGTGTAGATGTACCCTTGGGCTACATCTACACTGCACAGTTATTTTGGAATAAGCTATTCCACAATAGTTATTCCGAAATAGCTTATTTCAAAATTGCACATCTACATTGCAGGGAAGCCTCAAAATTAGTCAAAGGCAGGCTTCCCAAATGTTGACGTGCTATCTTGATTTAGAGCCCCAGAAGGTCCTGGTGAAGGGCTATTTTGAAATAGCAGAAGTGGAGTGTCTATACCCACATTATTTTGAAAGAGCTATTTCAGAATAGGTGTTATTCTTTGTAGAATGAGGTTTACAGAAGTCAGAATAAGTTGTCTGTTATTTCAAAATTATTTCAAAATAACAGAATTGCTGTGTAGATACTTACATAGTTATTTTGGAATAACGGCCATGTCGAGGGATGTGCTCCTCTTGAGTGGGATCCCTCAGTCAAAGCCCCTCCCCCCAGGCCCACTTGTCAGCATCCGTTTTATAAATACATTAGAAGCATGAGGAAGACCAAGGACAGGGTAGGCCCACTGGTCAGTGAGGAGGGAGAAACAGTAACAAGAAACTTGGAAATGGCAGAGATGCTCAATGACTTCTTTGTTTCGGTCTTTACCGAGAAGTCTGTAGGAATGCCTAACATAGTGAATGCTAGTGGAAAGGGGGTAATTTTAGAAGGTAAAAAAAAAAAAAGAACAAGTTAAAAATCACCTAGAAAAGTTAGATGCCTGCAAGTCACCAGGGACTGATGAAATGCATCCTAGAATACTCAAGGAGCTGATAGAGGAGGTATCTGAGCCTCTAGCTATCATCTTTGGAAAATCATGGGAGACAGGAGAGATTCCAGAGGACTGGAAAAGGGCAAATATAATGCCCATCTATAAAAAGGGAAATAAGAACAACTCAGGAAACTACAGACCAGTTAGTTTAACTTCTGTGCCAGGGAAGATAATGGAGCAAGTAATTAAGGAAATTGTCTGTAAACACTTGGAAAGTGGCAAGGTGATAGGGAACAGCCAGCATGGATTTGTAAAGAACAAATCATGTCAAACCAATCTGATAGCTTTTTTTAATAAGGTAACGAGTCTTGTGGATAAGGGAGAAGCGGTGGATATGGTATACCTAGACTTTAGTAAGGCGTTTGATATGGTCTCGCATGATATTCTTATCAATAAACTAGGAAAATACAACTTAGATGGGGTTACTATAAGGTGGGTGCATAACTTGCTGGATAACCGTACTCAGAGAGAAGTTATTAATGGTTCACAATCCTGCTGGAAAGGCATAACAAGTGGGGTTCCGCAGGGGTCTGTTTTAGGACCAGCTCTGTTCAATATCTTCATCAACGATTTAGATATTGGTATAGAAAGTACGCTTATTAAGTTTGCAGATGATACCAAGTTGGGAGGGGTTGCGACTAATCTGGAGGATAGGATCATAATTCAAAATGACCTGGACAAATTGGAGAAATGGTTTGAGATAAATAGGATAAAGTTTAATAAAGACAAATGCAAAGTGCTCCACTTAGGAAGGAACAATCAATTTCACACATACAGAATGGGAAGCGACGGTCTAGGAAAGAGTATGGCAGAAAGGGATCTAGGGGTTACAGAGGACCACAAGTTAAATATGAGTCAGCAGGGTAATGCTGTTGTAAAGAAAGCAAACATGATTCTGGGATGTATTAACAGGTGTGTTGTGAGCAAGACACGAGAAGTCATTCTTCTGCTCTACTCTGCACTGGTTAGGCCTCAATTGGAGTATTTTGTTCAGTTCTGGGCACCGCATTTCAAGAAAGATGTGGAAAAACTGGAGAGGGTCCAGAGAAGAGCAACGAGAATGATTAAAGGTCTAGAGAACATGACCTATGAGGGAAGGCTGAAGGAATTGGGTTTATTTAGTTTAGAAAAGAGAAGATTGAGGAGGGACATGATAGCAGTTTTCAGATATCTAAAAGGGTGTAATAAGGAGGAGGGAGAAAACTTGTTCATCTTGGCCTCTGGGGATAGAACAAGAAGCAATGGGCTTAAACTGCAGTAAGGGAGGTTTAGGTTGGACATTAGGAAAAAGTTCCTAACTGTCAAGGTAGTCAAACACTGGAATAAATTGCCCAGGGAGGTTGTGGAATCTCCATCTCTGGAGATATTTAAGAGTAGGTTAGATAAATGTCTATCAGGGATGGTCTAGACAGTATTTGGTCCTGCCATGGGGGCAGGGGACTGGACTCGATGACCTCTTGAGGTCTCTTCCAGTCCTAATATTCTATGATTCTATGATTCTATATGGCCCAATGGATGGTGTCCAATTCTCAATTCCTCTTTACCAGGGTATATATGGCCTGTTGCCAGAGTCCCAAATAACAGTTCCCTCTATAGGGGTTAATTCAGCTTAGCAGCCTTAGCCCAAATAACAGTCCCCTCTATGAAGGTTAATAAGCTCGGCAGCCCGAGTTCCTGTAGCACCCCCATCCCTAATAGGAGTCAATATGGCCTAGAGGCCTAATTCACAGTAGCTATTCCCCTGTACTGGGGTAAATATGGCCCTGAGACCTAGTCCACAGTAGCTATTCCACTGTACTGGGGTAAATATAGCTCTGAGGCCTAGTCTGCAGGCCCAAAAGAACCTATCTCTGCCCTGGACCACTGCAGTTGGTGGTGGTGGTGGTGGTGGGGGGGGGGGATTTGGGGGACATGGGCCCTCCCACTCTCCTGGGTCCCATCCCAGGGTCCTGTTGCTAGTTGTTCAGCCTACTGACTGCTCAGCGGAGAATCCCACCGCAATACTCTGATCACCTGGGGAGTCACAGGCTGTTATTCTGAAATAACTTTGCTTTGTAGACACACCCTTAGGGATAGGGTTGCCAGGTAGACCCCGACAGAAAACTGGACACACTTGGTTGTGGGTGAGGGGGGGAGGAGAACCAGCTGGGAGGGGAGCGGGGCTGGCCGGGAGGTGGGAGGGGCGGGAAGCAGAGCTGGTGTGTGGGGGAGTTTGGGGGCCGCGGGGATAGATGGAAGGAAGGGGGGAAGCAGAGCTGGTGGGGGGGCTAGCTGGGGGCCACAGGGATGTCTGGGAGGAAGGGGGGGCAGGAAGCAGAGCTGGGGGGAGATTGGGGGCCGCAGGGCTTGATGGGAGGAGAGGGGGGCCCGGAGAAAGGGGGGTGGGAAGCAGACCTGGCGGGGGGGGGGGGGTGCAGCCACTGGCCACAGTCGGAGTCCTTCGGGCCACGCACCCGGCAGGCACTCCCTTTAGTTGCGAACAGAAGCCGGGGAGGGCGGGGGCAGGAGAGGAGCTGGGAGTCACTCATGCAACCAGAGGCTTCCAGTCTGCATGGAACCAGAGGCTTCCAGCTGGGAGGCGGGGCCACGATAGGCACAGTGAGCCTCTGGTCGCATGCAAAAGCTGGGCGGGGGGAGTGGCTGGGAGTCCCAGCCACTGCCCCCGCCTCACCCAGCTTTTGCACGCACCCACAGGGCTCCTGGCACCAATTGCGGCCCCGTCTTCCAGTCACTCCTCCACCCCCGCCAGGCTTCCATCCAGCACCCCGCCGGGAAATTTAGAAAATTCCCAGCACGTGTCCGGTATTTTCTGAATTTTTCTACTGAACGGAGGGTGCAAATACTGGACTGTCCGGTAGAAAACCGGACACCTGGCAACCCTACTTAGGGTATGTCTACACTGCATTCCTTTTTCCTCATTTTTTAAGGAATAAGGGTTATTTCAAAAGAAGGGGTTTTTTTTTTTTTTTAGAAATAACCCCATCTAGATGGCAGGGTTTTTTTTTTTTTTTTCAAAATAGGGTATTTTGAAACAGTGCCTGGATGCCATTATGTAAATGAAGAATGGGAAATTCAAATCCGAGCTTCATTTGCAATTTCGCTTGGCTGCATTTGCATACCTCTCTCGAAAGAGAAATGCAGCGTAGACATACCCATAGGGTGCATTTAGACTGGCAAGATTTTGCGCAAAAACTTGCCAGCTGTCTACACTGGACGCTTGAATTTGCACAAGAGCACTGACGTTCTAATGTAAGAATTCAGTGCTTCTTGTGCAAATACTTTGACTCTCCTGCTCAGGGATAAGCCCTCTTGCACAAGAATACTTGTGCAAGAGGGCCAGTGTAGACAGGCACCTTAATTTTTTGCGTAAGAAAGACCGAATGCTAAAATGGGCACTGGAGCTTTCTTGCACAAAAGTGCATCTATACTGGGCATGGATGCTTTTGCGCAAAAGCACTTTTTGCGCAAAAGCATCTGTGCCAATCTAGACGCTCTTTTGTACATAAGAACATAAGAATATATAAGAACATAAAAATGGCCGTACTGGGTCAGACCAAAGGTCCATCTAGCCCAGTATCCTGTCTACCAACAGTGGCCAGCACCAGGTGCCCCAGAGAGGGTGGACCGAAGACAATGATCAAGCGATTTGTCTCCTGCCATCCCTCTCCAGCCTCTGACAAACAGAGGCCAAGGACACCGTTTTATCTCCTGGCTAATAGCCTTTTATGGACATAACCTCCATGAAATTATCTAGCTTCTCTTTAAACTCTATTATAGTCCTAGCCTTCACAGCCTCCTCTGGCAAGGAGTTCCACAGGTTGACTACACGCTGTGTGAAGAAGAACTTTCTTTTATTAGTTTTAAACCTGCTCCCCATTAATTTCATTTGGTGTCCTCTAGTTCTTCTGTTTAGGGAACTAAGAAATAACTTTTCTTTATTGGCCCTCTCCACACCACTCATGGTTTTATAGACCTCAGTCGCCTCTTTTCTAAACTGAAAAGTCCCAGTTGCTTTAACCTCTCCTCGTATGGGACCCATTCCAAACCCCTAATCATTTTAGTTGCCCTTTTCCGAACCCTTTCCAAGGCCAAAATATCTTTTTTGAGGTGAGGAGACCACATCTGTACACAGTATTCAAGATGTGGGCGTACCATAGTTTTATACAGGGGCAGTAAGATATTCTGGGTCTTATTTTCTATCCCTTTCTTAATAATTCCTAGCATCCTATTTGCCTTTTTGACCACTGCTGCACACTGCGTGGAAGTTTTCAGAGAATTGTCCACGATAACTCCGTTAAAAGTATTTCTGCAAAATCATGCCAGTCTAGACACAGCCTTAGAGACTAACAAAGGTATAGGATCATGAGCTTTCATGGGTAAAACCCACTTCATTAAAAACAGCTTAGCTGTGTCTTGTGTTTTTACTTCTTGTGCTTCTTCACTTTCTAACTTTCTCTGGAAAAATTACCTACAATAACATTAGAAATTCTTACAATTTTTTCACTCAAAGCCAGGTAATCATACAAGTCTCGAGAGAAGGCCTAATTATGTGGGACATCCATCCCAATAGCTAATTTGGGTATGCCTCTTAACTGCTAGATGTTCTCATGAACCCTAGAAACTTCTTAAGTTTCCTTGCTAATTAGTTAGTCCTTGAGCTTTTTTCCTTGCTCTGAGTGCTGCATAGGTGTAATCCATCCTTCGCTATGTCTAGTCATTAAAGGATGTGAATCTACTGTATACCCCAGACACAGAGCACCTTTGCTTAGCTCAACCTGTGGAAATTCTTGCTTTTAGCTCTAGGAGTGCCTGGTTTAATCCTTCATGTTAGCCGACAGAGTGATTGCCACATATAATGGATGGTAAGAGCCATATCCTGAGGTGCTCAACACCTTCATTTTCCATAAACATCATGGAAATTTTGTCTAAGTAGTAAAGAATAAATAAGGAATGTAAATACTGCAGGGTTTGTTCTGAATAAGGACTGGTGGGGACATGAATTCACAGCCACTAGTTTAAAAGGCAGCTAAAAACTCCTACATGGCAGCCAGACTACGGTGCAGCGGGGGGAACCTACACATACACAGAGAAGCAAACACTTCGGCTTTACAGGGGGATGCTCAAAGATGTGAAGCTAAAAAATGCTGAAATGGAGACAGGGTGGGGGATGAGCAATGAAAAGCAACTAGTCGGTTAGGGTATGTCTACACTACCCTCCTACTTTGAACTAGGAGGGTAATGTAGGCATACCGCACTTGCAAATGAAGCCCGGGATTTGAATTTCCCGGGCTTCATTTGCATAAGCGGGGAGCCGCCATTTTTAAAACCCTGCTGGTTCGAACCCCGTGCAGCGCGGCTACACGGGGCTCGAACTAGGTAGTTCGGACTAGGATTCCTATTCCAAACTACCGGTACACCTCATTCCACCAGGTGTACCGGTAGTTCGGAATAGGAATCCTAGTCCGAACTACCTAAGTCTCAACGACTTACTCACCTGCATCCTGCTTCAAAGACCTTTCAAATCTGCACTTGAAAGGGAATCCTCTGAACTGTCATTCATGCTAAAATTCAACACTTTACGCCTCGGTCTCAACAAACAATCTAGTTATCTTACCCATTACAAAGATAGCTTCCCCGATTATCACCTCTAATACCATTAGCTCACAGACATCTACCTCCCCCCCCCCCCCGCATCTCCCTTCTGTTCTGAAATTTGATTTGTCCTTTTCATATGTGTTCATTTATTTTAAATTGTATCCTTTGGTATATATGGTTGTGACTATTTTCTTCCACTATTTGATCTGAGGAAGTGGGTCTGGCCCACGAAAGCTCATCATCTAATAAACCATCTTGTTAGTCTTTAAAGTGCTACATAGTTCTGTATTTTGCTTCAACTATTTTAATTTGTTTGGCCTTATCTGTCTAGTATGGTTGACAAGAGGCCCCGCCCCCATCACTTGCTCCCTCCCTCCCCAAGAAGCTTGCTGATTCATGTGACTTAGAAGTATGAGAGGTTTAAAATAAGTGTTTGCTATTTGGAAAACTTTTTTTTCTTGACTTGATTCCTTTCTACAACAAAATTCTCCACAGAAAAATCATATAGAAAAATCCTCTAGCCTCAGGAGCGTTCATTAAATGTCTTCTCTGTTCTATAAGTAGATTTACACAGTAACTTTTTAAACTTTTTAAAAAGAAAACTGATTGCACACTCAAGTGAAGCAAAGCTATTGAATTGAATCAGTGTTTTATTATACATCTTGAAATTTACCTGATGTGAATACTTGCGTTTGTGTCCTAATACTTAGGGCTTGTCTATATTAGAAAAAATTGTACTGTTTTAACTAAATTAATTTGGATTTTGTGTAGTTAAATAGATGATACTCCCTAAGGTAGATGCACTTCAATCCCTTTATTCTGGTTTAGCATATACTAGAACATTACTACACTAAACTAAATTGATTTAAGTGAGGGTTTAAGTCAGTGTTCCCTTTAAGCTGCAGGGCAGCATACCTTCACAGGTGATTAATTAGCCCCATGCAATAAGAGGCTCAGGGCTCTATACAGGAAGCTGACTGACTGGGTGGGGCTGATTGTGAAGTTGTGCTGCCAGGCAGCATAGGGGGAACAATGGTAAGTACATCTATATTAAGTGTGAAATATCACCACTACTAATATTCAAAAGCAAATCTTTCCATAACTTGGTTAAAAGCCTACCCCACCTCTTTTTTTATGTGTTACTAGATACCAAATGCTACACAAATGTGAGCTGGTATTTTGGGAGGCATGTGGGGGGTTAAGGGTGAATGAGAAATTCCAGAAACTTAGAAGAGGAAAGTTCCAGCTAAAAACAAGAATACCTTGCTAAAACACAATATCCTGAAATAATGACAAACATAGTGGCATATGTAATTCTGCTATAAAATTCACCAACCCATTTCCTAGGCTGCTACAACAACCCATTTTCCATAGTGCTAATCATTTAATTTCTGTTTAAAAATCTAAATTTGGTACAAATTGTATGCTTTCTGGAATACTGTGCAAAGAGATTTGTTTTGTAAAAATTAAGTATTATGAAGTGTGTACATTGAAAAGATAGCAAGTCATTTTGGTTGTTGAAGAAAGGATTGTGTTATAAATCAAATTTACTTTAAAATTGTCACTAGAATAAACAACTAGAATATTATATGACTTACCTGAGATCTCACAAAAAAGGTAGCTAGCCAGGCCCTACTTCCCAAAGATGGGGAGAGCACTAAGAGTCATTGAAGGGGATGTGGAGGGATCAGTAAATGGCATTCATTGGATGTGGGGGTAATACTAACTGAAATTGATGGGGTATGATGTGGGGGGAAGCTAACTGACAGAGAGGCAGTGCTGGAGTTGGGGGACCACTAATTGGTAGCAGGAGGGTGTGGTGTGTGGTGAGGAGATGTAGTAAGGGGCAGTGAGGGCATGTGTGCTGTGTGTGGGGAATAAGGGGACACAGGAGGGGAGTGCTGTGTGTAGGGAAGAGGAGTAACAGGCAGTGGGGGGATGAGCTTAGTCTCTGGAATATGGGGCTAGGTTGAGGAAATCAGGGCACAGTGGGGTTGGAGGAACCAACAATACACCCCTCAGGCAGTGTCAGTACCTACCTATCTACAGAGGGTGGAGCAGGGGTGGGCACATCCAGCCCACAAACGTTTGGATCTGGCCTATCATGTCCCACAGCCCAGCAGGGCACTCAGGCAGGCTGCCTGCCTGCCTCAGCCCTACACGTGGCTCAAAGCGGCCAGCTGCTGGGGCAAGCATGACTCTGCATGCACACCTGTTGGTGGGAGGGGGGCAGTGGGTCTCTGCATATTGCCCCCAAACTGGCCAATGGGAGCTGTGAAGATGTTGCTAGGGGTAAGCAGCATGCAGGCACATGCTGTGCCCCTTGCACAATGGAGATGCAAGCAGAAACATGCTTGCCAGTGGCAGCTAGCAGATTTGGTCCGCATGGAGTCTGTAGCCAGCAGGTAGCCTGCCTGAAGGCCCTGCAGCCACCTACAGTAAGTGCCTCCTGACCAGAACCTGAACCTGGCACTCGCTATTACACCCCAACTCTCTGCTCCAGGACACAACCCTGGCATCCCTCCTGCACCCAAACTCCCTCCCAGACCCCACACCTTCTCCTACACTTCAGTCTGCCCCTAAGCTGCCTTCTGCACGCAAAATCCTTCCCAGAACCTGCACCTTCTTCATGAAAAATGTAGAAAATTATGCCCCATGACTACTTACCAAATTCCCTGTGGCCCCCCTGTGAAAATTATTACCCACACCTGGGCTGGAGCCATGTCCAGGAGCTAGTTAATTTTCTCTATCATCAGCAGCAGCAGCTGAGCAGCTACATCTCTAGTGTCTCCTTGACAGGAATACCAACCAGGGTTACTTTAGCAACTGGACTTTCTGTGTCCAACCAGTAGTGCTGATTGAACACTGCTTTTCAATCCAATTTTGCAGTAGAAAACTGGAAACCTGGCAACCCTACTATATGGAAAAGTTGCACTGGTTTACCTTAGCTTATTTTTTAAACTGATTTAATTAAACAGGGGAAAGCCCCATAGTCCCCATGTAGATACTCTTATTTCAGTTTAGATGGCTTATTTTGATTTATCTCACCTTTGTTTTCTGTGACTTAATCTAAATTGAAAATGTTACTTAAACCAAAATAAATGTGTCAATGAAGGGATTTGCATGGGTTTATCCAAGCAGTAAATGCACACGCAGGTAAAACCAACCATCTTCCTCCTACAGATAAAAACTGACAGATTTCCATAGGAAGGCACATGATGTATACATTTTGGGAAGATTGGCCTTTGCCTATTTTACTGAAAGACCTTACACTATATAAATTATGGCACTGTAAGGTGTTCCCTAAAGCCAGCATTTCACCGAGGTATGGAAAGGGAAAGAGTCACTTTCTTCTAACACTGAACTTCATTAAAGAAACCAATGTCATCCCTTCTCTCTCTCCTTCACTAAATAACTTCAGTCTATGACTATTCCCTACTGTCTGGCTCCTATCATGATTTTAAAGAAACAATGCACATATTCTAAATTGTTATATTACAACATTAGTGATCAAATTCAGCCATAATTAAATGTTTGCAAGCTCCCTGAAAGCCACATTTAAAAAAAAAATAAAAATGTAACATTTTCTAGGATCCTCAGAGCTATCTTGAACATTAGAATCATCTCTTAGTATTTGAAACTCAGTTAACCGCTACTGATGAGAAAATTCATTCATATAAATAGTCTCTGCATGGTGATATCACTTTGACAAGATCAGTAAATACTAGTTTTAGCAATGCGTGTCATACATACTATTCAAAGAGACCAGACACATTGAAATGCTAAATGTGATTTGTAAATCATATCCAGATGGCTTGATGGTGTGATAGAAATGTTTTATCTGTACTGAAATTCTATCATGTCATCTATAATCCATCTGGCAGCAGAACAAGTATGAATCAGTTAATTCTTATACCACACATTAAAGATTAGATCAAGGCTCTGTATTTTCCACAGTTTTCCTGACCATGGACCCATGTCATTACTGTCAAATCTCAGTCAGATAATGGAGGGGAAATCTAATAGTTTCATAGAACTAGTTCAAATCAAAATGAAGCTACTATTTCAAACAGATGACTGCATTCCAAGGTGACTGATGCATCAAAAGTGAATCAAAGCAGTGTCTACACTGGCCATGGGAAATATTGCCCACCTGCAGCAAACTTCACTTTCATCATTTACAGTTTTTGTGCATGAGGAGGCCACAAATCATTTTTCTCCTGATGGAATTTTAACATCAAAGTTCATTGCTGAACATTGTTTCTATTTCTCCAGAGCACCATATCCCCATTATATTTCCCTATTCTTCCCCTGGGACTCCATGCTCTGTCTTTCTCCCTGGACAGATACTTCCTGTTCCCAAGCAACCACAGAAACCTTGCCGTGAAGATGTGGAGAAACCTATCTAAATCGACTATTTTTTCACACTGAAACTTACTCACACTGATGAGAAGTTCCTCACATGGAAAGCAACTTAAATTTGGGGGGAGGGATAGCTCAGTGGTTTGAGCATTGGCCTGCTAAACTTAGGGTTGTGAGTTTAATCCTTGCAGAGGCCATTTGGGGCAAAAATTCATCAGGGATAGTACTTGGTCCTGCTGTGAAGGCAGGGGACTGGACTCAATGACCTTTCAAGGTCCCTTCCAGTTCTAGGAGATAGGCAATCTCCATTATAATATTAATAATTATAATTAAATATGATTATGTGTGTGAAGAATTGGTCATGATTGGGAGTAAAGCGTTAAGAACTCTCATTAGACCACTTCGCAACCACAATCATAGTCCTCACACAGTAACCTAGAGTGGAAAAGTTTTGTGTATTACACCAAAAAGTATATCCCCACTCCGATCAGAATATAACTCCCATCTAATGCCTTTCTAACCATTTATAGAGGGCTTATCACTGCATTATCTAGGCAGATGGTAACCTGGTACATACAAGATATTAGCCAAAACCTGGACAATAATGGACAAATTAAGCAACTAAATTACCTTTGGTCTTGCTTTAATTTGAGTGGTTCATGCAATAAAATGATTTGACTATTAGTTAATATATTTTGTGTTCAGAAAAACAAACTACAAGAACTTTAAATCATCTTAGCAATACACCATAATTATTTTATTATAGGCTTTTATTAATATTAAAAATCTAAATAGGGAGGATACAATTTTCTATTATGAAAAATTATCATCTTTCATTAATGCACAAAATCGCACAATTATTATTAATAGGATACATTTGGGCAAATCTCTTTTTATCATATAGAATAGTTCCCTAATTCTGCAAACACTTAAGCACATGCTTAACTTCAGGCATGTGAGCAATCCTGTAAGAGGACTTTCTCGTTACCCTTCTCCTATTTCTTGACACACAGCCAGAAAGCAGAAGACCAGAAGTCCAAAGTGCAGACAAGGCAATGTTTAATTAGGTTAGTTTTCCTTCCATAACTCTTGTATCACAGAGCCTTATTTCCCAGTATCCCATCTTCCCTTTCTTAACAGGCATAATTATAAGTAAAATATAAACCCTCTGTCCCATCCCGTGCAATTTATGGTCATATTCTATTTTTGAAGGGGGGGAGGAGGCAAGGGTTTGAAGTCTTTTTCCCACCTCTTTTGTGCCACACTGGATGGATGAGGAGTGAATTTGTGCTAGTTAGGAACTGGCATTTCTTTGGCCAGTTAGGGTATGTCTACACTTCTCCCCCGTGTCTTCACATGCCACCCGTTATTTCAAAATATTTTTCAAAATAATTGGCATGCTATTTCAGCATCCTGGTAACCCTCATTCCATGAGGGTTAAAGGATGACTCGAAATAGCACTTTATTTTTCGAAATTTGGTGCTGTATAGACAGCATTTCTGTATAGACAGCAAATTTCAAAATAGCCTATTTCAAAATAAACTCAAAATGAGTACGCAATTTGCATAGCACAAATTGTGTATCTTATTTAGAGTTTAGAATGCAGTGTAAACATAGCCTTAGTGTTTTATATCTTCCTCCCAATCCCCCTTTGCCCCTAATTGTTTGCTTGACCTTGCCTTGACATAGGAGTTGAGGCAGTCTTAAAGTGTGTGTGTGTGTGTGTGTGTGTGTGTGTGTGTGTGTGTGTGTGTGTAAGTAACACTAACTGCTCTTATCTGTTCTCATTGTATTAATAAATCCATTTGGCTAGGTAGAAGTAACATATAGAGTGTCTTTGTCCACTGTTTACGTGTTAATAAAGATCGTTTTGTTCACCCATGTTAGTAACAATATATGTGTATCAAAAATCAAACAGGCAACCAAAACTCAAAATACTATCACATGCAATAATACAGGCCTGAATCCTATATTGTCACGAGCATTCCTAACATGTTCCATAGATTTCAATATAGAATCAAGGTTTAAATTCCTAACATATAGTAAAAGACATACTCAGAGTATTAGAAGCTAACATACTAGAAGCTAGAGTACTAGAATTATTAAAGATTTGATCAATAATGTTTTTTGTGTCAAGGTCGAAATGAGTTACAGGACCCAGTATAAAAATGTTATCAGTTTGATCTTCTCCCTTTAATTTAAGACTCTTCATCTCCCACTGAATTAGTTAATATGAAATATAAAACATCAAAGATCAGAGTTAAAATACAAAGAGAAATGTTTTCAATCCTATAAAATACAATATTCATAAAGTGATCTTTTAGTTATTTGAATTAGTTCACTGTGAACATTATAATTTAGATGAAAGGTTTCCTATTCAAGACCATTCTCATTCCAAAGTCATGTTTTTATGCTAGGGAAATCCTAACAAGCCAGTCACAGAGGTCTATTTTTAAATTGAAATTTATAATACTATTTATAGGACTTACTTGATTAAACATTTCTCTTTAGTGCCTTTTGAGAATGCCTGCTATGGTTTGGACACATTTTTGAAGAACAGATGAAACCATCTCACATAATGAAAAAAAATCAATTTATATCTCACTATGTGACTATAACTTCACTACTGCCTGAAAAGAAAAAATACCTTTTCTGTTACTCATGAAATAGAGCTATTGAAATATTAGAACAAAAACTACTTTTAAAAGTCAAGCTATTGTATATTTTACTGTCCTGTAGAAATCTCAATGTCACTTGATTTGTATTCTGTAAGTATCAATGTATAAAGTTTATTGGCTATAATTTAGTTCTCTCCATCATCCTAGTTTATATCTGTCTCAGCCACTAAATATCCATATACCCATTAATATATACTGTAGTGGAATTTAAAAGCAGATGAATATTGATTATGTACAGTTTCTGGCTTGTGTGAATAACTGAAATATAGAAGCTGATGGGAAGAAAACAAAGGTCCACCTTTGAATATAGTGCTAAAATCACAAGAACCAATTATGTGGCCCACCTCAGCCTAGTATATGACACCTGCTCAATGTTTATAGATATATAAAAAAAATCCTCTAGAGTTCCTGTCACCTTCTTCTTACTATTTCTTTCAGTGTTTAGAGGTCTAAAAGGAGATCAAGGTCCCATCATGGTAGGTACTACAAACACCCAGTAACGGACTAGCCTTGCCCTGAAGAGTCCATATTTAAAGAGACAAGAAAGGAAGTTATTATTAGCCTTGTTTTATAGGTGGGGGCACAGGGAGACAGTGTCACATATGATGGGGGTAAAAGAATGTGTCCATACAATATAATCATAGAACAAACTTCAGGTTCAGCTGCTAAGTGCCAACACGGATAGTGGATGGCAGCATGTCAGTCTACATCTGTGACAGGTGTTCTGTACTAGTGGTGATTAAATAGATTTTGGAGCTGCATGTTGAGCTGTATCCTCCTTTACTCCTATTCATGCCCCTCACTGCCCCCCAAAGGCTGGGGTTGGCAGCCAGAACCTCAGGCCCAGCAGCCAGGAACTCCACATACAGGGGAAGTGACAAGGCAGGACCATGAAACTGGAAGTAGAGTCCCTATCTCCATCACCTAAGAGGTGGGAGCCCCTGGGCATGGGGCCGGCAGCCAAGCAGGTCTCACGGCCAGCAGTAGAGCCCCTAGGCAGCAGTAAGCCCTGTGGCTGGATCCCCGGGTATCAAGAGTTCAGGCCCAGTGGACAGGATACTGGGCAGCAGAGACACAGGGCTGTGAGGCCCCAAACGGGGAGTTGGGGTGCTATAACAACCTCTGCTCCGTAGCTACACAAATACAGAGTGTAACTTATGCCTCCCCAAAGCAGAACCATTGTTGGAGTAGGGGAACATGAAAATTAACACAGTGCTGTCCTCAGCATAAGGGAAAGAAAGTAAACACCCTTTCATTTCTATGTGGTTCTTTTTATATATATATACTACCAGAACTCATTTTCATTATGGTATAAACGATACAAGAAATCTAATGTTATTTTTTAACACATTGAGCCAAACCATTCCCTCCAGTCATGATGGAAAATCAAAACAACATTCAAAGCATACAATTAAAATAGAAGAAATTATTTTCCCTCCCAGTTTTCCCTTGATATAATTAATATAGCTCGTGTTTCTCTGTTAGAGGGTTCATAATAGCACTAACCTGCTTCAAAGTGAGAGACAAGAGCCTGCTTTCTGCTCCTGAGCTCAGCTTCTCTCAATTCACACACGACACTTGGCTCTTGGTAAAGCAGCTGCCCTGACTGCTTGCCCTCATGGAGACTGACCCCCAGGAACAGAGAGAGAACCTGTTGGAGCCAAGGGAGCTGACAGCTTCTGCGGGCCCTTGAGAAAGGTGTGGGCACCTCGGCTCTATGCTCCTACTTCCCTCGTGCAGCTCTGTTAAAGAGCTATGTGTTAGGTCTGATCGAGTTAATTTTTTCAACTAGTATGATTCATCAATTTGTCTTTAAATGTACTAATATATATTGTTTCTTAGTTTATGTATTTTCTTGTAATAGAGTTTTCCTTACATCTATATATTTATGACTTAACTGAGTGACTAAACTGTGGGTCTCCAGCTACTTTTTTATGGGAGTTGTGTTTTTTAAGGCACTGGAGGAAGACTAATGAAGGCTAATGAAGTGAAGTCTAGCACACCCAAGGTTACACTAAGAATAAGGAAGTAATATATATTGTACTAGCATATCTATACTAAATTGTATACTTGCAAATGTTTCCATAGAAAGCTTTTTATAAATGAGCTTCTGTACATTGTATAAGCAAGGGGAAATATAGAAGGCAGGGGACTGGACTTGATGGTCTCTTGAGGTCCCTTTCAGTTCTAGTATTCCTTGATTATATATAAACTCCTCTTGCAATTCCCAGTGCTTAGCCCTCGCCCAGGTTGGCTGGGACTGGTGACTGTCTCCTGCAGCTGTAATGCCAACAAATGGAACCCAACCTGGAACCTCAGTGCATGAGCCTCTACAGCCAGAGCTATAATGCAAGCTGGCTCTCAGCTAAGGCTATAGAGCAGACTTATACTCTCTGGCTGTGTCTACATTGGCACCCCTTTCCGGAAAAGGGATGCTAATGTCGACTTTGGAATAGGCAAATCTGCAGGGGATTTAAATATCCCCCGCGGTGTTTGCATTAACATGGCTGCCGCTTTTTTCTGGCTTGGGGAAAAGCTGGAGAAAAGCGCCGGTCTAAACGTTATTCTCCTGAAAATAAAGCCTTTTCTGGAGGATTTCTTATTCCTACTTTTGAAATAGCTTATTTTGAAATAACGCATTTACACACACAATGCATTTCGAAATAGCGTTTTGCTATTTCGAAATAGCGCGTCCACATTGAATGGACTCTGAATCGCATTTAAGGCTGGCTGGAATCAGTTCCAGCAGGGCACCAGGCCAGGACTTACTGTGTAGGGCTGCTGCCTGAGGCTATCTGAGGTGTATGCTTAAAGGGATCCCCCCCAGACAGCCAGTTCTCAGGTTTCCCTGCTTGCTTGTCTACCTTGATGAGGGACAGCAAAGCATTTTGTCTTTGCGTGCTCTGATTGCCCTCACTCGGGACACCACAGCACTCTGCAACATGGAGCCAGAGCTGCTCCATGACACTCTGGTGCTTCTCCTGGATTCGTTGCTACCAGCCTGGCTGAACTTTCTTCAGTGGGTCCACTGGGTCAGGGCAGTGACTGCTGGCTCTGGACTGACAGGCTTGGAGCTGGCACAGGCACTGTGGCCAGAGTCTACACCTTTAAGGGATCCGGGGACGGGGGGAGGGAGAGAAGCGTTCTTGGTTGAGGCTGAAGTGGCCACCAGGGCACCCTTGGAAGGCTGGAGGCCCCCTATTTTGAAATGTGTCTACACAGCACTTATTTTAAATAGCTATTTCGAATTTGGCATTATTCCTCGTAGAATGATATTTACTAAATTAAAAATAAGTGCTCCACTATTTCAAATTAATTTCGAAATAGAGGTTTGGCTGTGTAGACTCTAGGAAAGTTATTTCGAAATAAGGGCTGTTATTTTGAAATAACTTTGCTGTGTAGACATACCCTCTCTCTCTGTAAGTGGTCTAAGTGCCACTACAGGGGACAGTGAACCACACCCAGTAGATGTGTGGGTTACACAAGGACTCAATGTGACTGGCACTAAAGCCACACTGCCAGCCCAGCACTAGGACTACACCACCCAGCCTCCCAAAGCACTGGGACTGGGGGTTCTGCAGCTGCACTGCACTGGGGCTAGAAGCACTGCACTCAGCTTCCCAGAGCAGTGGGGCTGGTATGCTGCAGTTGCCCCACCTTGCGCTCAAGAGCTGGGGCCATGGTGAGAGTGCTCTGAGCTCTTGTAGGAATGGAGGGGAAGAAGAGCATGTTGGGGGGGGGGGTGCCTCAGGCAAAGATGCTATCTTCCCCCAACAGCTCAGGCAATGGCCACCCATGAATATAGTTGTAGATAAGTTTCAATAAATTGTAGACATGGGATGAGTAGTTCCTAATTAATCAATGTGGTTTATTCTAGAAGACCTTTGAGCCCACTCAGTGGTATTCAAGGTGATTATTCTCAGCTCAGGGTAATTTCCTGTTACCATATACTTAGCCATTTTATCTTTTTACATTGAAGTAGGTGTTTAAGGCAATGAGTTTTTAAATCAAGTGATATTGTCTATTTTAAAAATAAAACATCAGCAAGGACATATTTTATACATATTTTTATAACAGTGAATATTCTCTCACTGCTTGTAGCTATAAGATAAATGGCATACCATTTATACCAAGTATAAGATATTTTCCTATCTGTCATTAAAGAGAATACTATATGTAGAATTATTTCTTTGCATACCTTGTTATATACAATGCAGTGAAACAACAGAACATTCAAATATCATTAATGACAAATATACTTCCTAAAATCATCTACGCAGGAAAACATTGGCTGAACTTTAATTATATCAATATACTGTATTCAAAAAAGCAAGTAAATCGTACAGTTCTTGGAAGTCTCTTGGTAATATTGCCACATACTAATGGAAATACTTAGATGATACTTAAACTGAGTATCTCATTAGTATGTATCTTATCTAGAAAACTGAGTAACAGTCACAAGAGAAAAAGAGTTTGGTTTAATTTATCTTAAAGTTTCTTCCAGTATTTCCACTGGCTTCAAATTGGTCATGTTCCCAAAGCCCCATAATATTTAGTACAATTGTTAGTCTATGCTCAAGAGGCAATCAGGCCAGCAGTAGAGGAGATATTTTAAGCTAGGTTTGAAATTAATTGGCAGAGCTAGCTAGAGAAGAGTGCATGGGTCCTCAGGCCACTATTCTTAGTTTTTCGCTACACCAAATATTAAAGTAACTTAATTTTTCACAAACATGCTACATGTTTAACCTCATTTTCTAGCTAATTCTTTTTTCTTTGTTTTATCTCTTACATCATGAAATAATGATGGCAATAGAGTCTTTACAACAGAAAATAAGATAAACTGCCACAACAGTGTTATCTCAGATGAGTGTGATTGAGAGGAGTTGTGATTGTAAAGAAAATATCAAATGGAGACAATAAGACCTAACATTTACATAATTTAATCAGATTCAGTCAGATGAAAAATGAGAGTTCAGGTGATTTGGTCTCCAAATTCTGTGAGTCCACTAGAGAAGATTTCTAGCCCAAAACTTTTTGTGGATGGCGTTTTGGTGGGACAATTTAATTTCCCAGATAAAGATAATAGGACAACTGCTACTAATAACAATAATGCCAACAATATTATTAAGAAGCAAGGATCTCACAGACCAACTGATGGTAAAGATGGGAATGAGGTTTAACAGCTAATTCTAATTAAGGGCTTTACTTTGAACTCCTGTTTCACTGTAGACGCGGGCAGTTATTCCGGACTAGTTAACTTCCAAAATGGCAACCGCCCGGGAACATGCTAATGAAGAACGGGATATTTAAATCCCGTGCTTCATTTGCAATTTCAGTCACCCTCATTAGCCTCCCTAGTTCGAACTAGGGGGCTAGTGTAGACATACCCTAGGTGTAGCCACAATGAAGTCACAGGAAGTTCAGGCAGACACAGGGATCTGCTTGTGGGCATGCAGCTGCCAAATTAAACTCTGTCTGCAGAGATACAGGAATGCATAGGATTTGGAGGCCAAACACTACAGACAAATATACCACAGAAGGGACATTAATTTTGAAAGTCCAAATTTACTAATGGACTGATTCAAAGCCAGTCAAAAGTCAATAAAGTCTTTCTGGTAGTTTCAGTGGTCCAGCCCTTTAGAGAGATGCATAAAAGATTATCTGACCCATAATATTTAAATTTAGTATTTAGATTTCAAAGTGTTATAAAGAGTGATTTTTAATAAGATGTTGAACATAGGGGAGATTCCAGGAGACTGAAAGAAATTACTAATGTGCCAATATTTTAAAAAGTGTAAATGGGATAACCGAGATACTGTACTTATAGATTTGTGTCTGGCATTACTCCCAGGCAAGATAATGCAGCAGCTGATAGGGGATTCAATTAACAAAGCATTAAAGGAGAGTCATGTAAATAATGCAAATCAACTTGGCTTCATGGAAAAAAAATCCTGTCAAACTGACTTGATATCATTTTTTGGATGAGATTATAAATATGGATAATCAAAATGAGAGTGCTGATATAATATGCACACACTTCTGTAAGGCACTTAATTTGGTACCATATGACATTGGCATACTCCAATGTCTGACAGTGTCAACTCCATGGGTGCTCCAGGGATGGAAATCCCATTGAAAAAAAAATAGTGGGTGCTTAGCATCCACAGATAGCTCCACTGTTCAGTGGTATGAAGTAGGTGCTGTGACAGGGGTGGGCAATAATTTTTTTCTGGGGCTTCTTCAGAAATTTTTGAAGTGGCCCCAGGCCACTCCAGAAGAGGCGGGGACTCAGATGGAAGAAGCGGGGCCAGGATGCTTCCAGGCTTCCCCACCCAGAGATCATGATTGGTCTGGGGTAAGGGAGATCCTTTGCCCCCCCCCCCCCAAATTCTCCTTAGGCACCCATGCCCTGGTGGTGAGAGGAGACTTCCTGTGCTCCCCCAACCCAGGCCAATCAGGGCCTGGGGGTAGGGAAACATGCGAAGCCTCCTCCTGCTCTGCCAGGAGCACATGGCGCTTCTAAGTGCTGCGCGCACCTCAGAAGGTGGGGAGGAAACTTTGTGCATTCCCCCACCCCCAGGCCAATCAGGACTTGGGGGCAAGGGAGCGTGTGAAGTCTCCTCCCACCCTGCCAGGAGCGTGCAGCACTTCTAAATGCTGTGCACTCTTCGCAGGGTGGAGGAAACTTTGTACACTCCAACCGCCCCCAGGTCTTGATTTGCCTGGGGGCAAGGGAGAGGCAGGGCCTCCACGGGCTGGATCAACCGAATTGGTGGGCCAGATCCAGCCCACGGAGGCCCTTTTGCCTGCCCCTGTGCTAGGAGAAGGGGAGAAGTAGGGCGGGGCACACTTGGGGGAGGGAGTGAAGTGGGAAGACATGTGGCAGAGGAAGGAACAGGTAGGGTAGGAGTGGGGACTTGGGGAAAGGACTGGAGTGGGGGCATGTCTTGTAATGGATTTGGGTTCAATCATCCCTCCACCCCGGAAAATCACAAAGTTGGCTGTAAGCAGGATTTAAAATAAACATAACACACATTAAATATATTAAAGCTGGCTAACTGATAGGCCTCAAAAGGTAATTGTAAATTGGGAATCATAATCAAATGGGTATACTTTAAAGGTACGGCTAGACTACATCTTTTTTCATTGCACGAGGAGTAACAGTTAGTCTGAGCCAAAACCCTTCTCTCGAATTATCGTGTCCACACACAGCAAGTTAAATCGGGCGACCAGCATTTTAAAATGGTGACCGGACGTGAATATGCTAATCAAGCGCGGGATATTTAAATTCTGCGCTTCATTAGCAACTTTGGTATGCTTCATTTGCCTCCCTAGTCCGAACTAGGGGGCAAGTGTAGACATACCCTAAGTGAAACAAAAATGGGGCAAGCGGTAAATAATGAAGAGGATAAGTCACTGATACAATAGCAATATTGATCACTTGATAAAAAGGGGGCAAGCAAACAATAAATATATATTTTAAAATAGCTAAATATAAAACATATTATCATAGAACTCGAAGGAACCTAGAGAGATCATTGAATCCAGGCCCCTGAACTCATGAAAGGACCAAGCATCATGTAGACCATCCCTGACAGATGTCTGTCTAACCTGCTCTTAAATATCTCCAATTATAGATATTCTACAACTTCCTTGGGCAACTTATTTTGATGCTTAACCACTCTGACAGTTAGTAATTTTTTTCTGATGTCCAACCTAAACTTCTCTTGCTGCAATTTTAGTTCCTTGCTTCCCATCCTATCATCAGAGATTAAGGAAAAATAATTCTCCCTCTTCTTTGTAACAACCTTTTAGGTACTTCAAAACCATTATAATGTCCCCTCTCAGTCTTCTCTTTTCCATACTAAACAAATCCAGTTCTTTTAATCTGCCCTCACAGGTCATGTGTTTTAGACCTTTCATTCTTCTCTGCATTTTCTTCAATTTGTCCATGTTTTTCCTGAAATATAGCACACATAACTGGATGCAATATTTCAGTTGAGGCCTAATCAGTGCAGAGTAGAGGAAGAATTACTTTTTGGCTACGTCTAGACTACATCCCTTTTTCGGAAAAGGGATGTAAATTAGACATATCGCAATTGCTAATGAAGCGGGGATTTAAATCTCCCACGCTTCATTAGCATAAAAATGGCTGCCACTTTTTTTTGGCACAGAGCTTTGTCTGAGAAAAGCGCCAGTCTAGACGCTGCTCTTTCGAAAAATAAAGCCTTTTCCGAAAGATCCCCTATCCCTTATTTCAAGAGGGATAAAGGATCTTTCGGAAAAGACTTTATTTTTCGAAAGAACAGTGTCTAGACTGGTGCTTTTCTCTGACAAAGCTCTGTGCCGAAAAAAGTGGCAGCCATTTTATGCTAATGAAGTGCGGGAGATTTAAATCCCAGCTTCATTAGCAATTGCGATACGTCTAATTTACATCCATTTTCTGAAAAAGGGATGTAGTCTAGATGTAGCCCTTGTGTCTTGCTTATAACATTCCTGAGACTATATCCCAGAATGATGTTTGAATTTTTGTGCAACAGTGTCTTTTGTTGACACATTTAGCTTTTGGTCCACTATGACATTTAGATCATCCCTATCTGCAGCATTCCTTCCTAGGCAGTCATTTCCCATTTTGTACATGTGATTGTTGAATTTCATCCTATTTACCTCGGACCCTTTCTCCAGTTTGTCCAGGTCATTTTGAATTATAATCATAGTGTGCAAAGCACTTGCAACCCCTTTCAGTTTGGTATCATCCACATATTTTATAAGTGTACTTTCTATGCCATTATCTAAATTGCTAATGAAGATATTGAACAGAACTGTACCCAGAACTTATGGCTGCGGAATACCACTTGTTATGCCCTTCCAGCATGATTGTGAACCACTGATAACTAGTCTCTGACAATAGCTATCCAACCAGTTATGCATCCACCTTATAGGAGCCCCGTCTACATTGTACAGTATTTCCCTAGTTTATTCATGAGATAATGCAGGACTTATTAAATGCTTACATCTACCACTTCCCTTATCCACAAGGCTTGTTATTCTACCAGAGAAATCTATCAGGTTGTTTGTCATGATTTATTCTTTACAAATCCATGCTGATTGTTACGTATCACCTTATTATCTTCTAGATATTTGCAAATGCATTCCTTATTTGCTCCCTTATTTTTCCTGTTTCAAAGGTTATGATGGCTGGTCTGTAGGTTCTTGGGTTTTCCTTATTTCCCTTTGAATAGATGGCATTGTATTTGCCCTTTATACATGCATACATCTGGAAAAAATTTAGTTCTTACTTATAGGACGGGGGACGCTATGCAGGGAAGCAGTGACTTTGAAAAGGATTTGAGTGATGTGGTGGATGATAAGATGAACATAAGCTCCCAGTGTGATATTATGGCCAAAATGACCAATGCAGCTCTTGGACACAAAACCGGGGACTCTCGAGTAGGTGTAGAGAGGTGTGACAGGGCACTATTACCAGCACCTTGATCACTGACATTGCAAGTGCAGCAGTAGGCAGTAAGCACACCCAGCTCTTACTACATTTAAACTGCAAAGCCATAGCAGGGTAGCTCCTAGACTGGCGCAAGCTGGGACAGAGCACCTTCCCTTGTTGACTAATCATGTAGTCGATACAATTTGTATTGACTACATGATTAGTCAGTTATTTGCCTTATAACATCCTTAGTGCAGGGGGATCAACGATGAGGGGATGCTGATACATAAACTTCAGAGGATTTATTTGATCCTGGTTGTCCAGGGTATGTGGTTGAGGAGATAGACCACATGGTGAATGACCCTTGGTGTTGTCAAGCTAAGAAGCAGTTGTCCACATCTATCCCAGTTTACTTACTCACACATCCTGCTTCCACAGAGTTCTAAATACTGAGTGTTCATGTTGAGGAGATTCCCAAGAGTTAGAGGAAGAAAGCGTTGATGATACATTGCCTCACTTTCACATCCTATAATAGACTTTGGGCAACATTAACAGTTCTTTCTCCTCTACTTTCAATGAATAGATGACAAAAGGATGCTCTGATCTGACCCAAAACCATTAATTTTGCTGAAGACAGAAGTATTGTGAGCTTAAAAGTTTTCTCCAGAAGCTTGCTCAGAAAATAACTGAGGGTAGATAAAGGGATTTTTAACAGGTTTGGAGAACCCTTGCATGCTTAGGCAAACAAAACCTCAGAATGTTTTGAACTTTGTCCAGTACTGCAGAGTTGTATAATGTGGTTTTCAGCACATTTACTCAGCAGAAATGTTAGAAGCTCCTTGAAATGACAAAGAAGGAACAAAGAAGGCAATAAGGAGAAAATCTGAAGTGTAGTACTAGATAAATCATATGGGCTACAGCTGAGAAGATAGCAAATGGTCTGTTCAATTGAAGGCTGTAAAGTAAAAGAAGTTATGCTTATAGGTGTTAAAAGAGTAACTCAGGTGAAAAATGTACTTATTTTTCTCAACTATAGAAGGTGCTAATGTTTCAGCTCAATTGCTATTGACAGTGATGCATACCCTAAATACTTCTCTGCTTATTTATTAGCACAGTGCGTAGCAGTGGGAATATGCCAACAATCTAAAGTATCCATGGTTTAAATTGACTGGGATTTGAAAAGCCAGAGTCTCTCAGGGATAAAGACAAGACAAAACAACCTCTCTTTTCATTAGAATTACTGTAGCAATTCCCACCACAACAATTTGTCCTTTGAAAATGACTCCGTAGGAGGAATTATACTTGCAAGAGACAATTAATGGTATGGGAATTTAAAAAAGTCACACTTTAAATAATCAATTGATTTCAAAATGAAAATATTTTGCTATGCCCCATTCTGTACCAGAGAGAAAAATACTGTTTATTTCCTTACACAAAGTGATCTCATCACCTTTTGTTCTGCTTCACAGGAAAAAAGAAATAAAACACTTTTAGGAAGTTTTTCATACAAACCAACAGCCAGGATATGACACCTAATAGCATTTTTTCATCTAAATCTCAATCTGACTTCCATTATTGCAGATAAATTTTGTCTGAAAATAACTGTGGCTGGATCTTTGAACTCCAGTTCATTATGGGTAAATTCATATTAGTATTTTGAGATTTGATATGCAAGCACAAACAGTTGGGCAGGCAAATATAATATGCCCAACAAAATGGAGTCTTTTATGAAAAATGTGTCTTAATTTGTGGGGATTGTCTCTCTTTTAAACTGAAAGTTTGTTTTTTTTCTGGCTTATCAAAGGACCATTCCTCTGTATCAGCATCACTTTGTGCCAATGTCCTCCAATAAAGAACTCTACACCCTAATTAGGAACATTGATTTCAGAATGACATAATATGAAAATCCCTCAACTCTCAGTATATGAACGAATATCTGAAGCAGTATAGTGCCTATTGTCTTTTTACAAAGTGATGTTAGGTATAGCTAAGAGTACAGGACCTTCCACTTACACCAATTTAGCCAGAAGAAACTCTCCAGGGAAACACTAATACTATTTTAATATAAATAAGAATTACATATAAGCAGATGCTTCAGGGGGTAGCCCCTGTCTCCCATCCCCCTTCTTTTATTTTCCTCACCCTCCTTTCTCTCCTAGGGTATGTCTACACTACCCCGCTAGTTCGAACTAGCGGGGTAATGTAGGCATACCGCAATTGCAAATGAAGCCCGGGATTTGAATTTCCCGGGCTTCATTTGCATAAGCGGGGCGCCGCCATTTTTAAATCCCCACTTGTTCGAACCCCATGCAGCGCGGCTACACGGGGCACGAACTAGGTAGTTCGAACTAGGCTTCCTAGTTCGAACTACCGTTACTCCTCGTGGAGGAGTTACTACTCATGGAGGAGTAACGGTAATTCGAACAACTACCTCGTTTGTGCCCCGTGTAGCCGCGCTGCATGGGGTTCGAACGAGCAGGGATTTAAAAATGGCGGTGCCCCGCTTATGCAAATGAAGCCTGGGAAATTCAAATCCCGGGCTTCATTTGCAATTGCGGTATGCCTACATTACCCCGCTAGTTTGAACTAGCGGGGTAGTGTAGACATACCCCTATTTATTTTGTGTTGCACATCCTAAACTCAAAACTCCATCCATCTGAAGAAGTGGGCTGTGCCTACGAAAGCTCATGATACCATCTACATGTTTTGTTAGTCTCTGAAGTGCTACCAGACCATTTGCTGTTTTATAAGCAGATGTTAGAGGGGAAAGGACAGCTCTATCATGACATGTGCTTGTGCCAGGCCCTTGAACTCTGTGGGCACATCTACACAGAAGGGCTAAAGCTGAAATAAGCTCTGCAACTTCATCTACATCAATTGTGTAGCTTAAGTTGAAATAGCTTATTTTGGCTTTTGGCGTTGTCTACACAGCAGGAAGTCTGAATTAGAGCATTCTTCCTCCTACTTCCCTTACTCCGCATAAAATGATGGTTACAGGAATCGGAGTAAGAAGTCCACCAGCTCAACATTATTTCAACATAATGGCTTGCTATGTAGATGTGGACTATGTTATCCCAAATAACGCCGCTGTATAGACATAACCTGAGTTAGTATATTGTATAAATTTCCTCTACCCTTTGTTTCTTTTTATCTTCCTTCTAGTTTGCAGATTCTTTGAGGCAGACACAGGTTTCTTTTGTGTTTGTACAGTGCCTAGTGAACCTAATGGGCACCATTGAGTGTTACCACAATATAAATAACATTTCCCTTCAAATCAGTCAGTATCTGTTATCTGGTAATGGCAGGACAGCCTTGAAGGCTGAAAATAACACAGCTGCAAAGGTCTTATTTCCTGCTCGCTTGGGACCCAAAAGACCCAAATGGGGGTGTAAAAATATTCAGATGGGACACAGAATACAAATTACCCTTCTGCTTTGTCCACAAGTCTGTAGTGGTTTGGCTCCATCTTCACCTCCCTCCAAGAATCTGATAACTAGGAAGCAAAATAAGTTAACAACTCTGGCACTTTTTCACTTTCAATGTCTTGGTCCACATACCACAGATGCTTGTAAGTGGCAAACAAGCTGCCTTTGCCTTTTACTTGCCTTTGTTTTATTTGCATATGGCTGCTTCTCTGTTTTATGGTATACTTACAGTGGAGTTCTATGGGCTATCATAAGAATTCATGGGATCAATAGCTGCAAAAGGAGCTGATAGCTACTTTCCCCCAGATCTCAGACAGCAGCAGAAGCTGCCAGAAGTGTCAATATTTTGCAGCTTTTCCATCCCCTGCTGATTTTGTCTCTCCCCTCAAGCTCTGTTGCTATTTCCTGACAATCCTTCCCCATAGATCTTGCTTTGATGCAATGGGAGGGCTTGTTGACTACTGTCACTTTGACAGAAATGCTAATGGGAGTGTAACTGGTAGGGCCATCCATGTCAGAGAGTCAAAGGATGGGAGCTAGATTAATGGCAGTCCACCTGATATTGGAGGTTGGGTATGAGCTAATACGATGCTACCATAAAAACAAAGCTGTCATGGAAATCTATACTACTGTTCAGATCAACTTAGGTTGACCAGGAAGAGAGATGATTATATAAAATGGCCAAACCCACAAAGAAGATACTCATTTGCTGAATTTTCTCATTCCTAAACTCATAATTTAAATTGGTATATAGAATACCATATGAGCCTGATAAAATGACTCAAGTAATAATATAAATGGTCAGATATACAGTAGATATATTAGGCCTAAGTGAAATGAAGACAAATAACTTTGTCAACTGAACACCTACTATTTTCTGGACTTTTGAATCCAGTGAGGCAGACCAAGATGGCATGGTTCTGATAGAATGGGCAACAGTTTGGGAGGAATCATAATAATGCAATTTACATAAAATTTCCAGAAAGTGTCCATTATTCAATGTTCTCCTTTGAGTGCTTGTTCACATCAATTCCAGTTAGATGTTTGTGCACCGCATGCATGGACATCAGATACCTTTTCCCCGAGCTGCATGCATGCGGGCCAACCAGGGAGCCTGCTGGAGTGGTGCATTATACTTGGGCCACTCCAGGGAGCATCTTGTTTGAACCGAAAGATGCTGCTAGGAGAAAAAATTTCCAACATCCACGCATGCATTATGTGCACACCTAATTAGAATCAATGTGAACAAGACATCTCGAAGAACAACAGTTAAGTAAGGTAAGTAAGCATTTTTTAATGCTGAAACAATTCAAGTGAGCCAAAGAAAAATATATATATTTTTTTTATGTACAGCTACAGAGCACAGAAGAAAATGTCCCAGTAAAGGTTGGAGACATGAATGCTAAAGTGAACAACAATAATGGCAGATAAATAAATACAGGTAAACAAGACTTCAGTGAAATGAACAAAAAGGACTGTTGATTTTGTGAATGAATGACCTGGTTATTAAAACAGTTATTTTCCCTAACAGTTGTATCCACAAGATAACTTAATTGTCAGCAGACCATAGAAAAAGGAAAAAATTGTAATTTGGCACAAAACTTTAATGGGTAAATGTAGCAGGAAAAGTGCAGATATGAGATTGGATTATGCCTTAACAATAAAAGAGAAATAAATAAGAAAAAAAACAAGAACCAGACGTATCCTTGGTATACTATCAATGGACAACAATGCAGCAAAAGCTTAGAACTGTGCTAGCGAACAGGAGTTTGAATATGAAGATGCTAGAACAGTAAATGGAACCATGGAAACATGTAATAGAAACTTTCAAAAAATGTGAAGAAGATCTGTGATTCTAGAAGAGACCTCAAAACTATTGGTTGTTGGATTGTAGAAAATAGAAAAGAGGAGTAAAATTGAAAATCACTGCCATTAGGACCCTGGGCCAGGACCCGGTGGAGTGGGAGGGCTTAGGTTCTCCTACCCCTCCCTCTGCAGTGCTCCAAAGCAGAGGTAGTTCCTAAAGCCTGTAGACTAAGCCTCAGGGCTGTATTTACCCAATAGAGGGGAGTGTTGAAGGGACTCATTGGGACCCCCTGCAGACAGGGGCTGCAGCCTCTGCCCATGGCAACCTCCCCTACCTCACCCTCTGCTGCTTCTGATAGAGGCAGCACTGTGGAGACAGTACGGGGGAACTGACTTTTAAGTCGGCTCCCCCCAGCACCAGCTATTTCTCCCTCCTTGTTGCCTCTCACAGAGGCAGCAAGAAGGTGAGAGGGGGAAGCAAGTAATCAATACTCAACTACCCATTAAGCTTTTGCTTATCGGATAGTCAACTATTCCCTAATGTCCCTAATTCCGGGCTTCCCATAGGCCAGATTTACTTTTCTGGGATTCAGGAATTAGTGAATGTTATGGCTGTGGTGTGGGGAGAAAAAAAGGAGTTCAGTGTGTGGGACAAGGCTGCCAATTTGTGGAATAGGGATGGGATCAGGATCTGGGTGGGAGGTGCGGTACAGAGGGGGAGAGAGGTTAAGATGACTGGGTGGGAGGTAGGGAGCACAGACAGGCTGGGGATAGGGTCTCTGGCCAGAAGGAAGGGTGCAGGAGTAGTCGGGGGTAGGGTTTCTTGCCAGGAGGAAGGGTGTCTGGCCAGGAGAGAGGGTACAGGAGGGGTCTTGGGGCAGGGTGTCAAGGCAAGCTGGGAATGCGGGGTCTTGGCAGGGAGAGGGGAGTGAGTGAGAGGGATTATTAATGGGTAGCAGGTTTAAAACTAAAAAGAAAGTTCTTCTTCACACAGCGTGTAGTCAACCTGTGAAACTCCTTGCCAGAGGAGGCTGCGAAGGCTAGGACTATAATAGAGTTTAAAGAGAAGCTAGATAATTTCATGGAGGTTAGGTCCATAAAAGGCTATTAGCCAGGGGATAAAATGGTGTCCTTGGCCTCTGTTTGTCAGAGGCTGGAGAGGGATGGCAGGAGACAAATCGCTTGATCGTTGTCTTTGGTCCACCTTCTCTGGGGCACCTGGTGCTGGCCACTGTCGGTAGACAGTTTACTAGGCTAGATGGACCTTTGGTCTGACCCAGTACAGCTGTTCTTATGTTCTTATGTTCTTATGTTCTTATGTTCTTATGTTCTTAGGGATTTGGGTGCAGGGTCTGGACATGAGGGGGATGCTTACCTGGCTTGGCACCCTGCTGCAGCAGTGAAAACCTCCAGGCAGCATGTTCTGGAAGCAGGGGGGGAAGGGAGAGGGAGCTCAGTCCCACCCCTGTGCTGCGGGAATCCCACCGCAGCTGCGGGGCTGCAACACCAGGACAGGCTTCCCACTGGCAGGACAAGGGGGGGTGTAGAAACCCCAAACTTCCCTGCCAGACTAGGCTCTGCCGCTTCCCCAGTGGGATGGGGAGGGGCACAGAGGAGAGAGCAGCAGTGCACAGGGGAGTGGCAGATACCGAGCGCAGCAGAGCCCCAAGCCACTGCCTGCACAGATGGAGGAGGAGTAGGCTGCATGGCCACACCGGAGGCCCCGTGAAACAGGGGTAGCCTGCAGGGTGAGGAGGGGGCTGCGTGGTGAGCTGTGGTGGGGCAGCTGCAGTGGGTTGTGGAGTGGTCAGAGCTGCGCACCACCAGAAGTTCATCCCAGCCAGCACAGCTCCAATGGAAGCTGCCTACACGCTCTGCAGGAGGCAGGGGAGCACGCTGCTGCTGCCCTGAGCCACTCCGGGAGCAATGGACTCAGTCATTTCTTCCCACAGGTCCAAGTCCCCATCAATAGTGAAATGTCCAGCGGCTATTTCTGGGACATTTTACTACTTGATTGGGCACCAGGACAAAATCCTAAAAATCAGGACAGTCCCGGAAAAATTACTATATATGGTCAGCATAACAGTCCCGGAAAAATTACTATATATGGAATCTTTGGCCTTCCTGCACAGGAGTTTCAAGTGCTTCATATATTCCCAGCACTGGGACCAGCAGGATGTGCTGAATGCATCCCTGTTTCAGCCTCTGTGAAATTTCCCCAGTACAAGTAAAAGGTTCCTGCTGCTCCAGCCGCATTTGTGGAATATGATGTACTCCTCAATACACTGACCAACATCTGGATATACTCAGCAGACCAAACAGCTGCTCTCAGAGCTGGATCAATTTTTTACTTGTAAGGCATGTAGCAGAAAGATATATAGATTTAAGGCCAGAAGGAACCTTCACAATCATGGCAACTGACCTTCTGCATATTACAGGTCACAGAATCTGACGACAAAAGGGTGTATGTGGATGCAGGGAGCCAGTTCTGTTGGGGAAAAAAGGCCTCCAGGAAGAAGCCCTGGTGGACAGTCTAGCCTCTACATGTAGAGCACCTCTGTGGTTCCTGACTGCAGCCTCTAAAAGGCACAGGCACCCAGACAGGCACAGAGCACCTGTGCTAGTCATGTCCCAGCCTCAAGGCCCGCCTGGCCCTTATCGGGACAAAGAAGAGGACCCACCCAGGGGCACCAAAACGCGGGCACCATCCTGGTCACGGCCAGAAATCAAAAACCTGCTGGACCTCTGGTCCCAGAAAGAAGCCCTGCAGGCCTTGCAAACATGCTGTAGGAATGCGGACATCTATGACCGCCTGGCCCAGGGACTGACCACCAAAGGGCATCACCCCCGCACGATGGCAAAAGTGAGGGCCAAGGTCAAAGAGCTGTAGCAGGGATATGCCAGGGCCCGAGACCACAGCTTCCGCTCCGGGGCAACCCCAGAGAGCTGCCCTTACTACCAGGAGTTGGAGCAGATACTGGGCAGTGGGGAAGCCCAGACTCCACTGCATGTGGTGGAGTCCAGGTTACCCCACCATATTGTGGACCAACCCCTGAGGGAGGAAGACGAGGCAGGAGAGCTGCACCAGGAGGAAGAGGAGACAGCAGGGACCCTCTCCTAGGAGCCGGTCCTCCAGATGCCAGAGGCCTCCCAGGCATCCATGGACACCAGGGAGGGAATATCAGGTGAGTCTGGACAGCAGTCTGGACGCTCTTTTTCGAAAAACCAGATCGATTTTTCAATCCGCATAATGTAATCTAGACGATCTTTTTTGAGAGGCTTTGTCAACAGTATATGCCGACAAAGCCTCTGTCGAAAAAGGTGTGCATCCTAGACTCCACCCTTTCCCACCTCAGACCCACTGCTGGTATGATCCATGCAGTAGAGCTTATGAGAGTGATGTCAGAAGGGAGCTTTTTAACAGACTTCCATGGTGTCTATGTCCCTTTTTCTGGATCAGTCTCATTCCTGACTAGACCAATTCACATGCCCTATCTTCTATACATTACACTTCTCAAGTGCACACGGACTCCTCACTTCTGCGACAAACTTTAAAATTCCAGCATACAACAGTCCACAAGAATCACATCCAATTTCTCAATATTGTGCATATATGTGCATTCACACATGCACAATTCACAATTTTGGGAATAAAAATAACATATTTGACATGAAATAAGTGTATGTCTATGAGAATGAGAGTATGTCTACACAGCAAAGTTATTTCAAAATAACTTTACGGGCGTCTACACATCTAAACCGCTATTTCAAAATTAAATCAAAATAGCAGAGCACTTATTTCAAATTTGATAAACTTCATTCCATGAGGAATAACGCCAAATTTGAAATAACTATTTTGAAATAAGTGCTGTGTAGACACTTATATCGAAATAGGGGGCCTCCAGCCTTCCCAGGATGCCCTGGTGGCCACTTCAGCCTCAACCAAGTACACTCCTCTCCCTTCCCCCTCCCCGGAGCCCTTAAAGGGGTTGACTATGGCCACAGTGCCTGTGCCATCTCCAAGCCTGCCAGCCCAGAGCCAGCAGTCACTGCCCTTGAGCCAGTGACCACAAAACAGGAGCCAGAAAGCCCCTGGCAGCCAGCCCTCCACCACTCCCCAGGAGCAGTCTGCCAGCTCCCAGGAGCCTGCCAGGACCCGGAGAAGGTGGGTGCCTTCCTGGTCCAGGGTAGAGATCGTGGACCTTTTTCAGGTTTGGGGGGGGGATGCCCCTAACGTCCATGATCTCCGCACTAAATGGAGGAACGTGGCCGTCTATGGCAGGATAGTTGCCATCCTGGCCACCAAAGGCCACATGTCAACCCAGGAGCAGATTTCCATGACAATCAAGTTTGTCTGGCAAGACCCTGAGCCCTGAGCTTCCCCTCCCCCTTCTTCTCCTTGCTTCCTCCTTCCAGCTCTCTCCTTCCAGGTTTCCCCCTCCCCTCTCCCAACCTCGCTCTTCACCTCTCCCACCTCCTTTCCCCAGTCTCATCAGAGTTTCATTCCCCCCCCCCCCAGTTTTGTTAAAGAGAGTTTGTGTTCATGAAAATACATGTATTTTATTTGACATCAGGAAGGGGGGTTAGAGAGGGGTAAGTGGAAGGACGTGAGGGAGAAATGAGGCACAAGCCCCCAGTGGGGCAGACCAGGGAGGCTCTTAGTGCTCCTCAGGGTGGAAGCTCTCTCACAGGGCCTCCTGGATACTGACAGCCCCCTGATGGACATTCCAGATGGCAGCCTGAAGCAAATGCAACCAGGATCGCAGCAATGCATCCAAGAGAAGCACCTGAGTGCCCAGGGGCAGCTCTGGCTCCATGTTGCAGAGTGCCGTGGTGTCCCAAGTGAGGGCAACCAGAGCACACAGAGACAAAATGCTTTGTCTCTTTGCTGTCTCTCAAAATGCTTTGCTGTCCCTTGCTTGTAGGCAAGCAAGCAGGGAAAGCTGAGAACTGGCTGTCCAGGGGGAGTCCCTTTAAGCATAGGTCTCAGCCTCAGACAGCAGCCACACAAAGTAATTCCTGACCTGATGCCCTGGTTCCAGCCGGCTTTAAATTCAATTCAGCGTCCACTCAGTGTGGATGTGCTATTTCGAAATAGCAAAATGCTATTCCGAAATACATTTTGTGTGTAGACGCGTTATTTCGAAATAAGCTATTTCAAAATAACTATTTTTAAATAAGATATTTCAAAATAATGCTGTAGTGTAGACATATCCTGATAGAATATTGATATTTCTGGAATTAAGGAGGCGGGTGAGTGTCTGTGAAAAAGATTTACAATCTATGTGTAGATAAGACATGATAAATCAGAGCAGTTTTGGATGGTCAGCTAGAACTAATAGCATATTTTATCTCATAAACTGTTCAGAAGTGTCTTGACAGGACAACATCAAGCTGAACATTTTGATAGAATAACATAGCCATACAAGAATGAAAATAACTGGATGCTTTATCAAGGGCATTTGCTAGTTTCAACAAATTGCCTATTTCAATTATTTAAAAAATGCCTCTGCTTCTTCAATCATACTTTCCTAGCTACAACAATACATTTGAACAAATGCACTAAAGATGTCATTACAACTTGTCTATGATGCCTTCTCCAACATTGCTGAAAATTTCATCATAGCAGAAATATTGATAGATGACTTACAACAATCATTTATTCTGGTTAGACACTTAATAACATGACTAAATAGAATCTGAGTCAAACAAGTCTTCCACTGAAGACAGTATCTTGCCTTTAGCAGCGACTAAACCTGATGCCATAAATTACCTTCTTGAGACAGTCCATTGTTTTATTTCAGCAAAAAAGCAATGGTAATATTTTTACAATATTGTCTGCATTTTAAAACTGTGAAAGATTTTTTTAAAAAGAACATTATCTGAATAAAATCCACCTATGTTTCTTTGATAATATTCTCAGCAGTAAACTAAACTCATATATCCTATTGTTTCTGTATTATGTACTGTTTTAACATAGTGACTTTATTTTGCCATCTTATTTGCATATTTATTTTTAATTAGTATTGTAAGTTTGTTTGTTTTGGTGGCTCAGAGCTTTACATGTCATTTAACAAATTACAATCTTTTCTTTGTCCTTGTCCTCTGAATGTAAACCACATCTTATTCTGTGCACCTGCAGATTGTAGAAAGTATTTATTACAGCCAATTATTCCTCATTACAATATAGCCGTCTTCTTTTTAAGCTCATTGGATATAGGATCTTGGGCTCCAGCAGTTCAAAATAACTGAATATAAAAGTAAGAAAAAGAAAGATTATGTTTATTTTGTTTTAATTTTTAGCGCATCTTCATCAGACCAGAATAAAAGAAGGCCAGAAACACATCGGGAAATTAGGATACTGTTCTCATAAAATAATTAGAATGTAGTCATGTCTCATGTAACTTGATGCAGGACAGTTAGGAGTGTTGGGAGAATCATTCATCAAGCTAAACATGCCGAGACTTGTATTGGATAGAGAATACACAACAAAGCAATTAATCATGTATTTTAAAGACCTGCTATTTTGTGCTGTGTATGCTCTGCAGCCCATGTTGCCCGAAACAGTTGCTGGCAAGAAGGATTCTAGGCTTTCGGGGGAATTTACACTAAGTTCCACTAACAGACACATTGTTACAGCATAGTAACAATGTGCTGTTGTGAAATATGTTTTATATGTAGCTTATGTAGGGCTAGACTGAGCCTATCTTTCTATATACATTCAGGGGAAAAAAGAATAAAGGATCATACCTCATTTTATATAATCATATATATTGTGTGCAGCCCAAATATGGCTATGCAGGGAATAAAGGATGCCTCACTATTTTGCAGGTCCATCAGGACTTCCAAAGTTATATATTCTAGGGAACCCTAGGCATTCCTCAGAGGCTCCTGAGGTCTAAAAAGTGAAGAGTGAGTGGAAAGGGATATGTAGTTGGTGGAGCCTCCCAAATGAACAGCCAACAGGACTGGCTGTGTGAATGGGGGACAGATAGTATGTAGCACCCCCTAAAGAGATGTCTCAGATTGTTCCCTCCCAGATCAACAAGGTAGCCCCAGAAGGACTTGTAACTCTCAGGGAAACATTCTGTTTAAATAAGCCCATATTGCTTATGCATAAGGCAGCAAGTCTTAGAATCATAGACTCGTAGAGCTGGAAGAGACCTCAGGAGGTCATCAAGTCCAGCCCCCGGCCCAAGGCAGGACCAATCCCAACTAAATCAACCCAGCCAGGGGTCTTCCACAGAGGTCGCAGAAGTCAGATTCCCTGATTTTTTAGGATCTCTGTGACTTCTGCAGCAGCTGGTGTGACTGACTCCCAGGCTTCCAGAGCAGCTTAGGTAGTCCCTGGGCCAGTTGCTTCTTGGTTGGCCCTAGGCATCTAATCCCAGGGGCTGCTTTAAAGCAGCTATCCAGAGCATCAATGGAGCCCCGGGCCATTCCCCACCTGGAGCTGCAGCAGTGGTGGTGCCGCAGCTGTTCTCACCCCCCATGGAGCAGCTGCAAAGTCGTGGGCCACCTTCCCCTGAGCAACAGCATCCACTGGAGCATCACCCCCCAACATCATCATCTGCTGGAGATTTCCTTCCTCTTCCCTCTCCCACCCCCCAGTACCTAAGATGAAGTTAAGGATATTTATAGCACAAGCCATGGACAGGTCATAGATATAGTTCACCCAAGATGTGTGGCAATGCAGCTTCCCACTTAGCCCCTCACAGGAGCTGTGCAGGGGCTCAATGCTGAAGTAGTGAGGGATCTTTCCCCAAGCCCTGAAGCTGAAGCCAGCATGGAAAAGCCCCTCACCTCCATGACACACATCACTTTCACATTGGTGCATATAAGATGCACATTGGTGCATCATTCTACTCAGAGGTGGGTAACATTACGGGGAACACTGATCATAGGCCATGGATTTTTGTTTATTCTCTGACCTGTCCATGGCTTTTACTAAAAATACCCATGACTAAATCATAACGTTATTTATGCACAACCTAGTCCACAATGGATAATTAATTACAGATTGTTCTTGTGTATTAGTAGTACTCATTGAATAATTAATTCAGTTTCACACAATCCTGGGAAGATTCTTTGTATCTTATGGATGTGGCTGGAAGAGACCAATCCTAGGGTAATATTAGGTACCACATTTTGAATTATGAAAACAGTAGGTTAATATAACCATATTCTAAATCAAAGTAGTTTAATGTTTTTTAAAGTTTATTCTTATTTATAGCTACTGGTTTATTAGTAACACAGTAATCTCTTGCCATTTGTATAAGTTGAAGCTCCCTAGTCCAGCTCTCTCTTATCCGGCAATATCTGTGGTCTGTCATTTCAGTTAGTTGAATGTCCACTTATCCTGTGTGTAGCCAAGTTTCCCACCGTCCCATTAAGATTGTTTATAGCCACCTGTCCTGGCTATGTTCTGTGCTGTTATTTAGCTCCAAATTGCCCCTAAATGTCTTCCAAGAGCCCAGCAAGCAGTGGAAGTGTTGGTAATGCTGCTACACAATACTGACCTCCCGTGGTCTGGCAAATTCTGTGTCAGCACCGATCAGATTCCAAGGGTGCCAGACTAGGGAGGTTCAACCTGTACTGTTTCCTTTGCTGAAAAATAAGCTACCACTTACAGAACTGCTCACAAAATGCAATACTTGTACACATGGAATTGCAGCATTTGATGAAGCACATAAACAGATACATAATGGCACAACTACAACTATTTAAGGATTTGTTATTCCAGAAGTGCAATACGCACAAGGGCCAAGGCATCAACCCTGCCACTGGTGAGGAAAGATGGTCATGGCAACAACCTCTTCTTTTGGAAATGTACAGCAGAATTTAATTTAGAAAAAAAAATATAACTTTGTAACTTACATATAGAATTCCATAGAAGAGACTTAGATTTTAAAACATCTTATAACTGTTTTATTTTTTATTTTATTTTTTATTTTCATTTAATAAATTCTATAATTGTGTTTATACAAAGAACTTCTATAAGAGATAAGCTTAGCCTCATGAAGGCTGTGGACTTTTGTCAGAAGAATTATTGCTTTTGCGTCTCAGGGCATGTCTATACTAGGAAATTATTTCAAAATAACTAAATTCGACAGAATAACTCCTGATTTAACAAAATCAAAATAGTGTGTCCCCACTATGGGGAAGCATTCAAATTAATCAGGATTATTTTGAAATAGGCTACACACTGATTGGAGCTTGCCTCTGACTTAGAGCACAGAGAAGCACTCTGGGGAGGACACCAGGAGGTCAGAGACTTCCTGTGGCTGCTTGGTCACACAAGCTTTGACGCATGCTTCCAGGGGCTCCTCTTTACGGCTGCGTCTCACACACCACTCCTCCAGTGCCTCCCTACTCGCAGGAAACAAAAAAGACGCAGTGGGCATGTGCCTTATGCTCTGGTTGGCCTTGCGGACCCACAGCACTCACAGCATAAAGCCAGAGCTGCTGCAAAGCAGCGCCATGCTCATGGGCCTTGTGCTGCATCTCATGGAGCAGTACTTCCAGACTGCCCACATGTTGCTCCAGTAAGATGAAGACCAGGACCGCAGGCCCTGCTCACCCAGGTCCTGGCACTTCTGCTGCTGCATATGCCCCTCAATCTCCTGGACACTGCGGAACACTACTTCTGGCTGTGGGAGATGAGCTCGGACTGGTGGGACCGCATCGTCCTGCAGGATTGGGATGGCCAGCAACATGTGGACGGCCACCTGCCTGTATCTCTGGGACTGCCTTTCCCCTGCCCTCAGGCAACAGAACACATGCATGCGACCTGCGATTCCCATGCAAAAGTGCGTAGCCATCACCCAATGGAAGCTCGCCAGGCTAGACAGCTACCACTCCATCATGTTGGGAACTAGTCCAGCGTGGGAAAATCCATAGTCAGGGCAGTACTCCTGCAGGTATTGAAGGCCATCAACCAGGTGCTGCTACAAAGGGTCATCACTCTGGGGAATGTGGACACTATTGTTGATGGCTTTGCCACTGTGGGCTTCCCCAATGGTGGGGGGCCACAGACAGCATGCACATCCCCATCCTTGCCCCTGACCATCATGCCTCGGACTATATAAACAGGAAGGGGTATTTCTTTATGGTGTGGCAGGCCTTCATGGATTACAAGGGACCTTTCACTGATATCAATGTCAGCTGGTCAGGAAAGACGCACAAAGCCCGCATTTTCCAGAACTCCTGCCTGATCCAAACGATGCATGCTGGCACTTTTTTCCCCGACCACACTGTCAGAGTTGGGGAGGTGAACATGACCATAGTAATCCTAGGTGATGCAGCCTCGTGCTTGTTCCCCTGGCTCATGAAGCCCTACATGAGCAGCCTGGACCTCACCAAGGAGTACTTCAATGCCAGACTGAGGAGACGCTGCATGGTTGTGGAGTGGGCATTCAGCTGTTTAAAGGGGAGTTTCAGGAGTCTCCTCATCTGCCTGGACCTCTGCAAGCACAACATCCCTTTTTTGGCATCCAGTTGTGTGCTCCACAACCCTTGCGGGAACAAGGGGGAGACTTTTCTGCCAGAGTTGGGGGCAGAGGCTGAAGGCCTGGCCAGGGAATTCAAGCATCCAGACACCGGCACCATCAGGAGAGCACATCAAGGGACTGTGCTCATCAGGGATGCTTTGAGGGAGAGTTCTGTGCAAGGCTAGTTGTGACAGGTCCTTGTATTTCCTGTGTGTGCCTTTCCTCCTCCACCCCTCTCTTCCCCTGTCCTCCCTTTCCTCCTTCTCCCTTCCCCTGCAGAGCAAATAATAAAATCTTCTTCTCTGAAACAACATGACTGTTTATTGGGGTGGGATATACAACAGCGGAGGGACTGGGGAAAGAACTTGGACTGGTGCCTGCTTCCGAATGGTCAGGAGGCTTTGGCTGCACGGGTGGTCTCACCACCCAATGTTCTGGGATCCCGGAAGCTTTGGGTGAGGGGGCGGGGGGAGAGAAAGTTGCTGGTGGCCTGCTCCATGAATGACACCATATACCATCTGGGGGAGGACATAACTCTGTGCCATGTGTGGCACAGCTGTGTGGTTCCATGACCCCAGACTTCTTAGAGGTCGCTTTTCGTGGGAAGGTTTTCCACCATGGAGGCTGGAGTAAGGTAGGCCTCTCCAGGAACCTTGTGAGAAGGACCGAATAGATCCTGTGTGATAGCATCATGGGGTTGAGTACTCCAGACTGGTGCTCCATGTGCACCCATGTGCATGGGCTGTTGTGTGGCCCCCCAGGCCTAGTAGGCCAAGACAGGAGTATTCAGACCCTCGCAGTCCACCACCTGCCGCTGCATGTATATAGGGAATTATAGAACTCATATGAAGTGCCTTCCTTGAGTTCATCTGAAGCCTGGGAGATAGCCTGGGAGCGGGGACTGACTCCAAGGTGAGGAGTAGGTCCAGGATGGTGGGCATGGTCTCCTGGCTGTCCTGCTTCTCTTCCTCCTTCTTCTCCTCCTCCTCCTCCTTGTCCACCATCCTGCCCTCCTGGAGGCTGACACGGGGTGTGTCCTCTCCGGAGTCCACAATGATGGTGGGGGGGGGGGGAAAGGTGACCAGCCCTCCTCCCAGGATGGCATCCAGATGCTGGAAGTAGTAGCAGCTGTGCGGTGCTGCCCCAGAGCATCCGCTCTACTTCTTGGGTCTATGGTAGGCTTGCTGGAGCTTCTTAAACTTCATGTGGACCTGGTCCAGGGTTCAGTTGTGGCCTTTGCTGGCTAGGCTGGTGGTGATCCAGCTGTGGACCTTCACATTTCTCTTTCTGGTGTGGAGATCCTGGAGGGTGGTCTCCTTCCCACAGACATCAATGAGATCCAGGATCCCTGCACCATTCCAAGCCAGAGCTCTCCTGCATCCCTGGCCAGTTGCAGCCAAGGGAGCAGCACGAGTGCTGGCAGCCATGGGAAGCTCTGAGGGATCACTGGGGTCTGTCACAGCTCCCTCACTTGCTTCTGTCTCACACATGGCTTTCACTGATCTCCAGTGCATGAGAAGCCCTTCTCCTGCTGCTTGGATGTTTAAGCTCTGCAGGAGAGGGGGAACAGTAGAGACACCAGGTGTGGCCAGACCAGTCAGAACTGCAGCTGTGAGAGGCATTTGGAGGCCAATTATTTTGCATTAGCAGTAGCGGAGCATCCACTCTAACACTATTTCAAAATAACTCTTTTGAAATTAGTGTTATTCTCCAAAAAAGCAGGAGTACACATTTCAAAATAACCAGCCTCTTATTTTGGAATAATGGACTTGGACACTCTGCTTATTAATTTGACCTAAAGAGGCTTATTTCAAAATGACTCCCTAGTGTAGAGCAGGGCTCAGTTTATCTGCTGCAGACTAGAAGGGTCCTATATAAAATATCTCACTGAATACAGAAGGTTGGAAGCGGGATTTTTTAATTGTCTAAATCTTTTCTAGTCTCAAGTCACCAAATGACAGACATAGCAGTCATAATTCCACTTGTCACTGGAATAGTTTTTCTGCTATATTTCTGAAAATATATACCATAAATTAACAGAGCGCTTGAACATTGGTCTAGTCTAACTCATTACAATGGTGCCTGACCACTTTAAGGTCTGAGTAATTTATGTGTTTCTATACCTTTTGCAAGCAAGATACAATTTCCTGTCTTGGTTTATTCTGAAAATGGTAGAATAATTTTCATTTGCCAGGAAAAAATTGAAAAACAACTAATAGTCTAGCAGCACCTTAAAGACTAACAAAATATGTAGATGGTACAACCCACTTTCATTGGTACAACCCACTTCTTCAGATGAATGGAGTATAAAAGTCCAGATCCAAAAATAAATAGGGGATGGGGGGAAAGGAAAGGGGAAAAATAGTCAATTAACTAACTCAGCTACCCCTCTGAAGCTTTCATTTGCTAGTTTATCAGCTTCTCACTGTTTTACTCTGCTTTAGGTTTTTATTTTACTTTATATTTTATAAATAAGCGAATGATTGTTTTCAGTTTAAATGCTTAATAGATTAATAATTGTATTGATATGAATATTTTATTCAATTTTACTCTTGTCAGATGAATATATACAGTTCCTCATAAATTAATTATGATATATTAATGTGTTTAAATAATTTATGTTAATGTAACAAATACATGTACTAATATATCTATTCTAAGTTTGACTAATACATTCAGATTGAACACAGGGCTGCATGAATATATTAAGATAATAAATTGTTTCTTGAACAACTGAATACATTTGTATGACTGGATAATATAGGTCTAGCTAATCAATATTGCATTTTACAACTCAAAATTGGAGAGTCAGACTTTGCCGAAGCTTTTCTGGATATTTTCTAAAGTCGCTGTTCTTAACTTCAGATTATAGATACAGGTTGCTTTAAATTATGGCACTCTTTAAAATGCAGATATACTTGTCAGTGGGAAGAATGGGATGCACACAGAGCCTCTGCCAGGTTTAGGTGACATGGGGAACTACAGTATGGGGGAGAGGGAGAAACTGGGAGAAGAGAGAGAGCACGCAGAAGTCTTGACATGGGAGGAAGAATGCGGGACAACTGTAGGCAGGGAGGGGAACGTAGGGGAAACCGAGAGCTTCAGCCAGTGAGGTATAATTGGGGATTGTAGTATAGAGGGAAGAAGAGGGAATACAGAGAGCTCCTCCAATGTAGAGAATGGGTGAAAAGGAGAAATGAGAGAAGGGGGCACAGATAGTTCCTGGCATATGGTAGAGGGGAGAATAGGAGACACACACAGTCCCTGGTATGAAAGGGAGGGGTGCAAAGAGCCCATGAAATAGAGAGCGATGACGGATAGCATTTGTGGGGCAGGATGGAAGAACACAGGGAGTGCCTGTTGTGTGCAATGAGTTTACCCTTCAGAAGCTATGAAGTGTAAACCTAATTATATATATTTCTTATGTATATTTTTAAGGAACAGATTCAAATAATTGGAAAATAAAGCTAAGAAATGGTAACTGGCTTATCATTGATTGCTTTGCTTTGTTAAACTTCTCTTGGCTTTGTCCCAGCCAGAGAAAGTACATCAGGGCAGAGCAATACATGGCCCATGGTCTGGATCCAGTCTGCTAAGCCACTGGATCCGACCCGTGGAGGTAGCGAGGAGCCTGAGACACGTTCCCTGTCTGTCTCCCTGTCCCCTGCACGCCACTCTGAAAAGTGGATGCCAGGCCATTTGTCTTTCAACAGCTGTGAGCCCAGAGAAGGAGGGAGGCAAGAGAGGCTTCCCAGCACAATCCCATTGACCAGTTTCTGGCCAATGGGAACTGCCTGTGTGAGGCACAGGCAGCACATGAAGTACCCCTTACACACTTCCTAGTTATTCTCAGACTCATAAGGCCCCTGTTTCCGGGGTTGGAGCAGAGCAGGCAGAGAGCCTTCCTGAGACACCTGCTGGGCTGCTGGCCAGAAGCCACCCAGGAAAGTGTCCCAGCCATAGCCTGCCTCTGGCACCCCAGCCCCTCCATCCTCCAACTCTCTGCCTGCTCACTCTAGCCCATCTACCCCACATAACCCAAACCTTATGTCCCTCCTGCACCCATCCCACCTCCCAGACCCTGTACCCCAATCCTCTGCCCAAGGTCACAACCCAAACCTTACACCCCCTCCTGCACCCCAGTCCCTTACCCCAGGTCACAACCACCACCTTCACTCAAACTCCCTCCCAGACCTTATATCCCCTCCTGCACCCCAATTCCTTACCCCAAGCTCTCTTCTGCACCCAACCTCCATCCTAGACATTGCACCTCTTCTATTAATAACATGAAAGAGTGTGGCCCTTGACCACTTTCCAAATTCTTGGAGTGCTCCCCCCCTCCGCCCATCAAACATTATTGTGCATCCCTATTCAACATCATTCACTAGTGAAGAATGTTAACTTATACCCCATTATCTCCCTTGTGAATAAAATCTGTGAACATACAAGCAAGAGATCTGCAGCAAGCTGTCTGCAACAAATTATTTTCCTCCAGGCTCATAACTTTAGCTCTTATAGTCATGTTGAAGGCTGAGCAAAAGTCAAAGCAAAATGCTAGAAAATGTCAAGTTGCTTCAAGCATGGAAGCCAGTCATGCTGCAGATGCTGAAAGGGGAGAACTGTCTGTGAAAACATGCAGCAGCTGTGGGGGATTGGAATTGGTGATCTTGGGGGGTTACCTCAGATGCTCAACTATTATGATACAGAAGAAAAAAGGCCAAGCAAAATCCCTGCCTCACTGCTGCATTCAAAGCAGGCTTTCATTGGCAAGTGTGATGCAAGCTTTTCTCCACACTGATGTATGTCAGCAAAAGAAGAAGAAAGGGAAACATGCCGTGAGCATAAAAAACACCCAAAATAGCATTTTCAAGTGCTGAAAAGCAGCAAGGGTGGAAGGAAGACAACAGGAGAAGTAAGCACAGAAAATGTCACACAGTGCACAGTCAGAGGATAGGTCTATATAATGAAGGACTTCTGATTTTAATAGGATGTCCTTGTACCATCAGTGTCACTAGGCTGGATATATATTGTACATCCCCAGGCATTAGCAAAGGTCAATTTTCTGTTATTTGTAGAGTTTTCTTTCTTTTTTTTTTCTCCCTTCTTATCTGATTTTTAAAAATTCCTCCTGGTTGCAACCTCTTATGTAGGTCTTTCCTGTTCAGTCTCTCAGGGTATGTCTACACTACCCCACTAGTTCGAACTAGCGGGGTAATGTATGCATACCGAACTTGCTAATGAAACCCGGGATTTGAATTTCCCGGGCTTCATTAGCATAAAGCCGGCGCCGCCATTTTTAAAAGCCGGCTAGTGCGAACCCCGTGCCGCACGGCATACAGATAGTTTGGAGTGGCTACGTAGTTCGAACTATCTAGCCCATGCCGCGTGTAGCCGCGCGGCACGGGGTTCGCACTAGCCGGCTTTTAAAAATGGCGGCGCCGGCTTTATGCTAATGAAGCCCGGGAAATTCAAATCCCAGGCTTCATTAGCAAGTTCGGTATGCATACATTACCCCGCTAGTTCGAACTAGCGGGGTAGTGTAGACATACCCTCAGATATTCTAGATACGGAAGCAGAGAGATGATGTTGACTTTGGCATCTCTCAACAGTCAGCAATAACCAGAACATTATTAGTAGTCTCAAGCAACACAGTGTTATATTTTCCTCTAGAATAAGTAACTTAATATTTGCTGCTGCTCTTAAATTTACATCACTGAGGCTGATTTGGCATTGCAGCAAGAAAGGCTATTTCTTTATCAGCAAACTGCACAATGTTGTTATTAGTGTTAGGCTGTGTCTACACTGGCAAGGTTTTTCCGGAAAAACATCTGATTTTCCGGGAAAACTTGCCAGCTGTCTACACTGGCTGCTTGAATTTCCGGAAAAGCACTGACGATCTAATGTAAAATCATCAGTGCTTTTCCGGAAAAACTATGCTGCTATTGTTCGGGCAAAAGTCTTTTTCCAAAAGACTTTTGCCCAAAAGAGCCAGTGTAGACAGCATGGTAGTGTTTTCCGCAAAAAAGCCCGGATTGCGAAAATGGCGATCGGGGTTTTTTTGCAGAAAAGCGCCTCTAGATTGGCCACGGACACTTTTCCGCAAAAAGTGCTTTTCCGGAAAAGCGTCCTGCCAATCTAGATGCACTTTTCTGAAAATGTTTTTAACGGAAAACTTTTCCGTAAAAGCATTTTTGGAAAATCATGCCAGTGTAGATGTAGCCTTAATGTATATAGGGATCCTAAAGTTTCCATGGTGTCTTTTTATGAGACTATGACTACGTTTAAACTGCAAAGTTTTTGCGCAAAAACTCACAGAGCATCCACACTATGTTTTTGTGTAAGTTTTTGTTGCACATTTTTGTGCAAGAAAAAGTACAGTAGATCGTCAAAAGACAGGGCTTTTTGCGCAAGAGTTATTCCTCTTTCTATGAGGAATAAGCCTTTTTGTGCAAGAGCTCTTGTGCAAAAAGGCATGTGTGGACTGACAATAGGGATTTCTTGTGCAAAGAATGGCCATCAGAGCTTTCTTGCACAAGCGAATCCATGGCAGTGTGGATGCTCTCTTGTGCAAAAGCACATGGCAGTGTGGACAAGCTCTTGCACAAGAACTTTTTGCGGAAAATCTCTTCCGCAAAAAGGTTCTTGCACAAGAAGCCTGCAGTGTAGATGTAGCCTATGCTATGTTTTTGGAGCTGCAGTAGCTGAGCTGGAGGAAGTTCTAAGCAGAAGACCTATAGTAAAGCAGAACATGAAAAAGAAAGAGTAGCTGAGGTAAAAAAAAAAAAAAAAAGGTTTTTCCTGTTCTAATAATTCCTTGTTCAGTTTTGGGAAAAAAATATTTTTCTGTGAGTCTTTGACACACAACAAAGTACATGCCTGGAAGATTTTATAATCTACGGACCCAATTCTGTCTTCCTTACCCCCTCTCTATGAGGAGTATTTTAGCTTGTGAATGATTCCAGTAATTTTAACAGGACTACAAAAGGGAAAAGGACTTTGCAACAAAACAAAATGTCTAAATTGTTGTTGGCTTGTTAGTTCCATGACTTTTACTATTATTTAGCAGAATTCTAACATTTTGCTTATTTGGTTATTTTTTTAAAAAGTAAAAAAATGATAATTGTTTATGTTGCGAATGTGGACTCTACCATCTCCTCCCTTACTCAGCCCTTATCCTGCCTACTTGCCGATTGGCCCTACAAATTTTGTCAAGTATTATATATATGCACATTGTTTTTGTTTGTCTTTGTCACACTTTATCTCCATTTGTATTTGGGAACCATGTTAACACGGACATTGTCTATCTTTAATTTATTTATTTTAATTTTATATAGCAGTCACCCATTTCACAATCAAGACTAGAAAGCTCCATTATTCTATGGTTTAATCCTCCAAATATAGAAAAGATCAATAGTCACTCTGTTGTGTCTCTCTCAGCTTACATTTTGACAATGAACTCTCAAGATGTTTGGGCAAGAAAAGTGTTTTTTCGATAATTTGCTCATATTGTAACCAAAGCATTAGTGTGACTGAAAAGGTGTTAAAATGCATTTACATAGGTGTTGAGAGAGCTTTTCAATCATTCAGCTAACTTGATTTTTAAAAGAAACTTTTTTTACCTGCATGCATAGGCGGAGGAATCTCATATCTTCCTCAAATTAAATAAGTACTTTGCAAATAAGTGCAATATTTTATCTCCAGGAAGAAGGATCATTTTTACAGCTTGCCTTACACCTTTCCATAAAACAACATTTTCCTTAGTATTTTCTGTGCTTTCATTGTCCAGCTATACCAAAAGAAGGACAGGAGACACTAGATATGGATTTAATCAGGCTGTAACTTTAGTATCAGATGTCTGGGATGATCCAGCTGATAAAATTGTACAGTCAGGTAACTCCCTGTTTATTCCATAACTACCCAGAGGCTGCCCCTCTTTTTCCATCCACGTCCTTTCAGTAAATCTATTGCCAGGACCTTACCATTCACTCCCCTGATAGGAGGGTTAAGGTGGGCTATAAGAAAATTGGCTCCCTGCTGTTCTAACCACAGAAGCACCAAACCTCCAGGCTACGTCTACACTGGCCCCTTTTCCGAAAGGGGCATGCTAATTTTCCAGGTCGCAATAGGGAAATCCGCGGGGGATTTAAATATCCCCTGAGGCATTTAAATAAAGACGTCCGCCGCTTTTTTTCCGGCTTGTAGAAAAGCCGGAAAAGAGCGTCTACACTGGCCCCGATCCTCCGGAAAAAAGCCCTTTTCCGGAGGATCTCTTATTCTTACTTCAAAGAAGCCATCTTCTCTAACCACAGCATCTGATGAGGTAAGTTTGCCTATATCCTAGTTTGTGCTTCTGACTTTCATTGAAACTACTCATTGTAAGCAAATCAGAATATACACACAAATACTGCCTGATTATATCTATCTACTTAAACTAGGCTGGGGTTTCTCCAGGTGTGCCTGTACTATAAGACCTGCATAGATAAGGATGGCAGCCTCCCAATTTTCTGTTTTGTTACAGATCAATTCCACAAGCCAAATACACAGTGAAGGACTGGAACTACAATTAATTCACAAGTTTGATATTCATGCTAATGGATTAAATAAAGATACTTGATGGCTGGGACATTATCAACCTACCAAACAATAAAGGGGCCAATGGTTCTTTGTCTGAATAGTATCTGCCGTTAGTACTCTTTCTCTCTAATTGCCTATTAATGGTTCTCATCTGCCTATTTTGACTATCCAGTCTTTAGGTACTTATAGGCTATTTGTTTTTCCTGTTATATTCCAGCTCGGCTTTCCCCTTGATATTTTTATACCCACTGCCTCTTCTTGTTCCCCTGCCTCACCCACTACCAATTTTTTCCTCCCCCCTCTTTTTCCCTCTTTATTTTAGTTCTGGACATCCAACACTCTGGTCATCTCAAGAAGTGGGCTGTGCCCATGGAAGCTCATGATACCAACATATTTTGTTAATCTTTAAAATGCTACCGGACTATTTGTTGTTTTTTAAGTTTATCCTGTACAGACTAACTCGGCTACCCCATGAAGCTCCATGCAATTTTCTGAGGTTCTAGGCCCGCTAGGGTGCTTAGGCAATCCTTTATTCTGTTGGCTGTGTCACAGCTTACTTTCTGTCAACATCTCCCTGTGCAGCAGGGATATGTCCACATATTCTCCTCTCTTCACTTTATCTTTAGTCATATTGAGAAGGTGAATTCTTATTGGGTCAATCACCCTAGAATATGGTACTCAGGATAAGCTGACTGGGCAGCCTCCATGCCCTGTTCCCCCAGAGCACCTCCCAGAATCTCAACTCTGTTCCAGGAGGTTATATGTCTTAATGACTGGTGTGTCAAAATGTACCCAGGGGCTTACCCACATCCCTGCCCCCAACCGCATTGTGTAGTGAGTTTGCTCTAAACATCTCCCGATTCCCAAACTCATGCCTATGCTGGACCTCCCCTAGAATCCAGGCCCCTCAACTCAGATGCCTGAAGTTGTTGCAACAACTGCAGTTAGCTGGCAGCATCTATGCAACAGCATCATTTTTCCCATCTTGGGTGCGCTATCGAATCTGGGAATCTCATTCCTGGTCTCTGCCTATTTATTATCCCATAAAGCCCATTTCCATCCCCCTGAACTAAACTCAGGTTACGTTAAATTGGAAAAAGCAGCGTTAAATTGGAAAAAGATACGCAGTTTGAAGTACCCAAATTGCTTATCTTTTTCTGATTTACTTTTGAAAGACGCTTTTCTGAAATTTGGTGCATCTACGTGGTGCCAAATTTAGGAAAAAAATGCTTTTGACACATTCCTTATGCCTTGGAGAACAAGATTTACAGGGATGGTGAAAGAACATGTCCGCTTTTTCGAAATTTTTTTTGGAAAAGCAGACGCGTTCTTTGGATGTGGCATTGCTTTTCCAGAATACCGCTGGTATCCCAGAAAAGCAATGCAGTCTAGACATAGCCTCTGAGAGGGAGAATTCGAGCATAGGCCTTGGATGCCCTGAGTGCAGGAAGTTGGGAGAGCGTAGGGGGTTCAAGGTAGGAAGGTAGAGTTTGGGTGGGTTGTAAGATTTAGGGTAGGCAGTTGGGGGTCATAGGCTCAGGGCAGAGGGTGGGGGGTTCCGGTGCATTCCACTGGGGTACACTGGCTTATTTTGACCTTTGGGCATGATATGACATTGCATTATTGCAGTTCATCATCATTATGTACTACTAATGCAATGCCAGGAACATAGTGTCACTCCATCAGTTAGATGTTGGTTTGTATTTCTTAGCAACACTAACACTTTTATACTCCTACTTTCAGCACCTCCACCTCTCTTGCTTTCTTCATTAGTTATTCTCCTCTTGTTCAGCATCCTTTGAAGATATGGGAAAGAAACCTGAATTCCCTTTGCTCAGTACACCAGGGCTGACTCATGTATGGCTGGCAGAACTACACGATGATCAAGTTTGTGAATTATATTCAAAACATATGCAGCCTTAGAGCCTCAGACTGGATATCACTGGATTAGACACTTCTCATGTTTTCACAAGTTCTTTAAATGATATATCTTATGCTACTCTCCTTACTGTAACCTTTACACACCCAGTGTTCTGTCTTTCCCAAAGCACCTTCTTTGAATTCAAATAATATATTCAAAATAGCATAAACAACCATGTGTAAACATGAAAAATGTGAAAACTTTCATATTAGCCTCTCTTTGTGAGAAATTGACACATAATGTGATATAAGAATATTTCTGATGCCAATTGTTTTAGCACCACAGTAGGCTGTAGACAATTGAACAGCAAGAGGTTAATCGTATGGACCAAATACAACGTTCCCATTAACTATCATGTAAAATTTGTTAGTTATACAGTGAAAGTGCTTTACTCATGCTAATGTCTAATTGCCCTCACCATTACCTACTGTTTTAAACATTTCATGTTCTTATCTATATTGAATTTTGGATTCCACTGAGACTAATTTACTGTTCATTTACAGTGACTGCGGCATATGGTTCACCCATTAGGAAATTGTTTTTCCTACACCTATTGGTATTAAATAATTTCCATGCCGACTCATGCAGTAAATTAACAGTGCTAGTGGTGGATAACCTATTAAGGGCATAATTATCCTCGATGAAGATGATAGTAGTATTCTAATATGGGAGTTATATTGTAATGTGATCTGTGTATTGCAATATAGCACATTTAATATGACCTGGGACATGATATCAGCTTTCTTTTGAAGGATCAAGAGCTAGCATTTAAAAGATTTGTTCATAGAGTTCATTGTTTTCATACAATATAATTAAATAATTATTTAAAGTCTTGCTTTTTTAACAGTTTGTAGTTTTATTGCATAATTTTAAAAAATAGTCTGAAAGGCCCATATTCAAAAGGATCATCAAAGCTGTTCATGCTTCTTTTTAACAATAAAATCATACTCAGAATACCAAAGAAAATGAGACACAATGTTTCTTATAAGACCAATCCTGGAACAATTTGAGTCAACTCTCATTGAACATTGTCATCAGTTTAATTTATAATGTCCGTGAGGGGACTCAGCACGTGGCGGGATTGGACTGTATTATCAGTTATAGAGTTGTATGTTAATGCTTTCTTTAAAAGTAGCAGAGTTCTGATAAAGAACATGTTACCAGAAGATAGCTTTAACTTAATTAACAAATTATAGAATGGTTCTATCACATCAATTTATGAAACAACATGACAAGTTTTTTTCTGGGTTTGCATTTGCAGTGCTACAACCATGAAAACATCTCTTCTTACTTACATATGTTTACCAGAGATAATGTTGACAGCATTTTTTATGGAAACTGAAGTGTTTCATGCTGCTAAGAGTCATTTGTAGTGTTATTTTAAAGAAAAGTCATCTTCATTTTCCACTGCAGAAGTACATTAATCATGTAATGTACAGTAGTAGCCTAACAGATACCACCATTTCAAAAACTGTTTCACACATACTCTTCCAAAATAGTGTTAGTTTTAGCAAGAAGAGGGAACTGATGCATAATATTTTGGATTAAAATATTTTGGATTTTGTGTGTAGAGCCTATCACACACTACTGATCAGAATGGAAAATTAGAACAAAAGCCGTTAGCAAATGTATACATGTTTTGTTTGTTTGTTTTGTTTAAAATAGGGCATGCACTGACTGTAGAGAGCAACCATGGTAACAGTTATAATATATAAAAAGCAATAAAGTTCAGTATTACTACCTTTCCTAACTCAGAAGGATTTTGAGCACTAGTAAAAATATTTCAGACAAATATCTTTAAAATAAGACTCTTTAAAAATGTTAACTTCTAAAATAAATTTAAAATTATTAGAATGCCCTCTTCTGTTGAGCAGATATAGGTGGCATTATTGGTTATATGAAGGCAGTAGTCAATCTTGCACTAAGATAGTGGGTAAAGGCTATATTGAGGAGGGGTTTGATAGCAAGCAAAAGAAGTTTGTGTTGGATATGGTAGAAGAGGGGGAGACAATGAAGGGATTTAAAGAGGGACAATGAGCTAACAGGTCTTAAAGACATACAAATCTTTGCAGAATTTTGAATTGACTTGAGAAAGACCACGGTTGGAAGCATCAATTGACTTGAGAAAGACCACGGTTGGAAGCATCAAGCCCATGAATTATCAAGATATGAGATGATCAAATTTCGACAGCATGAGCAGAGAGACAAGGTCTAATGTTGGGAATGTAGTACAAATCAATCAAATGAGCCTAAGAGCATGTCTACAGAGCAGGGCTTAAGCCAAAATAAACTACACAAGTTGAGCTACATCAATTGTGTAGCTTAAGTCAAAATAGCTTATTTCGGCTTTTGGCACTGTCTATATAGCAGGAAAGCCGAGAAAGAGCACTCTTACTCCAATTTCCCTTATCCTCATAAAATGAGGGTTACCAGAGTTGGAGTAAGAAGTCCTCCAGCTCAACATTATTCTAACATTATGTCAAAATAACTGCTTGCAGTGTAGACGCGGGCTATGTTATTTCCGAAATAACACTATTGTGTAGACATACCCTTTTTATAAAGTCAGCATATCCATCTTGAAACACTGTTAGAATGATCGTTATAGAGAAAGAGGGGAAAGCTTTGTGTGAATGATCATAAACTCATTATAATCAATGTAAGATTTACTATTGACTTAAATGGAGCATTACTGAGTTGTTCATAACTAAGAGACTGATTTATTTTTTTTGTAATATATTATAATTCTAGCCTGAGGCAATTGTTTGTCTTACTATGTTGCATGCTATTGAGATTAGTGGATACCACTCAGTCCTTCTCACACTGTTTTGAGGACTTTTAAATCTGACCAGACATAATTTCCATCTCATGTATTGTTTAGCTGTGGTGTACTGAACATGTAATCTGTAATTCCACATTTATAAAATAATGAATAGGAATATCCATTTTTTTACTGCTGGACCTGGACCTTATAGGCCTAGACCAGAGCATCTTTTTGGCAAATCACAAATTATTAGTCTACAAATATGTTAATGATACTTACCTTCTGTAAATGTACCTGTATTTATTTAAAATCCAATATATTTTCAGATGTTTATTATGGTAAATAACATGTAGCAGAAGACAAGGGGTATGCACATGGAGAGTGGACCAGAGTGAAAGGGCTTTTCAGTATTTATATGTCTTACTGCAAAACAGGTTTATTCCATCTCAAATTAACAGTAATAATAAAGTGTGTGGCTACAAATTTCAAATGAAAATTTCAGTAAATATTTTTCACCTAGTTTTGTCAACATCGTGATTATCTTAGTGTAGAAAATTGGTCTTATTTGCAATCAAAACATTATGTAACATGTAATGGTGAGAAATAGAAAAATGTAAGGAGTTTAAAAGGTGACTGTGGCTGGCTAATTTTTTGCTTCTAACATTGTATATCCTGATAGCCTGTCACTTTAAATGTTAGGGAAGCTGTGTGCTCTCTCCATGATCTCCAGCGTACAACCTCATTTTTGTGTTAGTTTCAGTATTGTAGCCAAAACAATAAAGCAAGCACAGCAGAAAGGTGTGTTTCCATCAGCTACCTCTGTGTCTGTTTGTCTATTTCTTTCTCTCCTGGCTCCAGAAATATAACATTGGCAGAGATGATCTTCTATAAGGACCACCATGGTTCCAGAGAAAATGTGGAAATGGCAGAAGTGCTTAACGACCTCTTTATTTTGGTTTTCACTGAGAAGATTGATGGTGATTGGATGCCCAGCATGGTGAATTCTGGAGAAAATGAAGTAGGTTCAGAAGTAAAAATAGTTAAAAGAACAAGTTTAAATTATTCAGAAATGTTAGATGTCTTCCAGTCAGCAAGTCCTGATAGAAGCTGTAAATGTGGTTTATTTAGGCTTTAGTAAAGCATTTGAAACAGTCTCACTTGACCTTCTTACAAATAAAGTAGGGAAATTCAAGCTAGATAGGGCTATTACAATGTGATGGACAACCATTCCCAGAGAGTAGTAATCAATGGTTCACAGTAATGCTGGAAGGGCATAATAAGTAGGGTTCTTCAGGAATCAGCTTTGGGACGAGTTCTGTCCATTATCTTCATCAATTATCTAAATAATGGCATAGAGAGTATGTTTTCTAAAGTTTCAAGTATCAGAGGGGTAGCCATGTTAGTCTGAATCTGCAAAAGCAGCGAGGAGTCCTGTGGCACCTTATAGACTAACTGAAGTGTTGGAGCATAAGCTTTCGTGGGCAAAGACCCACTTCGTCAGATGCATGTAGTGGAAATTTCCAGAGGCAGGTATAAATATGCAGGCCAGAATCAGGCTGGAGATGAGGAGGTGGATCCAATCAGGGAGGATGAGGCCCACTTCTAGTAGCTGATCTGGAGGTGTGAATTCCAAGAGAGGAGAAGCTGCTTTTGTAGTTAGCGAGCCATTCACAGTCTTTGTTTAATCCTGAGTTGATTGTGTCAAACTTGAAGATGAACTGTAGCTCAGCAGTTTCTCTTTGAAGTCTGGTCCTGAAGTTTTTTTGCTGCAGGATGTCTACCTTTAGATCTGCAATTGTGTGTCCAGGGAGACTGAAGTGTTCCTCTACAGGTTTTTGTATGTTGCCATTCCTAATATCTGATTTGTGTCCATTGATTCTTTTACGTAGGGACTGTCCAGTTTGGCCAATGTATATAGCAGTGGGGCATTGCTGGCACATGATGGCATATACTACGTTACTAGATGTGCAGGAGAATGAACCAGTGATGGTATGGCCATCTGGTTAGGTCCTGTGATGGTGTTGCTGGTGTATATATGTGGGCAGAGTTGGCACCGAGGTTTGTTGCATGGATTGGTTCCTGAGTTCGAGTTATTATGGTGCGGTGTGTAGTTGCTGGCGAGAATATGCTTCTGGTTGGCGGGTTGTCTGTGGGCAAGGACTGGCCTGCCTCCCAATGCCTGTGAAAGCGAGGGATCATTGTCCTGGATGGGTTGTAGATCACTAATGATGCATTGGAGAGGTTTTAGCTGAGGACGGTAGGTGACGGCCAGTGGTGTTCTGTTGGTTTCTTTCTTGGGCTTGTCCCATAGCAGGAGGCTTCTGGGTACACGTCTGGCTCTGTCAATCTGTTTCCTCACTTCCTCGTGTGGGTATCGCAGTTTACAGAATGCTTGTTGAAGATCTTGTAGGTGTAGGTCTCTGTCTGAGGGGTTGGGGCATATGCGGTTGTACCTCAGTGCTTGGCTGTAAACAATGGATCGTGTGGTGTGTCCGGGATGGAAGCTGGAGGCATGCAGGTAAGTACAGCGGTCAGTAGGCTTTCGGTATACGGTGGTGTTGATGTGACCGTCAGTTATTTGCACCGTGGTATCCAGGAAATGGACCTCCCGTGTAGACTGGTCCATGCTGAGGTTGATGGTGGGGTGCAAGCTGTTGAAATCATGGTGAAATTCTTCCAGAGTCTCCTTCCCTTGGGTCCAGATGATGAAGATGTCATCGATGTAGTGTAGATAGAGAAGGGGCGTAAGTGGACGAGAGCTGAGGAAGCGTTGTTCCAGGTCAGCCATAAAAATGTGGGGCCATGCGGGTGCCCATAGCAGCCACCAAAGGTTTAAGCTAAAGAAGATAGAACTCTCTCTCTCTCTCTCTCTCTCTCTCTCTCTCTCTCTCTCTCTCTCTCTCTCTCTCTCTCTCTCTCTCTCTCTCTCTCTCTCTCTCTCTCTCTCTCTCTCTCTCTCTCTCTCTCTCTCTCTCTCTCTCTCTCTCTCTCTCTCTCTCACACACACACACACACACACACACACACACACACACACACACAGACAAACAAGGAAGCACACACCCCTCCTTTCACTCACTCATTCACACCCATTCATTCCTGCCCTCAGGCAATCACACACTTACACAGACCTATGGGTTGCAGAAGGAGCCAAGGCATGTGGATCCTGGAGGGTCTGTCTGCTCATCATGGCTGGGGAAGCTGGTCAGGAGAGAGAGAGACACTGGAGAGGAGCTTCTCAGGAGCAGGGGAAGGAAAAAGAGAGAGTCTCACATGTGCTACTTCTCCTTATATAGTGTCTGTATGGCCCCTGTGACTCATTCACCTTGTCATCAGGGAGCATGCCCAGACTTCCCTTTCTCCAGCAAGGAGCATGCCTAGACTGTGATGACTCATTGAAATGTGCTCCATTGTTCCAAGTCTTCTTCAAGCACACTCTCACTCTCTCTCTCCATTCACTCAGGGGAGAATGCAGCTTAGAGAAAGTTACAAGCAAGGTGGCTGAGAGTTACAAAGATTACAAAGTTGCAGTTTACAGTAAGTTTGAGAGTTACACAGATTACAAAGTTTGACAAAGATCACAATGAGTTACAGTTTAAAACCTTAGACCTTACAGTTTGGTGTAGCTTCAGAAAATCCATGTATATAAATCTAGTGAGCTCAGGCGGAGGCTTTTTTATGCAACAATAGGGATGTTAGATATCGTTTACTTGAATAGTTCATGTATCCTCACCAAAACTTATTGGTTACACAATTATTTGACTGTTCCCAGGAGCGAAGCCAACAGTCAGTGCATTCCCGGCCTCACTGCCAGGGAGCCTCCAGCCAACCCATGCTGCTGCCTCTGATACAGAGAAGATCCATGAGGGGAGCTGGTTTAAAAATGGGTTCCCTGCACAGACCAGCTCTCGCTAACATCCCTACTAGGCACCAGTTTCATTCCAGAACTACAGTTACAAATAGAACAGTCCCATCCATAGGACAGTTTGGGGCAGCTGCGCCAAGCCTGTGACAGGGGGTCCGAGCTCCCCACAAACAGATGCTGTGGGGGGCCCAAGTTTCCTGTGGACAGAGGCTGCTTCACCATTCCATAGAGGAGCCTCTGTTCATAGAGAGCCAGGCCTGCCATGGACAGAAGCTGCTCCACAGCAGCAGCCCCTGTCCATGGAGGGGCCTGAGCTCCCTGCAAACAGGGGGTGCACTGGCTTCTGCATGCCCCCCCCCTTCTGTAGCAAAAGCAGCAGGACAGCGGGGGGAGGGGGTAGGCAGCTGTGCAAAGCTGGTGCTCAGGTTACCTATCTCCCACCTCCCCCCACCACTGCCTCTGTGAGCCCCCTCTATCAGAGGCAGCAGCCCAGAGGTGGGGGAGGCAGGCAGTTCTGTGGGATCCATTGCTGATGGGGAGCTGGCTTAAAAGTGGGCTCCACACAGGCACCAGCTCCTGCCTCCCCCTTTCTGCTGCCTCTAAATGATATCTAATACAAAGCAGCAATTGGGAGGGGTAGTGCGGGTAGTGTTAGGATTAATTGATAAGTACAGTCTTATTGGTTAATTGTTTACACGACTATACACTAACATCCCTAGCACCTAGAGAGCTTGTAAATTACAAGGGGTCTGTTTCATTCATGATAAAACTATCTGATAGTATTCTCTGGGAATACCATATGAACCAGTTGTAGCCTTGTCTACTACTGAAGTCCAGGGATGTTCTAGTAGAACTTTCTGTTCCTACAATTGACCCTCTTTCCATTATAACTTCAAATTCTGATAGAAGAAACTTTAGTACCAGATTCAGCTGATTTCATACAAGATCCAATTGATTCCCTTCACTGACTGTTCCTTTTGATCAAGACACTGCCACATCATCATCAGTATATACTTCAAAGAGAGTGTGATAATTAGTTTTGTGCCTAACTTTATGCATTGTTTAATTGGCAAGTTGCTATCCCTGACAAAATAATCCCTTATAATTTACAAATCTACAGTCATCCACAATTATTAGTTTTTATGGTGTATCATGATAGCCATGCAAATGATAATGAATATGAGTTTGGAAAGTTTTTTAAAGTAGGGTGAAGGAATATGATTCTTGTCCTTTTAAATGTTCAAAGGGTTCTTCCCCCCCTCCATCTGCACAAAGCCTCACTTTTTGTGTTAGTTTCAGTTTTGAAGCCAAGGAACACAGCAGACAGCAATGTTTTCATTAGTTCCCTCTGTTTCTGTCTGTCTAGCTCCTCCTCTGCTGACTTCAGAAATATAATACTTATTATTTCAAATAGAAAAATATATAATTACAGAGCATCACAATAAAGAATATAGTGAATCTAAAAAGAGCACCATGCTGCGTTTTTTTAATCAAGTGCTCATTAAAATCTAATAGGGTGAAAAAATGAATCTTTTGAAACTAACTTTTACAATTGTTCAAGTAGATTAAAAAAAACACCACTCTGGTATTGAAACCACTGCTGATCAACATCCACTTTGCTGGAGTCCCGATGCAAAGAAACCATAAAAGCAAGTTCCTTTCCAGTGGACACAGCATCCATGCTGTTTAAAATTCCCTTAAATGAAAAGGTACCCTTTATATGCTAATTGGCTCAGTTCAAAGAACAACTCAGTGGCTAAAAACGTGATCAAAGTGGAAAGGGGGAGAGGGAAGAATTATGAGAGAGACTTTGTATTAGGGAATAATAAAGTATGTGGCAACAAAGAAAGGAGAAGTTGCCCAGCCCTCATTAGAAACTTCTTCCAGCGACTCTTAGCTGGAGGGAGGGCAGCCAATGGAAGAAAACTAGATTACTTTTTGTCACCTCACTGATCATGTCTGACAGACTAGTTTGTCAATACAAAATATGAAATAGTAAACATATTTGAGGGTCCATAAGCTATTTATAAATGGCTGATGCACTTTCTGGGTGAGGCAGAATGTTAATTTCCTGCAGTCCTTGTTTTTATATTTCCACTTAAACTATATACATTGGTTTAAGTATTTTACATTTGCCTGCACAATAGCTATCATCAGGGCAAATAAATCAGTGCAATTACTCTTGGCTAAGTTTTTAAAAGTATTTTGAAAATTGTAATGCTTAAACTAGCAGATCCCATGATAATTACCAGAGTGTAACACAACATAGTGAAAGCAAGGTGTTTTTCTATCCAGTATTATTTTAAGAAAGACATGATTAAATGTCCCCTCATTGTGTTTTAATAGCATTTATCAGTCTAAACATAAGATTAAGGAGAGCATACTAACATGACTGCCAGTGGGAAAATATCTCACACCTCTCTGGCTTACTCAGAATTCCAGATTGTCTCTTGAGCTTTTTCAAGATGAGACAATGGTGTAATGATGACAATAGGCAGACTTAGGGCATGATCTTCTCACTGGGTGTTGAGCATCCATGATTGTAACGGGAGTCGTGGGTGACTGTAACCATTCTGGACAGGGCCCTCTGATTCCAGTGATACAACACTAACTGACCTCAGATAAAATCTGCCCCAAACATAGGGAGGTGGTGAAACCTCAATCCCTGGAAGCTTAAGTCCCAGCTTGACAAAGTCCTGCCTGGGATGATTTAGTTGGAGTTGATCCTGCTTTGGTCTAGGTGTTGGACTAGATGACCTTCAGAGGTCTCTTCCAACCTTATGATTCTAGAAGCCCAAGTTTGTCCTGGGAGTTGCATAGGTTTGATACAGTTTGGAGAAGGCAGCAAAGGCTACCTGAACATAATGCTGGCTGCTGAAGTTGTAGAAGGGACAGCAGGAGGATTATTGTTGAAGAGAGGGAAGCTAATTGCAGCCAGTCCTCTACAAGCACTTCTTCTGTGGGTACAGCTACACTGCAATCATAGATGTGACTCTGGCAGGTGGTTTGATCTAGTTAGCTCAAACAACAAGAGCAATGATGCCATGGCAACATGAGTTATATAACCCTGACTAGAATCTCAGTTGTGTTTTTGAGTATTCCATGCACCATCTAAGCTCCTGTGGCATCACTGCTGTTGTTATTTGTGTTACCTTAATCAAAGCCAGCTCAGCTATGTCTACACAAGTTGCAGTCACAACTTTTATTGCAATGTCAGCATACCTTGTGTTGCATGCCCAGGAGCATGCCTCCTGCAAGACTTCCTAGAGGAGCAACAGTCCTCTGCTATGGTTCTCTTATTATGCTTATGTTCAGCTTGTTTCTTCTGTCCCAACCTCTACCCTCTTGCTTCCATCACAGCAACGCCTGACGCTTCCTTTTTGTGCAGGGAGTCTAAGGAACCTCCTCCCTGAAAAGTAGATTCTTATGGCACCTATGGTTGTGTTTGGCAGCAGTGTAATGAAATATTTTGCCTTCAACACTCTGAGAACCCTTACAGCACTTTAAAAGGAGTTTGCAGAAGAATTTTGGAAGAGATGTAAAGTACCATAAAGTTCACATCTCTCAATTAATATACTTAAAATGGTGACAGTATCTGGACCCTTTGGAGAATATAAAATAATAATTAGTTTTAAGCCTAATGCATTAATCAAGTCCCAATTAATGTTAGTTTACACTTAGAAAATCCAATCTGTTGGGCCAAACTGGTGGCTATAGAGTTGGTGCAGTGGGAAATTCCACTATCAAATAGGGTTACCAGGTAGGTTTAGAAAAAATACCGGACACACTTGATGGGGGGGGGGAGGAGGGGATTGGCTGAGAGGGGGGCGGGGCTGGTCAGGAGGGGGGGCAGCATGGCTAGCTGTGGGAGACGGGGGGGCCCAGGGGGCAGGGCTGGTGGGTGGGGGATTGGGCCAGCACAGCTGGTCCGGAGAGATAGGGGAGGGGTCGGGGTAGCGCAGCTGGCCTGAGGAGATGGGGGGGGGGGGGGTCGGGGCAGTGCGGCTGGCCCGAGGAGATGGGGGGATCGGGGGCAGTGCAGCTTGATAGGGGAGATGAGGGGCTGGAGGGGTGGGGCTGGCAGGTGGGGGGTCACGGGCAGCTGGCCAGGGAAGATCGGGAGGAGGAGAACCGGCCAGCAGGAAGCAGGGGTGGATGGGAGGAGGTCGGGGGCAGTGGAGCTGGTCACGAAGGGTCGGGCAAAGTGTATGTGGGGGGGTGGAACTGACCCGGGCATATGCAGATCCTGAGGCTCTGTCAGTCCCGCGCACAGTCCGGAGAAGCTCGAGTAAGTCCGGCTGCAGCTCCACCACACGGTCAGGAGCAGGAACAGGGCTTCTCCTCCTCCCCAAGGTGTCAGATGCAGCCAGGGCTCCCAGCGCCGATCGCGCCCCACCTTCCAGCCACTCCCCCAACCCCCGCCAGGCTTCCATCTGGTGCCCAGCCAGAAATCTAGGAAATACCGGACATTGCACATGTCTGGTATTTTCTGGATTTTTTTTACCGGACAGAGGGCCCAAAAACCATACTGTCTGGTAGAATACCGGACACCTGGCAACCCTACAAAAGTATAGGCTTCTGCGTTAATTCCATGCCCAGAGGGAGGAGCACTACTCATCTAAGAATAGTCTCAGAAGGAAGAGCACTCCTAAGAATAATATTGATAACAACGAGGAATGACTGAGCATAAATGCTAATTACAGAAAGCTGTACAAGTTGATTGGCTGAACATTTGAATAAATTAGGATAAAGAGCAGACCTTGAGAGAGCAACCAATATACAAGGCCAAGAGCCAGAAGGCTGAACTTGCAGTGGGTTTGGAGTTTCATGAAGAAAAGAAGCTTCAAGACAGCAGCAAAGAAGAGAAGCTCCCTGAAAAACAGCAAGCAGCAGAGAGTGGAAGCCTGAGTTTACCCTGGCAACAGCCCCTTAGCTAGCTGCCTCTGCCAGCAGCAAGCCTCAGCATCCTCAGCAATTAGGAAGGCAGCATCCTCTGGGCAACATAGATCTCCATAGCTGCTACCTAAAGCTGTCACCTCAGTGATGACCTCCACTGCTTCTGATGACACATGAAGGAGACAACTGCACCAGCTAGAGAGAGAACATCACCATCCATTGAGAGAGCAAAAGGCCTTGGTGACAATTCAGAGGGAAATAAGAATGATAAAAGTGAGTATAATTATCTGTCCTTCATTAAGGAAAGTATTGGGTTTTGCCTGTAAATAAAGCTGGAGGCTTGTGGCCTGTGAGAGAGTTTCCCCTATCCATCTGGCCGGTGCATATTGGATGTTAAGGATAAAATGCTGAACATTAAATGCTAAAAGTTAAAATGCTACTGCTAAGTAAATATGTATGCTTCATTGTATGCTATGAAGGCTATGTCCTTTAATTAATGCACCACTAAATTTTAAACCATATTTCTTTTATGATTTATTGATTCTTATTTTCTGTAACGGTATATCTCTTTCAATAAACAATTATTTCTGTTTCAAAGAATTTCTCTTTCAGTTTGTCAATCCCTATGCAAAAGGTGTCATTTTTCAGAGGTCAGCAAGACCAGCTTGCTCTGGGAAGCAGTGTTCCCTCAAAGATTTTTCAAGCGAGTTTTGGCTTTTGCACCAACATTGAGATCATGTATGCAGGTTTGGATGTGTGCGAGTGAAAGACAAACCTCCTGGGAAAACTTTTGCAATTCCTTTAGGAGGGACATTATCTTATTATTCTTTTCTAAATTTAAGTCATTCTTGTAGAGTCATTTAATTGGTGTCTTAAATCTTCCAGACATCTTCAGGTGCTCCCTGATGGTGACACAGTGGTGCCTCTTGCTCACACTGACTTCACTGAGAGCAGGATTGAGCCTGATCTGGGCTATTCTGCAGTGTTGCCACCTCTTGCCATTTTAATGTGAGTCTCACAATATATTGAGCATTCCTTAAACCCCACAGGTCCTGGAGACAAGTGTTTACTTAAGAAGCTCATCTTTCTCTAAAAACATGCAAGTTTTTTGCTCCCATGGTTATGGTGGAAACCTGAATATGTTTACCCTAAAGGTTCAGAAACCAAAAGGCCAAAAAGGAAAGGAGTTCTAAAGGAATGAATTATTAAAATCTCATGCTTTGGAGCCCAACATACAATTTTTGAATGCTTGGAGTTTGCAATACTGATGCTCAGCAGAAAGCTGAGCTCCTGGGGAGCCCACACAGCATGTGCATTATGTTTAATTTTTAGCTTGATTAAAAGGGAAACTTGGTTTCTCACCAAAAGCATTCAAACACAGGGAGAGCCACAATAATAACTTTGACACATTTCACTCCTGCATCATCATTACATATTTGTATTAGGCCCCATTTTACTTAGCACTGTACAATACAGAGTTTGAGGTAGTCCTTCTGAAGAACGCACAGTCTAATTAGGCACAGAGATAAATGGTGGGAACTGAACATAGTCACACAGTGGCAAAGGCGCCTTCCCAAAGTCATGTAGCAGGAACCTAAATCTCAGTCCAGCACCTTCTCTTTTGACCATGCTGCCTCACCATACAAATTAAATAATTTCTGCATAGACTTCTAGTGGCCTTTGTGCAATTTACTTAAATTTGTTTTGGAGATTCAATGTTCCCCTTATACCTGTACAGTTACGCACCTGTTTTATTAATCCACTGTCCAGATGAAGTGGGGTGAAGTCCTAGGATATTTTAGTCCATCTGCTTCTTCTGCTTTATGAGTCAGAGGAGCCAGGAGGTTTATAGGAGAGGAAGTGTGAGGGAGGGACAGCTACAGCACATGTAGTAATTAATCACTGTCCTTTTGAGTTATTTCACTGACAAGGTATGTTATCCAAAAGGCCTGCAACAAAGGTGACAAAAGGAATTTTGCATATTCCTGTTGCAGGATCAGGCTCATAATGGAGACAAGAGAAAGAGGAATGCCTTTGTCTTAACAAATATTACGAAGTCGAGTGCAGATGGTGCACTGGGGGCACACAAAGGCATTGAGTTGTTATACATTTCATATAGCTAGAGCTGCAAACAAACTTCTTGAATGAACGAGTTTATTCATAGGAGTCATCTAAATGTGCTATCAAAAAATGTAGCACCACACTTGTAGAGGAAAAAAGAAGCATTTATCATCTTTCCTTAACATTATGTTGATGTAAATCTGCTTGGAGACAATAAATCTCTGAAAGAAAAGAGCCTGTTTTATCAGCTGGGAAATAATAAATGTCAACACATAAAATAACAAGGCAATTATATTTAACAGTCTGTTGACACTGATTGGCAGAAACAGTGGCAGAGGTTCGGATGCCATAACAACCTATTGGTTTATTTGAAAAGCATAATTTCAAAGACTGATATTTGTATTTTCAAATTAGAGCGATAGCAGTAATGAAATCCCTATTCCCTGTGATAGAGATACACTGGATATGTGCTCAATGACTCATAGACACATCTTTCTCCTTGGTGAAAGTTAAATGCAGCTGTGCCATGAAACCTTCATTTGATTTCACCTCACCACAAGAAACATTTTCCATGTGTTCTCTCTGCCTCCAACATTATCACTAATAATTCGTATTAATGTAGTGATTCTTCTGGCTAAATCCATTGCCCATTTGTGAGAATCATTATTTGTAACATTGAAGGCCCTGGAAAAGGATGGAGTATGAAAAGCTAAAGCATTTAACATTATTTAATTAGGATAAAAATGTAAAAATATGATAGAGGCACACACAATGAGCGAAGATAGGGGAAAAAAAATGATCAGGCCAAAATGTAGGAGTCAAAGGTTCTGCAACTTTAGCGTGGTCTATTATATAATAGCCAGCTAAGTATGAAATTCAGATCCATATCTGTGTTTGCAGATAAGGAGAAGTACAGAAGCCAAAGTGTGGAGTATAGAGCAAGGGTGGGAAACCGTTTTTGAGTCGGGGGCTGCAGACCTGCAGAAAAGTCAGTTGGGGACCGTACACAAGTAAAAAGCAAAAACCAACCAAGCAAACAAACAAACCCTCACTGATGTGGCCCCTGACTGAGAAGGAGAAAGACACTCCCCACATTCCCTTTGCACACCAGAGCCTAGTGAGGTCCAGGCTAGTAGTGTGGAGGGAGAGCCATGAGCCTTGGAGGGATGGATCTAGGCAAATCAGGGGCCACATCCAGCACCTGGGCCTTAGGTCTCCCACCCCTGGTATAGAGATTAGGGGTTAGTTTCATCAAACAGTTTTGATGCACTTCTAAGTGTCATGGCAGTGGGAGTGGGAAGCATAAATACAACTGTTATAAATGCAAGCACATTTTCACTTTCCTCTGAAACATGTAAGTATCCATTAGCAGTCTTAGAACAGGATACTGTTTATCTGGTACTGTAAGGAGATTCCTAATTCCTATTCAATGCGAAGCAGGCTAAATGAATCGAACAAAATATATTTACTTTATATTTTGGGTCCTGTAAATGTCTTAGAACACTGATTTCATTGTTTCTGCAAGCCCCTTTGACTTCAGTTTGTTATCAGAGAGGAATTCAAAAAAGCTAAGACTCAAACACATTGTGATGGGGTGTACCAACCCTGCACTGGACCTGCAAGGGTTAATAAGAGTTGCCTGCCTGATAGATCCCTGCCCTCAAAGCACTGAGGGTCATGCTCCAATTGGAGGCCAGCTATAAAGCCCGGGGGAGCAGCTGAGTCTTGGCTGATGGCTGCTGGGGAAGGAGGTGCTACCAGAGCTCCAGAGGAGGAGTTGCAGATGGACTGAACCACAGAGGTCAGTGAGCAGGGAACAGCCAAAGAAGCCCCCAGTTCACAGGAACATGGCAAAGAAGGTGCTTTGGTGAGACCAGTAGGAAGGAGCCAGGGTAGAGAGTTAGGGTATGTCTACACTACCACCCTAGTTCGAACTAGGGTGGTTAATGTAGGCAACCGGAGTTGCAAATGAAGCCCGGGATTTGAATTTCCCGGGCTTCATTTGCATATTGCCGGGCGCCGCCATTTTTAAATGTCCGCTAGTTCGGACTCCGAGCCCGTGGCTACACGCAGCACAAACTAGGTAGCTCGGATTAGGCTTCCTATTCCGAACTACCGGTACACTTCGTTCCACCGCCATGTTAATTGCAAAAATTGTAATATATATAATATGTCTAATGATACTTCTCAGCCAATCAGGTGGTTTTGTCAGTCAGGATGTTTATAGAGTGCAATACAGCAAAGAGGTCTCAAATGCAGGCCTTGATTCCTGACACGGGGAATGCTACAAAATTGAATGCAGATTTAGTTATGTGTAGGTTCACTAGCTTGTCTCAGTTATTCACTGAAAGATAAGTCATGGGCATTCAAGACAGAGCCACACCTATAAAAACATCTCTCATTTTAAAAGTATGCATTTTGAAATGTGCATGTGATAGAGCAAGCATATGTTATCACCCCAGTTGAAGTCTGTATGTTGGTTAATAATTTTTAAAAGTGCTCTCTCTTTCATTCTTATAATTACTTATTTGTGTTTTACCATAGGAGTCATATTTTACTTCCATATCTGTGAGATGGATCTGAATAGTCTGCTCTTTGATTGTGACACATTTGCTACCTGGAATTTATCAGTTTTGATTATGTACATCCATATTATAAAATTATGTATAGGATGTATCCCTTTCCTACTCAAATTCATACTTAAAAACCTACCCTCTTCACTGATAACATGAACGCAGTGTAAGTTTTGTGCATGCCTGTTACAGCTGGGTGAATAGGGAAAGAGTTATTTCATTAAAATGTTTATTAAATCTGGTGATTCAAATCTTACTATTCCTCTTCCTCATTAGTTTGCATTTCTGCAAAAAAAGTGTGACTTTTTTGAATGAATTTGGGAAGAGCTTTTATTCATGCAAGTAATAATATTCACATATGGATAAGATTATTCGTGTGAAAAGTTCATTTGTTCTGGACATGATCTCATGGCTACTGATATATATTCTGGTTTTGAGGTTTTCTAAGTGGATTTGTTGGGAGGAAAGGAGGCACTGAGAGATTGTTTTCAAAATCACTGGCTTTGTATGCATGGCAGCGAAGGTAAGAAAAGTCAGGGATAGCAGAGATGAGACTTGAACATAAGAAAAATCCTTTGTCTAGAGACATGTGCATATATTCCAACCTCAGAACACGGAATAAGATTTCTATACTAAGAATGGTTGACCAGAATCTGGGGACTACTGCTGTATGAGCAGGGTTTTACCCAATAACTGCACTTAGTAGTTACACAAATTAGAGGTTGGACCTCGCTTGTCTAGCACCCTTGGGACTGGCAGGTCCCGAACGAGGGGATTTGCCAGACATGGGAAGGTCCTTCTCCTCATGGCCCATACTGCCACCAGGTTAGGGCTCCAGCCTGCCCCCATTGCTGCCTCAGACCCCTGGGGCTCTCTAGAGGCCATCGGCCCCACTACTGCCAGGGCAGAGGGCCACGACCAGAGCTTCACTAGGGGGGCAGAGCTCCGTAGCCACCTGGCTCCATGGCTGGGACTGGAGTTCTGCATCCAGGGCAGAGGGATGGGGCCAGAGCTCTGTGGCTAGGGCTAGAGCACCATGGCTGCCACTGGGGCTGAGGCTGGAGGTCCCTGGCTGCAGTAGTCAGAACAGGGCCAGAGCTCCATGGCCAAGGCTGGGGCCAGAGCTCCTTGGCTGCCATTGGTGTGGGAGCTCCCTGGCTGCAGCCAAAGCTCCATGGCTGCTGCCAGGCTATAGAACCCCTTCTGCTGGGGCCAGGGAGCTCTTCTGAGGCCAAAAATCCCCACCATGCCACCCATCCAGCCCTTGCTCTCCTCCCCTCCCCCCCCACAGAGCTCTGGGCTGAGTTGCCAGTGCCCCCTACAGCGCTCCTGCCCCACCTCCAGACCTTCCTCTTCCTGGGCTCTGTGGTCCATGCTGGACAATGGATGTTGCCACACCAGGGAGTCCCAATTAAGGGAGGTACAACCTGTACTGCAGTATGAGATGTTAAATAAAGGCGTTTCAAACCAAGCTCCATCCAGCCAAAGACCTCTTACTGATGCACTAATCCAAAGAAAACAGAAAAAGATAGGTGACCATACCCTTCAGCAGTCCTACTGCCATTCCTTACAGTTTCCCCAAGATTTTATGCCAAACTCCTTGATAAAATCATAGAAAACTAGAACTGGAAGGGACCTCGAGAGGTCATGGAGTCCAGTCTCCTGCCCTGGCAGGACCAAGCACCATCTAGACTAAGGCTGGGAAATACGGCCCAAGGGCTAAATCTGGCCTGCCAAGTGACAAGATCAGGCCCATGGATGCAGCAGGGAGCCTCAAGCAGACTCCCTGGTTGCCCAATGCCACCCTCCGCCCACCCCACTGCTCAGAAAACTGATTGTCATGGCCATTTCTCTTTCTCAGCTGTGAGCCTGGGGAAGGGGAAGTGGTGCTTCATGTGCTGCTCCCAAACCCAGCACAATCCCATAGGCCGATTTCTGGCCAATGGGAGCTGCCTGTTTAAAGAACAAGCAGTGTGCAAAGCACCACTCCTCTCTCCCCTCAAGCTCTTATTGAATAATGCACATGACACCTGCAGCCTGTTAGATGTTTATCTAACCTGCTGTGCTGCTGGCCAGGAGTCACCCAGGAAAGTGTCCTAGTCAGAGCCTCCCCAGGCATCCCAGCCTCCCCCTCCTCACAACCCTCTGCCTTCCTTCTCCTGCCCCTCTACCCCACATAACACAAACCCTCTGTCCCCCTCCTAAGCCCATACCCCTCCCAAGCTCTATACCCCAATCCCCTGTCCTTGGACACAACACAAACCCACACACCCCAGTCTCTTGCCTCAGGTCACAATCCCCTCCTGCCCTAGGTCACATCTCAAATCCCAGTCCCCTGCCTCAGGTCACAACTTTCTCCCGACCTAGATCACAACACAAAACCCTGCACCTTAGTCCAATGCCCCAGTTCACAACTGCCTCCTTCACCCAAACTCCATCCCAAATCCCATACCCCCTACTGCATCCCAATCCCTTACCCTAAGTTCCCTTCCGCATTCCACCTCCATCCTAGACTCCGCACCTCCTCCATTAATGTCATGGAAGAGTGTGGCTCTTGACCACTTTCTGAAACCCTAGAGTGACCCTCCATCAAAAATTATTGCCCACCCTGATCTAGACCACCCTAATAGATGTTTATCTAACATGCTCATAAATAACTCCAATTATTGAGATTATATCATCTACCTAGAAAATTTATTCCAGTGCTTGACAACATGGGAAGTTAGGAAGTTTTTCCCAATGTCCTACCTAAACATTCCTTGCTTCAATTGAAGTCTTGATCTATTGCAATTTAAGAACTTGTTGTTCTATCATGAAAAGTTAAGGAGAATAATTTTTCTCCCTCCTCCTTTTAACAAATGTTTAGGTACCTGAAAGCTGCTATCATGCCCCCTCTCCAAACTAAGCAAACCCAATTCTTTCTGTCTTCCCTCAGAGGTAATGTTTTCTAGACCTTTAATCATTTATGTTGCTTTTCTCTGGACCTTCTCCAATTTGTCCATATCTTTCCTGAAATGTGGTGCCTGGAACTGGACACAATACTTCAACCTAATCAGCACAGAGTAGAGTGGAAGAATTGCTTCTTGTGTCTAGCTCACAACATTCCTATTAATGCATCCCAGAATCATGTTTGGGTTTTTTTGCAACAGTAACACACTGTTGACTCATATTTAGCTCGTAATCCACTATGACCTCTAGATCTGTTTCTGCAATACTGCTTCCTAGAAAATAATTTTCTGTTTTGTATGTGTGAAACTGATTGTTCCTTCCTAAGTGGAATACTTTGCATTTGTCCTTATTAAACTTCATCCTATTTACCTCAGACCATTTTTCCAGTTTATCTAGATCATTTTGAATTATGACCCTGTCCTCCAAAACACTTGCAAGCCCTCCCAGCTTGGTATCATCTGCAAACTTTAAAAGTGCACTCTCTATGCCACTATCTAAATAGTTGATGAAACTATTGAACAGAACTGGTCCCAAAACTTATCTTTGTGGAACTCCACATTTTATGCCCTTCCTGCATGACTGTGAATCACTGATAACTACTCTGAAAACAGTTATCCAACCAGCTATGCACCCACGTTATAGTAGCTCCATCTACTTTGTATTTCCTTAGTTTATTGATAAGAAGGTCATGCAACACTGTATCAAATGCTTTACCAAAGTCTAGGCATACCCCCGGATCCACAAGGTTTGTTATCCCCTCAAAAAAAGTTGTAAGATTGGTTTGATATGATTTTTTGCTTTACAAATCCATGTTGACTGTTGCTTATCACCTTATTATCTTCCAGATGTTTCCAGATGGATTATTTTATTATTAGCTCCATTATCTTTCTTGGCAGTTTCCTTTCCAGAAGTTAAGCTGACTGGTCTGTAGTTTCCTGAATTGTCATTATTTCTCTTTTTATATATGATCACTATATTTGCTCTTTTCCAGTTTTTGGAATTTCTCCTGTACTCCATCACTTTTCAAAAAGGATAGCTAATGGCTCACATACTTGCTCAATCAGCTCCTTGAGTGTTCTAGAAGACATCTAACTTTTCTAAGTAATTTTGAACTTGTTCTTTTCCTATTTTAACTTCTGAACCAACCCTGTTTTCACTGGCATTTACTATATTAGGCATCCAGTCGCTACCAACCATCTTAGTAAAAACCAACACAAAGAAATTGTTAAGCACCTCTGCCATTTCCATGTTTTCTGTTATTGTTTTTCTCCTCTTCATTGAGCACTGGGCCTACTCCATCCTTGGTCTTGCTCTTGCTTCTATATATTTGTAGAATGTTTTCTTGTTATCCTTAATGTTTCTAGCTAGAGTAAGCTCGTTTTGTGTTTTTGCCTTTCTAATTTTGCCTCTATATACTTGTATTATTTGTTTATATTCATCCTTTATCACCCATCTGCAGAGTTCTTTTCATGGACTATTAGGGTGCATCTATATAGTACCCTTGCATAGCTTATTTCTGTACTATTTCGAAACAGCTTATTTTGTAATTTGGCTCTGTCTACACAGTGCCAAATATCGAAATAACTCACTATTCTGAAATTTCCCATAACCCTAGTGGAACGAGGGCTACTGGGATGCCAGAATAAGCCTCCCATTATTTCAAAATCTATTTCTAAATAACGAGCTGCTTCAATAGACATGGAATAGCTATTTTGGGATACTTTCAGTATGCCGAAATAGCTCTGCCATGTAGATGTACCCTTTATGAATATATTAAACAATATCAGTTCTATTGCGGAACTCGAATGTATCTATATACGATTGCAAGTTTACTAGTTAAAAATTCCACCTAATGAATATATTAATAAAATATTGACTGCTTGAAACAGAAATGAACTGAAATACTTACCAGTCTAGGCCTGCTACTAACAATGAACAGTGAGTGCATGATAGAAAGGATCAAGTCTACCCTGGAAGACAAAAGCAAACATAACAGTATTGGGTTGCTATTATTTTGTTTTGTGTTTTCGCAGTCAGGTTTATTGACTAGGTAGGATAGTCAGAAGAGAATATTATGGATTGCAGCCTTAAGAACATAAGAACGGCCGTACTGGGTCAGACCAAAGGTCCATCTAGCCCAGTATCCTGTCTGCTGACAGTGGCCAGCACCAGGTACCCCAGAGAAGGTGGACCGAAGACAATGGTCAAGCGATTTGTCTCCTGCCATCTCTCTCCAGCCTCTGACAAACAGAGGCCAGGGACACCAATTCTATCCCCTGGCCTTTTATGGACCTAACCTCCATGAATTTATCTAGCTTCTCTTTAAACTCTGTTATAGTCCTAGCCTTCACAGCCTCCTGTTGATTTTTTCCATTATATGAACTTGCCACAAGCTATATGAACTTAGCCACATTCTGAGTTCAAGAACTGCTCCATTGTAGTACTCTCATAGATATTATGTACTCCAAAGAGACATGGAAGGGAGCAGAGGAGAGCAAAGAAGATCAGGCAGGACTTTGGTAAACATAGTTCCAAGTGCAAGAAAAATCATGGTACACCTTTCAGTAGTGCAGTGAACACAGAGTTTTGGTGCTCTCCCATCATGTTCCCCAAAGTTCCTCTTGTGGTGGTATGGTTTGAAGGCACAGTCTGTATTTCCATAATTTTCATTCCATCTCTGTTATGTGCAGATATAAAAAATGATACAAGCTGTAATAAGACTACCGTATATACTCGAGTATAAGCCGAGTTTTTCAGCACAGTTTTTGTGCTGAAAAATGCCCCCCTCGGCTTATACTCGAATCAGCATCTCGAGAACTGAGGCGGGCTCAGCGCGTCTCTGCCGCTGGCCGGGTCTAGCCGGGTCTAGCCCCGGAAGTCGGGGCGAAAGCTGCTCCGGTGCCCCTGGTCTGCTGGAGACCGTCTCCAGCAGACCAGGGGCACCGGGCAGGTTCCCGCGCTTCTGAGGCTTTGCCAGAGTAAAGCCTCAGAGGCGCGGGACCCCCCCCCCCGCGGCTGCGGCTTCAGTCCGGGAGCCTGTGATCTGCTGGGGACGGTCCCCAGCAGACCACAGGCACCCAGATTGAAGCGGCAGCAGCGGCAGTTCCCCGCGCCTCTGAGGCTTTGCTTTGGGGACTACTGCTGTATGAGCAGGGTTTTACCCAATAACTGCACTTAGTAGTTACACAAATTAGAGGTTGGACCTCGCTTGTCTAGCACCCTTGGGACTGGCAGGTCCCGAACGAGGGGATTTGCCAGACATGGGAAGGTCCTTCTCCTCATGGCCCATACTGCCACCAGGTTAGGGCTCCAGCCTGCCCCCATTGCTGCCTCAGACCCCTGGGGCTCTCTAGAGGCCATCGGCCCCACTACTGCCAGGGCAGAGGGCCACGACCAGAGCTTCACTAGGGGGGCAGAGCTCCGTAGCCACCTGGCTCCATGGCTGGGACTGGAGTTCTGCATCCAGGGCAGAGGGATGGGGCCAGAGCTCTGTGGCTAGGGCTAGAGCACCATGGCTGCCACTGGGGCTGAGGCTGGAGGTCCCTGGCTGCAGTAGTCAGAACAGGGCCAGAGCTCCATGGCCAAGGCTGGGGCCAGAGCTCCTTGGCTGCCATTGGTGTGGGAGCTCCCTGGCTGCAGCCAAAGCTCCATGGCTGCTGCCAGGCTATAGAACCCCTTCTGCTGGGGCCAGGGAGCTCTTCTGAGGCCAAAAATCCCCACCATGCCACCCATCCAGCCCTTGCTCTCCTCCCCTCCCCCCCCACAGAGCTCTGGGCTGAGTTGCCAGTGCCCCCTACAGCGCTCCTGCCCCACCTCCAGACCTTCCTCTTCCTGGGCTCTGTGGTCCATGCTGGACAATGGATGTTGCCACACCAGGGAGTCCCAATTAAGGGAGGTACAACCTGTACTGCAGTATGAGATGTTAAATAAAGGCGTTTCAAACCAAGCTCCATCCAGCCAAAGACCTCTTACTGATGCACTAATCCAAAGAAAACAGAAAAAGATAGGTGACCATACCCTTCAGCAGTCCTACTGCCATTCCTTACAGTTTCCCCAAGATTTTATGCCAAACTCCTTGATAAAATCATAGAAAACTAGAACTGGAAGGGACCTCGAGAGGTCATGGAGTCCAGTCTCCTGCCCTGGCAGGACCAAGCACCATCTAGACTAAGGCTGGGAAATACGGCCCAAGGGCTAAATCTGGCCTGCCAAGTGACAAGATCAGGCCCATGGATGCAGCAGGGAGCCTCAAGCAGACTCCCTGGTTGCCCAATGCCACCCTCCGCCCACCCCACTGCTCAGAAAACTGATTGTCATGGCCATTTCTCTTTCTCAGCTGTGAGCCTGGGGAAGGGGAAGTGGTGCTTCATGTGCTGCTCCCAAACCCAGCACAATCCCATAGGCCGATTTCTGGCCAATGGGAGCTGCCTGTTTAAAGAACAAGCAGTGTGCAAAGCACCACTCCTCTCTCCCCTCAAGCTCTTATTGAATAATGCACATGACACCTGCAGCCTGTTAGATGTTTATCTAACCTGCTGTGCTGCTGGCCAGGAGTCACCCAGGAAAGTGTCCTAGTCAGAGCCTCCCCAGGCATCCCAGCCTCCCCCTCCTCACAACCCTCTGCCTTCCTTCTCCTGCCCCTCTACCCCACATAACACAAACCCTCTGTCCCCCTCCTAAGCCCATACCCCTCCCAAGCTCTATACCCCAATCCCCTGTCCTTGGACACAACACAAACCCACACACCCCAGTCTCTTGCCTCAGGTCACAATCCCCTCCTGCCCTAGGTCACATCTCAAATCCCAGTCCCCTGCCTCAGGTCACAACTTTCTCCCGACCTAGATCACAACACAAAACCCTGCACCTTAGTCCAATGCCCCAGTTCACAACTGCCTCCTTCACCCAAACTCCATCCCAAATCCCATACCCCCTACTGCATCCCAATCCCTTACCCTAAGTTCCCTTCCGCATTCCACCTCCATCCTAGACTCCGCACCTCCTCCATTAATGTCATGGAAGAGTGTGGCTCTTGACCACTTTCTGAAACCCTAGAGTGACCCTCCATCAAAAATTATTGCCCACCCTGATCTAGACCACCCTAATAGATGTTTATCTAACATGCTCATAAATAACTCCAATTATTGAGATTATATCATCTACCTAGAAAATTTATTCCAGTGCTTGACAACATGGGAAGTTAGGAAGTTTTTCCCAATGTCCTACCTAAACATTCCTTGCTTCAATTGAAGTCTTGATCTATTGCAATTTAAGAACTTGTTGTTCTATCATGAAAAGTTAAGGAGAATAATTTTTCTCCCTCCTCCTTTTAACAAATGTTTAGGTACCTGAAAGCTGCTATCATGCCCCCTCTCCAAACTAAGCAAACCCAATTCTTTCTGTCTTCCCTCAGAGGTAATGTTTTCTAGACCTTTAATCATTTATGTTGCTTTTCTCTGGACCTTCTCCAATTTGTCCATATCTTTCCTGAAATGTGGTGCCTGGAACTGGACACAATACTTCAACCTAATCAGCACAGAGTAGAGTGGAAGAATTGCTTCTTGTGTCTAGCTCACAACATTCCTATTAATGCATCCCAGAATCATGTTTGGGTTTTTTTGCAACAGTAACACACTGTTGACTCATATTTAGCTCGTAATCCACTATGACCTCTAGATCTGTTTCTGCAATACTGCTTCCTAGAAAATAATTTTCTGTTTTGTATGTGTGAAACTGATTGTTCCTTCCTAAGTGGAATACTTTGCATTTGTCCTTATTAAACTTCATCCTATTTACCTCAGACCATTTTTCCAGTTTATCTAGATCATTTTGAATTATGACCCTGTCCTCCAAAACACTTGCAAGCCCTCCCAGCTTGGTATCATCTGCAAACTTTAAAAGTGCACTCTCTATGCCACTATCTAAATAGTTGATGAAACTATTGAACAGAACTGGTCCCAAAACTTATCTTTGTGGAACTCCACATTTTATGCCCTTCCTGCATGACTGTGAATCACTGATAACTACTCTGAAAACAGTTATCCAACCAGCTATGCACCCACGTTATAGTAGCTCCATCTACTTTGTATTTCCTTAGTTTATTGATAAGAAGGTCATGCAACACTGTATCAAATGCTTTACCAAAGTCTAGGCATACCCCCGGATCCACAAGGTTTGTTATCCCCTCAAAAAAAGTTGTAAGATTGGTTTGATATGATTTTTTGCTTTACAAATCCATGTTGACTGTTGCTTATCACCTTATTATCTTCCAGATGTTTCCAGATGGATTATTTTATTATTAGCTCCATTATCTTTCTTGGCAGTTTCCTTTCCAGAAGTTAAGCTGACTGGTCTGTAGTTTCCTGAATTGTCATTATTTCTCTTTTTATATATGATCACTATATTTGCTCTTTTCCAGTTTTTGGAATTTCTCCTGTACTCCATCACTTTTCAAAAAGGATAGCTAATGGCTCACATACTTGCTCAATCAGCTCCTTGAGTGTTCTAGAAGACATCTAACTTTTCTAAGTAATTTTGAACTTGTTCTTTTCCTATTTTAACTTCTGAACCAACCCTGTTTTCACTGGCATTTACTATATTAGGCATCCAGTCGCTACCAACCATCTTAGTAAAAACCAACACAAAGAAATTGTTAAGCACCTCTGCCATTTCCATGTTTTCTGTTATTGTTTTTCTCCTCTTCATTGAGCACTGGGCCTACTCCATCCTTGGTCTTGCTCTTGCTTCTATATATTTGTAGAATGTTTTCTTGTTATCCTTAATGTTTCTAGCTAGAGTAAGCTCGTTTTGTGTTTTTGCCTTTCTAATTTTGCCTCTATATACTTGTATTATTTGTTTATATTCATCCTTTATCACCCATCTGCAGAGTTCTTTTCATGGACTATTAGGGTGCATCTATATAGTACCCTTGCATAGCTTATTTCTGTACTATTTCGAAACAGCTTATTTTGTAATTTGGCTCTGTCTACACAGTGCCAAATATCGAAATAACTCACTATTCTGAAATTTCCCATAACCCTAGTGGAACGAGGGCTACTGGGATGCCAGAATAAGCCTCCCATTATTTCAAAATCTATTTCTAAATAACGAGCTGCTTCAATAGACATGGAATAGCTATTTTGGGATACTTTCAGTATGCCGAAATAGCTCTGCCATGTAGATGTACCCTTTATGAATATATTAAACAATATCAGTTCTATTGCGGAACTCGAATGTATCTATATACGATTGCAAGTTTACTAGTTAAAAATTCCACCTAATGAATATATTAATAAAATATTGACTGCTTGAAACAGAAATGAACTGAAATACTTACCAGTCTAGGCCTGCTACTAACAATGAACAGTGAGTGCATGATAGAAAGGATCAAGTCTACCCTGGAAGACAAAAGCAAACATAACAGTATTGGGTTGCTATTATTTTGTTTTGTGTTTTCGCAGTCAGGTTTATTGACTAGGTAGGATAGTCAGAAGAGAATATTATGGATTGCAGCCTTAAGAACATAAGAACGGCCGTACTGGGTCAGACCAAAGGTCCATCTAGCCCAGTATCCTGTCTGCTGACAGTGGCCAGCACCAGGTACCCCAGAGAAGGTGGACCGAAGACAATGGTCAAGCGATTTGTCTCCTGCCATCTCTCTCCAGCCTCTGACAAACAGAGGCCAGGGACACCAATTCTATCCCCTGGCCTTTTATGGACCTAACCTCCATGAATTTATCTAGCTTCTCTTTAAACTCTGTTATAGTCCTAGCCTTCACAGCCTCCTGTTGATTTTTTCCATTATATGAACTTGCCACAAGCTATATGAACTTAGCCACATTCTGAGTTCAAGAACTGCTCCATTGTAGTACTCTCATAGATATTATGTACTCCAAAGAGACATGGAAGGGAGCAGAGGAGAGCAAAGAAGATCAGGCAGGACTTTGGTAAACATAGTTCCAAGTGCAAGAAAAATCATGGTACACCTTTCAGTAGTGCAGTGAACACAGAGTTTTGGTGCTCTCCCATCATGTTCCCCAAAGTTCCTCTTGTGGTGGTATGGTTTGAAGGCACAGTCTGTATTTCCATAATTTTCATTCCATCTCTGTTATGTGCAGATATAAAAAATGATACAAGCTGTAATAAGACTACCGTATATACTCGAGTATAAGCCGAGTTTTTCAGCACAGTTTTTGTGCTGAAAAATGCCCCCCTCGGCTTATACTCGAATCAGCATCTCGAGAACTGAGGCGGGCTCAGCGCGTCTCTGCCGCTGGCCGGGTCTAGCCGGGTCTAGCCCCGGAAGTCGGGGCGAAAGCTGCTCCGGTGCCCCTGGTCTGCTGGAGACCGTCTCCAGCAGACCAGGGGCACCGGGCAGGTTCCCGCGCTTCTGAGGCTTTGCCAGAGTAAAGCCTCAGAGGCGCGGGACCCCCCCCCCCGCGGCTGCGGCTTCAGTCCGGGAGCCTGTGATCTGCTGGGGACGGTCCCCAGCAGACCACAGGCACCCAGATTGAAGCGGCAGCAGCGGCAGTTCCCCGCGCCTCTGAGGCTTTGCTTTGGGGACTACTGCTGTATGAGCAGGGTTTTACCCAATAACTGCACTTAGTAGTTACACAAATTAGAGGTTGGACCTCGCTTGTCTAGCACCCTTGGGACTGGCAGGTCCCGAACGAGGGGATTTGCCAGACATGGGAAGGTCCTTCTCCTCATGGCCCATACTGCCACCAGGTTAGGGCTCCAGCCTGCCCCCATTGCTGCCTCAGACCCCTGGGGCTCTCTAGAGGCCATCGGCCCCACTACTGCCAGGGCAGAGGGCCACGACCAGAGCTTCACTAGGGGGGCAGAGCTCCGTAGCCACCTGGCTCCATGGCTGGGACTGGAGTTCTGCATCCAGGGCAGAGGGATGGGGCCAGAGCTCTGTGGCTAGGGCTAGAGCACCATGGCTGCCACTGGGGCTGAGGCTGGAGGTCCCTGGCTGCAGTAGTCAGAACAGGGCCAGAGCTCCATGGCCAAGGCTGGGGCCAGAGCTCCTTGGCTGCCATTGGTGTGGGAGCTCCCTGGCTGCAGCCAAAGCTCCATGGCTGCTGCCAGGCTATAGAACCCCTTCTGCTGGGGCCAGGGAGCTCTTCTGAGGCCAAAAATCCCCACCATGCCACCCATCCAGCCCTTGCTCTCCTCCCCTCCCCCCCCACAGAGCTCTGGGCTGAGTTGCCAGTGCCCCCTACAGCGCTCCTGCCCCACCTCCAGACCTTCCTCTTCCTGGGCTCTGTGGTCCATGCTGGACAATGGATGTTGCCACACCAGGGAGTCCCAATTAAGGGAGGTACAACCTGTACTGCAGTATGAGATGTTAAATAAAGGCGTTTCAAACCAAGCTCCATCCAGCCAAAGACCTCTTACTGATGCACTAATCCAAAGAAAACAGAAAAAGATAGGTGACCATACCCTTCAGCAGTCCTACTGCCATTCCTTACAGTTTCCCCAAGATTTTATGCCAAACTCCTTGATAAAATCATAGAAAACTAGAACTGGAAGGGACCTCGAGAGGTCATGGAGTCCAGTCTCCTGCCCTGGCAGGACCAAGCACCATCTAGACTAAGGCTGGGAAATACGGCCCAAGGGCTAAATCTGGCCTGCCAAGTGACAAGATCAGGCCCATGGATGCAGCAGGGAGCCTCAAGCAGACTCCCTGGTTGCCCAATGCCACCCTCCGCCCACCCCACTGCTCAGAAAACTGATTGTCATGGCCATTTCTCTTTCTCAGCTGTGAGCCTGGGGAAGGGGAAGTGGTGCTTCATGTGCTGCTCCCAAACCCAGCACAATCCCATAGGCCGATTTCTGGCCAATGGGAGCTGCCTGTTTAAAGAACAAGCAGTGTGCAAAGCACCACTCCTCTCTCCCCTCAAGCTCTTATTGAATAATGCACATGACACCTGCAGCCTGTTAGATGTTTATCTAACCTGCTGTGCTGCTGGCCAGGAGTCACCCAGGAAAGTGTCCTAGTCAGAGCCTCCCCAGGCATCCCAGCCTCCCCCTCCTCACAACCCTCTGCCTTCCTTCTCCTGCCCCTCTACCCCACATAACACAAACCCTCTGTCCCCCTCCTAAGCCCATACCCCTCCCAAGCTCTATACCCCAATCCCCTGTCCTTGGACACAACACAAACCCACACACCCCAGTCTCTTGCCTCAGGTCACAATCCCCTCCTGCCCTAGGTCACATCTCAAATCCCAGTCCCCTGCCTCAGGTCACAACTTTCTCCCGACCTAGATCACAACACAAAACCCTGCACCTTAGTCCAATGCCCCAGTTCACAACTGCCTCCTTCACCCAAACTCCATCCCAAATCCCATACCCCCTACTGCATCCCAATCCCTTACCCTAAGTTCCCTTCCGCATTCCACCTCCATCCTAGACTCCGCACCTCCTCCATTAATGTCATGGAAGAGTGTGGCTCTTGACCACTTTCTGAAACCCTAGAGTGACCCTCCATCAAAAATTATTGCCCACCCTGATCTAGACCACCCTAATAGATGTTTATCTAACATGCTCATAAATAACTCCAATTATTGAGATTATATCATCTACCTAGAAAATTTATTCCAGTGCTTGACAACATGGGAAGTTAGGAAGTTTTTCCCAATGTCCTACCTAAACATTCCTTGCTTCAATTGAAGTCTTGATCTATTGCAATTTAAGAACTTGTTGTTCTATCATGAAAAGTTAAGGAGAATAATTTTTCTCCCTCCTCCTTTTAACAAATGTTTAGGTACCTGAAAGCTGCTATCATGCCCCCTCTCCAAACTAAGCAAACCCAATTCTTTCTGTCTTCCCTCAGAGGTAATGTTTTCTAGACCTTTAATCATTTATGTTGCTTTTCTCTGGACCTTCTCCAATTTGTCCATATCTTTCCTGAAATGTGGTGCCTGGAACTGGACACAATACTTCAACCTAATCAGCACAGAGTAGAGTGGAAGAATTGCTTCTTGTGTCTAGCTCACAACATTCCTATTAATGCATCCCAGAATCATGTTTGGGTTTTTTTGCAACAGTAACACACTGTTGACTCATATTTAGCTCGTAATCCACTATGACCTCTAGATCTGTTTCTGCAATACTGCTTCCTAGAAAATAATTTTCTGTTTTGTATGTGTGAAACTGATTGTTCCTTCCTAAGTGGAATACTTTGCATTTGTCCTTATTAAACTTCATCCTATTTACCTCAGACCATTTTTCCAGTTTATCTAGATCATTTTGAATTATGACCCTGTCCTCCAAAACACTTGCAAGCCCTCCCAGCTTGGTATCATCTGCAAACTTTAAAAGTGCACTCTCTATGCCACTATCTAAATAGTTGATGAAACTATTGAACAGAACTGGTCCCAAAACTTATCTTTGTGGAACTCCACATTTTATGCCCTTCCTGCATGACTGTGAATCACTGATAACTACTCTGAAAACAGTTATCCAACCAGCTATGCACCCACGTTATAGTAGCTCCATCTACTTTGTATTTCCTTAGTTTATTGATAAGAAGGTCATGCAACACTGTATCAAATGCTTTACCAAAGTCTAGGCATACCCCCGGATCCACAAGGTTTGTTATCCCCTCAAAAAAAGTTGTAAGATTGGTTTGATATGATTTTTTGCTTTACAAATCCATGTTGACTGTTGCTTATCACCTTATTATCTTCCAGATGTTTCCAGATGGATTATTTTATTATTAGCTCCATTATCTTTCTTGGCAGTTTCCTTCCCAGAAGTTAAGCTGACTGGTCTGTAGTTTCCTGAATTGTCATTATTTCTCTTTTTATATATGGTCACTATATTTGCTCTTTTCCAGTTTTTGGAATTTCTCCTGTACTCCATCACTTTTCAAAAAGGATAGCTAATGGCTCACATACTTGCTCAATCAGCTCCTTGAGTGTTCTAGATGACTTGAAGACATCTAACTTTTCTAAGTAATTTTGAACTTGTTCTTTTCCTATTTTAACTTCTGAACCAACCCTGTTTTCACTGGCATTTACTATATTAGGCATCCAGTCGCTACCAACCATCTTAGTAAAAACCAACACAAAGAAATTGTTAAGCACCTCTGCCATTTCCATGTTTTCTGTTATTGTTTTTCTCCTCTTCATTGAGCACTGGGCCTACTCCATCCTTGGTCTTGCTCTTGCTTCTATATATTTGTAGAATGTTTTCTTGTTATCCTTAATGTTTCTAGCTAGAGTAAGCTCGTTTTGTGTTTTTGCCTTTCTAATTTTGCCTCTATATACTTGTATTATTTGTTTATATTCATCCTTTATCACCCATCTGCAGAGTTCTTTTCATGGACTATTAGGGTGCATCTATATAGTACCCTTGCATAGCTTATTTCTGTACTATTTCGAAACAGCTTATTTTGTAATTTGGCTCTGTCTACACAGTGCCAAATATCGAAATAACTCACTATTCTGAAATTTCCCATAACCCTAGTGGAACGAGGGCTACTGGGATGCCAGAATAAGCCTCCCATTATTTCAAAATCTATTTCTAAATAACGAGCTGCTTCAATAGACATGGAATAGCTATTTTGGGATACTTTCAGTATGCCGAAATAGCTCTGCCATGTAGATGTACCCTTTATGAATATATTAAACAATATCAGTTCTATTGCGGAACTCGAATGTATCTATATACGATTGCAAGTTTACTAGTTAAAAATTCCACCTAATGAATATATTAATAAAATATTGACTGCTTGAAACAGAAATGAACTGAAATACTTACCAGTCTAGGCCTGCTACTAACAATGAACAGTGAGTGCATGATAGAAAGGATCAAGTCTACCCTGGAAGACAAAAGCAAACATAACAGTATTGGGTTGCTATTATTTTGTTTTGTGTTTTCGCAGTCAGGTTTATTGACTAGGTAGGATAGTCAGAAGAGAATATTATGGATTGCAGCCTTAAGAACATAAGAACGGCCGTACTGGGTCAGACCAAAGGTCCATCTAGCCCAGTATCCTGTCTGCTGACAGTGGCCAGCACCAGGTACCCCAGAGAAGGTGGACCGAAGACAATGGTCAAGCGATTTGTCTCCTGCCATCTCTCTCCAGCCTCTGACAAACAGAGGCCAGGGACACCAATTCTATCCCCTGGCCTTTTATGGACCTAACCTCCATGAATTTATCTAGCTTCTCTTTAAACTCTGTTATAGTCCTAGCCTTCACAGCCTCCTGTTGATTTTTTCCATTATATGAACTTGCCACAAGCTATATGAACTTAGCCACATTCTGAGTTCAAGAACTGCTCCATTGTAGTACTCTCATAGATATTATGTACTCCAAAGAGACATGGAAGGGAGCAGAGGAGAGCAAAGAAGATCAGGCAGGACTTTGGTAAACATAGTTCCAAGTGCAAGAAAAATCATGGTACACCTTTCAGTAGTGCAGTGAACACAGAGTTTTGGTGCTCTCCCATCATGTTCCCCAAAGTTCCTCTTGTGGTGGTATGGTTTGAAGGCACAGTCTGTATTTCCATAATTTTCATTCCATCTCTGTTATGTGCAGATATAAAAAATGATACAAGCTGTAATAAGACTACCGTATATACTCGAGTATAAGCCGAGTTTTTCAGCACAGTTTTTGTGCTGAAAAATGCCCCCCTCGGCTTATACTCGAATCAGCATCTCGAGAACTGAGGCGGGCTCAGCGCGTCTCTGCCGCTGGCCGGGTCTAGCCGGGTCTAGCCCCGGAAGTCGGGGCGAAAGCTGCTCCGGTGCCCCTGGTCTGCTGGAGACCGTCTCCAGCAGACCAGGGGCACCGGGCGGGTTCCCGCGCTTCTGAGGCTTTGCCAGAGTAAAGCCTCAGAGGCGCGGGACCCCCCCCCCGCGGCTGCGGCTTCAGTCCGGGAGCCTGTGATCTGCTGGGGACGGTCCCCAGCAGACCACAGGCACCCAGATTGAAGCGGCAGCAGCGGCGGTTCCCCGCGCCTCTGAGGCTTTGCTTCGCCAAAGCCTCAGAGGTGCGGGACCCCCCCGCGGCTGCGGCTTCAGTCCGGGAGCCTGTGAAGCCTCAGAGGCGCGGGGAACCGCCGCTGCTGCCGCTTCAATCTGGGTGCCTGTGGTCTGCTGGGGACCGTCCCCAGCAGACCACAGGCTCCCAGACTGAAGCTGCAGCTGCGGGGGGTCCCGCGCCTCTGAGGCTTTGCTCTGGCAAAGCCTCAGAAGCGCGGGAACCCGCCCGGTGCCCCTGGTCTGTTGGAGACGGTCTCCAGCAGACCAGGGGCACCGGAGCAGCTTTCGCCCCGACTTCCGGGGCTAGACCCGGTATCTATCTTCATTTTTTACATTTACCAGTAGCTGCCTCATTTCCTACCCTAGGCTTATACTCGAGTCAATACTTTTTCCCAGTTTTTTGGGGTAAAATTAGGTGCCTCGGCTTATATTCGGGTCGACTTATACTCGAGTATATACGTAATTTAAAATGAACCAGTAAAAGATATTGAATGAAGACCAAGATTGAAGATTTATCTTAGGACAAATTCTGTTTGGCTCACACATCAGTAGGACCAGCTGGTGAGCATGGGCAACAGAAGCAGGATTGGATCCTTTTAAGTTCATCCGTAAACATTCTGTGCCAGGTCTCAGGACTTCCTGTTGGAGGAAGCAAATAAGCTTATTGTATCACATCCATGACTACTATTCAGATCCTGCAGATATCTGAACACTACAGAGACATGGACCATTTCCAGCATAGCAGTAAGTCTTGAAACATACTTTTATTGGAAGCTATTCTCTCTGTCCATATAGACCTAAATAGGGGGCTTACTAAAGCTGGGTGTAGGGGAGAACATTTTGTAAAGAGATTACTTAGTCTGTTCACAAAAGCTGCAATGTGCTACTTTATTTAACTCCATCACAGTGGAATGGAAGAAAATGTTTACTGACTAAACCAGGAACTTAGGGAAGGCTGAAACATAGCTCCACCTTATAATACCCTAAGTAATCAACCCTGCCATAACGACTTTACTGCAAACCTCAAATTGAGCAACTTTGCAACAGTCCTCCAATCTCCCTTCATACTATTTGTTAGGCTCTTACAGTGTTCCCCAACCTCTAACAAAGGTGCAAACAGGGGCTGTGTGTGATAACTATTGTACCCCATAGGCTACCTCCAGGCTGGATACAAGATTCTGTCTTACACATTCATTGAAAAATTGGCTGCACAAAATTTTTCTCACAGTTCCTTTTAGAAAACCCAATTAGTTGAGCTGAGAGTTTAAAGAATCCATTTCATGTGCTAGGGCTTGTGCAGTGGAGTATTTCATTCAAGAAAATAATAAAAGTTTTTCTTCATTTGACTCATATTGTGTGATTATAGTAGTTTATGTGATTATAGTAGTTTAACTGATGGGTGGGAGGGATGTGAGATAAGGAGAAGTGAAGAATGGGTTTGTTTGTGTTTTTAAGTTCTGGAACATTTTCAGAGACAACTAGAAATGTGAGAAATGTGTATAAAAGTTCAGACTGAATTCACTCTGTCTGGCAATAGTGGGTACCCCAAGTTATATTTCTAATAGGTTTTGTTCATCTTTAAATTTCCTGCCTCCATCAAATTCACAGGAAAAGAGTTAAAAATAACTGACTGAATTTTATCTCAGCAGGATATCTGCAATCTGTTTCAGTTTTGAGAAATATTGTTTATAGACAAATGATTGCATGTGGTAAGAAATTAGTGAAAAACACCTGGGACAATACAATGTCTTCTGGTTAATTTATTTGAACTTAAAGACCTGCAACCTTTTAATATAAACAAGAAAAATATTTTTAGAGTTAGATGTGGTCACAGCTTTTATTGCATGCTAATAGTTTCATTCACCTGTATTTTGTTCTCATACTTTTCCTATTAACTATACAACAAACATTTCCATAAGAGTAAATTTCATGGCTTGAATCAAGGGTTACCAAAAAAAAAAAAAAAGATATAAAAAAAGCATAACAAAAATAGATTTAAACTTGTGTGCAGTTATGACCTTTCTGTAAAAAATCAGAGAAAATTGTCCACCTCGTAGTGTTAGAACCAATGTTAGAATTGTTAGGCTATAGTACAGCACAACATTTAAGCATGTACATAACTTTAATTACTTGAGGAGTTCCATGGACTTCAGTGGAATTACTCAAGTAATAAAGCTATTCATTGGCTAATGTGTTTTGTATCAGGAGGCTTTAAAACAAAAAGTATCACTTATAATATAAAAATAAAAGTTACTAAAACTGTTAAGTAAGTAACTGAGTGTTTCTGTATAGTTTATTATTTGATTAGAAGTAATTACAAGTAATACTAACATATCTTATTATTCATGCAAATACAATTTTTGTGGAGGTTTAAATAGATGCAGTTTAGAAGAGGATGCTGAGAGAATTGTGCGCTTGTTGTCAGTGGGACAAAATAATGAATAAGGTACTAGAGATTTGTCAAAGATGAATCTGATAATGTCTAGACTACATCCCTCTTTTTACAGAAAACTAAGAGGTTTACAGGATCTTTTGAAAAAACCTTCCCTTTTCGAAAGAACCGTGTCTAGACCGCGGCTTTACTTTCGAAATAGCGCTTTTTCAAAAGAGCACCATGACGCGATTATGCAAATGAAGTACGGGAAATTCAAATCCCAGCTTCATTTGCAATTTCAAAGTGCCTAATTTACATCCCTCTGTTGAAAGAAGGATCTAGTCTAGACACACTCTGTTTGACAAGTACATACTGACGTTTATTCATATGAAAAGTTGAGTATGTAACAAACTGAAGCTGGGTTCAAGCCTATTTGAAAAGTTAGCCCTGTGTGTGTGAATGCGTGTTTGTTAGGGGCAGAGAGGTTAAAGACTCTATATAATAGAGAGAAATAACCATTTATCTTGTGAGTTAGGAATGACCATATTACTCAAATGTAATGTTTTGAAATTCAAATGTGAAACATTATTATACATTATCCTTATTTTATTATGTGATTTTTTCTGTGTTCAATGGGCAAGCATGCTAATTGTTTAGGCATAATCTATACAGCCTAATACTGATTTTTTTCTCTTAAAGTAAGCTGCTCTCTTCACAGTTGTGATATGATAGGCAGGATACAATGCATAATAACTTGCAGTACCATGCCAAAAACGTATCAGTGCTATAATAGCACATACTCTGTGCAATCAGGTATATGTGTAGAATGTTCCTGATTAAAATTAATGATCCCCTTTGCATCTAGACTTCATGGAGTTTTCCTGAACTGGCTACTGATAAAAGCTTCTCCACCTGAATGAGGAAAACAGAGAAATGCCGAATTAATGTTGGCTTTTATATATAGCATATTCTGGTTGGTATATACATATTTTGGATAGTAAAGATCCTTAATAGAATGAATGGAATTATCTAATATATGTAGAAGTTACAAAGGAGTCTCTATAGTATAGATTATGTCACTTAGCTCACAACTGTCAGGTTAAATCAGAACAATCAGCACCTTTGATATGGACTGGGCTGCTGAGTTATTTTGCACTGTATACCACAGGACGTGGTGCTAAATTGCTGATTTGATACAGTGGCAGACAATTATACAGGGAGTTATAACATTTTAAAATTACATTACTAAAATAATGAGTAGTTTGAGACATAAATCCACAAAGTCAAGGAAATCCTGACTTAAGGTTGCCAATTTAGGTTTAATGCATTCCAAATCCTAACATCCATAGTCACTCTAAAGGCTTAGCCACCTTACTTATTTAAAGTAAATACATGAAATAACTTTAATGTTTGGGATAGAAAACTCAATTTTGCAAACTTTACTCTCAAGAGGGGTTTAATAAGCTCTAGATAAAGGACCTACTTCTGCAAACAGTCAGTTATGGACATACTGTTGATTACTTCAGCAACACCTGGTATTAAATATTTGCAGAATTAAGCCCTGGTAGATGAACTTGAAGCCATTGAGTTCCATTTGGTCCTAGTAAAGTATAAGTTCCAGATTGCTAAATATTTCTTCCTTAGTTTTTCTGGACACAGAACAAGAATTAGATTGAAATGTGAATTCTTGTTTATGTGGCTCGTTTTTTAAAGTAGAAATTGTTTTAAAAATAAAGTTCCCTTTGAAAAACAAACAATGTTATATTATGATATTAAAAATTTAGTGAAACTCGGGAAGACTTTTGAAAAGCCCAGAACCTTTCAAAAGTTTTGGATATTTCAGTAAACCTAAATCAGATTTTTTGTACTTATCTAAAATATTTTTACTTGCCAATCTCTCATTCAAAATGTCTTAACAATACTGTGTTAAAATTGTGTCCCGCCGCCCGCGTCCTCCGCAGCGAGAAAAGCCACTCTGTGTCTCCCTGGTCTGCTGGGAGGGGGGCGCAGCTAGTGCACCCCCACCCCCCAGTAGACCTGGCTTTTCTCGCCACTGGTCAGTTTCAGCAGCGGCTGACTCGGGGACACCTGGGGCAGAGCAGCTGGGGTGCTGCCGGGTTGGTCCAGTAGCACCGAGGTGCGGCGCTGCGGGGACCTACCCGGCAGCGCCCCAGCTGCTCTGTTCCAGGAGTCCAGATTCAGCCGCTGTTGAAACTGATCAGCGGCTGATTCCAGGAAGCCCGGGGCAGAGCAGCTCTGCCTCAGGCTTCCTGTAGTTAGCCGCTGGTCAGTTTCAGCAGCGGCTGACTCGGGGACACCTGGGGCAGAGCAGCTGGGGTGCTGCCGGGTTGGTCCAGTAGCACCGAGGAGTGGCGCTGCGGGACCAACCCAGCAGCACCCCAGCTGTTCTGCCCCAGGCATGTCCGATTCAGCCGCTGCTGGTCAGTTTCAGCAGCGGCTGAATCGGGGACACCGGGGGTACTATATGTACCAGTTCCGACTTACGTACAAATTCAACTTAAGAAGAAACCTACAGTCCCTATCTTGTACGTAACCCGGGGACTGCCTGTATTTAATCACATTTTAAGAAAAGAGTTACTGATTAAAATTCTATGATCTGTGTTATGCAGGAGGTCCGGCTAGACTACCATTGTGATCGCTTTTGGCATTAAAGTCCATGATCCTGTAGGGTGCTGCTTGCAGCCTTTCTTCAGGATGAAGTCAAAAAAGAATAAACCGGAATCTCTTTGGGTATGTCTACACTACAGATAAGATCAAAACTGCCACTGTCTACCTTCTAGGGTTCGAATTAGTGGATCTAGTGAAGACATGCTAATTCAAACTGAGAGGTGCACTCCAGTTGATGCTGATAGTACTGCTTCCACTAGGAGTAAGGGAAGTTGAAGGGAGAGTGTTTTCCCTTCGATTTCTTGCACTGAGGAAAGCACCAAAAGTCGAGTTAAGGTACTTTAACTTCAGCTATGAAATTAACTAGCTGAAGTTGGGTATCTTAATTCGACCTTATCCTGTAGTGTAGACATACTCCTTATTTGAGCTCTGTGTGATATATTTAGGCTCTAGTAGCTGACATTTCTGTATTGTTAGGTTTCAAAATATTCGTTTGAAGGGCCCATCTTTTAAAAACTGGATGTTAAACTACGAATGTCATGCTGGTTATATTGTTGTTTGGGGTAGTTATGTTGCTTTGTGTTTAGTGGGGATTGTGCCAAGGAGATTTGTGTGAGTGATGAATTGGGTGTTTGTATTTGGGGTTATTGTATATGTTGGTTGTGTGGGTGACTATGCATTTATGTCATGAGGGCAGGGTTGTGTGGGAAATGTTGTGCCAGTGGCAAATGAGGATTTTGTGTTGTGAAGAGGGATCATAGATTCTTGGAGTTATTGCATGTAATGCTTGTATTGATTTGATGTGGGCTGTATTGTGCTGGAAGATTTGTGTGGATTTTTATGGGAAGTGAATGAATGATGGGATTGTGTGCTGAGTAAGGGGCTAAGTGTGTTTGAAGTTACTGTGTATAGTACTTGTGATAGTGAGAGGGTTGTTGTGTTGGTTTGAGTTAGTGGATGTTCTGGGAGATTTGTGTAGGTTGGGTGCATGGCTGTGATACATGGGCTAAGTAATCAACCATCTATGCAATGTCTCTCAGGCAACCAATGCATGCAAATTAAATGTGGAGTAAGATTTGTAATTGGTTGAGTTACCTTTGGTATCACAGTGATCTAAGGCTCTTTACATGTTTTACTATAGCTGTGCATTGCACAGGTGAAATCCATAAATCAAAATGACAGAATTGAAAATTTTAACAGACCACAAAACTCAGTGATGATTGCATCTGGTGATATTTTGAGTACAAAGAGCTCTCATGTGTAGCTGTTTCCATCACTTCACACACAGACTCAGAAGACATATTAAGCTTCAGAATGACACTACAGGCAGCCCCCGGGTTACGTACAAGATAGGGACTATAGGTTTGTTCTTAAGTTGAATTTGTATGTAAGTCGGAACTGGCTCCAGATTCAGCTGCTGCCACTGAAACTGACCAGGGCTGACTTCAGGAAGCTGGAGGCAGAGTTGCTCTGCCCCCAGCTTCCTGGAATCAGCCTGATCAGTTTCAACAGCTGCTGAATCTGGAGCCTGGGACAGAACAGCTGGGGCGCTGCCCGATAGGTTCCCACAGGACCAACCCGGCAGCACCCCAGCTGCTCTACCCGAGGCGTCCTGCAACAAAAGCCTGGTCTGCTGGGGGGGGGAGGGGCGCACTAGCTGCGCCCCCTCCCCCCCCCCCAGGAGACCAGGGACACCCGAGCAAAGCCGCCGCCTGGGCGGCTTTGCTCAAAGCCGCCCAGGCGGCTTTGCTCAGGTGTCCCTGGTCTGCTGGGGGGAGTCCAGCGGCTTTTCTGGGAGAAGCTTTTCTCGCTCCGGAGGACATGGGTGGCGACCCGCTGCCCATGAGCTCCGGGGCGAGAAAAGCCCCGTTCATAAGTCGGATCCACGTAAGTCGGGGACTGCCTGTATTTCATTTCTAAAATAAATCTCTGGGTTACATAGATACATACCCTAGCCACTCCTCTTATGGTGTACCTCCTCATGGCATGGTGGCACAGTTCGGTCTTATATGTTTTTTAGTGTAGGAAAGCTGCTTGATTTCACGTTAGGTAGTAGTGAGAAAGGAGGTTCATGTATCAGAACTGGGGTAATACACAATAACTCCAACTGTGACTTTGTTCTACTCTGGTACAAATAGCAGGCATATAAAATGAAGATACAAGCAAGCATGGCCTGCAGTAAAATAAATTGGAAATGAAAAGCCACATCTCTTTGCAATTATTTTTAAAGAACCAAAATAGAATAACCAAATGTATCACTTTGTTTTACATCCCTTCATTGATGTGGCCATTAACAAGAATAGATAAGACTGATTAAGTGTAGTGCTGACCGCCCTAAACTTTCACTTATTTCAGTGGGTAGCTGAGGATGACCAGGATCTCCCAGGATCAGACCTGTGGTAAATAACTCAGTGGTGCATTACCAGTTTTTTAATGTAGTCAGGGTAAGAATGCTGTATGCAGATCAGGCCTTCATTAATTAACTAAATTAAAATGCTGATTGTGGAAAAGCTTAATTCTATTTTTTTAAATTAATTTGTCACACTGAAATAAAAAGCATATTATCAGGAGACCCTATGCAATGTAGAGCATAAAATAATTTTACAAAGTAATATTTCACTGGGGATAGCTACAGACCAAGGAGCATGGAAGAGGGAAACATATGGAGAAAGCATTCAATATGCATGGAGGAGCTGATGAAATCTTAATCCACAAAAATAGTATTTTTATTCAAGTGTCTTTTAGAAATTCTTTTCAAATGGGAAAAAAATACATAAAATCTAATTTTTTTCCATATCACAGCAGCTATAGATTGGTTAATAAATTTAGTTATTAAAAACATAGCCAGGCATATTCAAGACCAGATTCTGACCTATATGTCATTTTACACTGGAAGCTTTGCACAAAGAACTGTTAATCTTAATGGACCAGGTTAAACTTGAAGATTCTGCTGCCCTCAAATCCATTTTGCAAAAGTATGATACATAGCATTTTTAGCTAGGTTTGTCATAATTTTTTTGTACAAAATATTTGCAATGTTTGTACACCATTAACATATATTTCCAGAATCAAAACCAAATACACAGATAGTTTTTTTACACTAATACCTTGCAAAAAATCTGTCCCGAGTACAAATTTATTTTTCTTCATTTAACTCCAGAGTTCGTAGAGTTAAAGTATGTATGAGAGTATGAATTTTAAAAAAATGCTCACTCCTCACATTCACATGGACCCAGCCCTGAAGAATTACTCAAGTTGTTTGGTTTTGGTTGGTTGGTTGGTTTGATTTAAAAAATTAAAATATACTCACTCTATGGCCAGAAGACACCAGTTTGATCATCTAGTTTAATCTCCTGTACAACACAGACCATTTCCCCCCCCTCCTCCCAGGAAATTGGCTTACAGAGGTCCTTTATAAAGACATCTAATCCTTTTATAAATACCCCAAGCAGCGGTGTGTCCACCTCTATCCCAGGCCAACTGTTTCAATGGTTAATCACTCTCACTGCTAGGAAACAGCATCTTATTTCAAGACTGAATTTGTGTAACTTTAACTTGCAGACACTGGATTTTTTAATGCCCTTGTCTGAAAGACTGAAAAGCTACCACTAATAACTATTATCGCCAATTATTATTAGTAGTAGTAGCAGTAGTAATGTATAGCGTGTACTGCAATTGTGACTAGAAGTCTCACATAGTGATCAGGGCTCCTTTGGATGAGGCACTATACATGACTGTGACTGAAGCATGTAATGTTCCAATATTTGCAAAGTCCTCTATATAGGTATGCAGCTATGTGCATGAACGACCTTAGTGGGTATGCACTAAGGATGTTACGAGGTGGGTAACTGACTAATCATGTAGTCAATAAAATTTGTATCAACTACACGATTAGTCGATAAGGGAAGGTGCTCTGTCCTGGCTTGTGCAAGTCCAGGAGCTATCGCTGCTGCGGTTCTGCACTTTAAATGTAGTAGGAGACGGGTGCACAGGCAGCCCACAGGTCGCCCAGCTGTTACTTCATTTAAAATGCAGAAGGGCAGCGGTCCTGGACCAGTGCAAGCCAGAACTTCTTGGACCCGGTTCATGCCAGGTCCAACAGCCCCTGACTGCAGCCAGCTAACCTGGGTCACATTAAATAGGGACTGCTGCTGGAGCAGCCTCTGTCTGCAGCCAGCCCAGACCACTGCAGCCAGGGATTGCTATCAGACCAGCTTCAGCTTGCCACACATTGAGGCTGCTTCACAGCAGCCTCCCCTCTTTCCACCCCCCGCACTGCTGTCTCTAGAGGAAACAGTGGGGGCGGGGACACTGGAGGGATGGTGCTGGGGGGAACCTGCTTTTAAGTTTGCTTTCTCCAGCACCGGTTCCTGTTTCCCCCCTCCCCTTGCTGCCTTTCATAAAGAGGCAGCAAGGTGGGGAGGGAAGCGAGTAGTTGAGTACTCGACTCATTGAGTATTCAACATCCCTAGTATGCACACTGTGGAAGATGTTTGTGTCTCAACAGGATGCACACCCATTTGAAAACTTCAAGTAAATATTGTATTGTCTCAATCTTTAAACAATTGCAATATAATGCAGAGTGAGCCCATCCAAAGCAGGCGTTGCTAACATGATATGCATTACATCCATAATATATTATATATACACTGATCTCACTGACAACTTCATCAATACCACTAATTAAGTTGTTTCTATATATTGACATTTCTCATTGACCCTAGCAAAATGTTAGCAACTTGTTTAGAATACTGGTAGACCATAAATTCAATGGCTGAGTAATTTGTTCAACCTGTCTGACATTATTGCTTAGTGTATGCATGTTACATAACAAATGATCTTTACCCTTAACAAATGCTGATCAAGTGATAAAGACATTTTGGGCAGTATGCTTTGAATCTTAAAGATTTATGTCAACAAAATGAACTTTAGAATTCTTGCTTACATGGTATTTAGAGGCTAACTTGATTAATAGATTTTATTTCTACTGCAGTCAATTTTTTAAGTCCCTGAACACTACTTTTACTTCCCTTAGCCTTTAACTAATTGTGAATAACAGTTTCACATATGCCACTCACAGCATTCAAAATAAAAACTCCCAAAGTGGAGGAAAAAGTCCTTGATTGTTGAAGTTTTGTTTTGATTTTGCCTTAAAATGTTACTTATGTCTATAAACTCTATGGGAGTCTTTCTAAAGCAGTATTTCTCAAAGTGGTCTGCAAAATCACTTTGAGAAACTTGCTAACTGGCTGCACCGGTGTGTTTATTTACCAGCTCTGCAGCCTTACAGCTCCCTTTGGCACTGGTTCACTGTTTGCAGCCATGGGGAGCCGTGGGGAGTGGTGTGGGCTGGGCCACCACTTCCTGCGACATCCCTTGTCTGCAAATAGTGAACCAGAGCCAACAGGAACAGTGAGGCTGCAGGCCAGAGAGCTGTAAATAAACACACCGGAGTGGCCAGTTAGCAGGTTTCTCAAAGTGGTTTTGTGGAGCACTTTGAGAAACACTGTTCTATAGCGTGGTTTTGAAAAATTGCTATATCCACTTAATTGGCACACTATCAGTCACTGAGGATATTGTACTTGTCAATGACAGAGGTATTTAGTTACTACTTTGATTTAATTTTCATCAAGGAGGTTTGTGGTGATTGAATGCCCAACATAGTGAATACCTGTGAAAATGGGGTAGGATCAGAAGCTAAAATAGGGAAAGAACGTGTTAAAAATTACCTAGACCAGTTAGATGTCTTGAAGTCACCAGAACCTGATTAAATGCATCTTAGAATATTCAGGGAGATGAGTATGTGAGCCATTAGTCATGGAATATGAGAGAAATTCCAGAAAACTAGAAAAGAGCAAATATAGTGCCCATCTATAAAAAGGGAAATAATGACAATCTAGGACACTACAGAACAGTCTGCTCAACTTCTGGGAAAGAAACTGCCATGAAAGATAATGGAGCAAATAATTAAAGAATTCATCTAGAAGATGATAACATGATAGGTAAGAGTCAACATAGATTTGTAAAGAACAAATCATGTCAAAACAATCTTACCGCTTTCTTTGAGAGGATAACAAGCCTCGTGGATAGGGAGAAAGTGATAGATGTAGTATGCCTAGACTTTGGTAAAGCATTTGATACAGTGAAATTAGAAGAAATTCTTCTGTTCTACTGCATACTGATTAATCTTGAGATGGTGCAAAAGTGTCCAGTTCTGGGAACCACATTTCAGGAAAGATGAGGACAAATTGGAAAAAGTCAAGAGAAGAGCAACAAAAATGATTAAAGGTCTAGAAAACATGAACGAGGAGTGAAGACTGATAAAAACTGGGTTTGTTTACTTTGGAAAAGAGAAGACTGAGAGGTGATATGATAACCATTTCCAAGTCACTAAAAAGTTGTTATGGGGAGAGGGATAAAAATTATTCTCCTTAACCTCTGATGATAGAACAAGAAAGCATGGGCTTAAATTGCAGCAAGGGAGGTTTAGATTGGACATTAAGATCAGGAGAGAGGACTTGATGACTTCCTGAAGTCTCTTCTGATCCTTTGATTCTATGCTTCTCTTATGCCAAGATATGTGTGATGCTTAAAGCAGGTATGTGAGGGTATGTCTACACTTGATTCCTCCTTTGAGAGAGGAATGCAAATGTAGACATCCAAAATTGCCAATGAAGCGGGGATTTAAATATCCCGCTCTTCACTTGCATAATCTCGGACTGCCACTTTTCCACAATAGTGCTATTTCAAGACATCAAACTCGGTCCCCGTGGAGTTATTTCGAGAGAAAACCCTTCCCTCGAAATAACCATTACTCCTCAAAAAATGAGGACCGAGTTTGATGTCCCAAAAGAGAGCTACTGCGGGAAAGCGGCAGCCTGCAATTATGCAAATGAAGCGAGGGATAGTTAAATCCCTGCTTCATTTGCAGTTTCTGATGTCTACATTTGCATTCCTCCCTCAAAGAAGGAATCAAATGTAGACATACCCTAAGGGTGTGTCTAGACTACATGGCTCCATCGATGGAGCCATGCAGATGAATTTACTAGACATAGCAAAATGAAGCAGCGATTTAAATAATTGCCGCTTCATTTACATCAAAATGGCCACTGCGCTGTGCTGACAATCAGCTGATCGGCACAGCGAGGTGGCCATTTTGATGTAAATGAAGCGGTGATTATTTAAATCGCCACTTCATTTTGCTATGTCTAGTAAACTACCTACATGGCTCCGTTAATGGATCCATGTAGTCTAGACACACTCTGAATGTATAACGGATAATATCCCTCTGGGGTTGGAATTCTGCAGATGACTAGTTGGCTCATTAGTGCCACACACTGCTTCTGAAAGAGAGCTGGAAATTAATCTACTGACCCTTATAAAAGAGGGTAGTAGGAAATGGAGAAGGAGATAGCAACACTTTCCAGGACCTATGGTCTATGCTTCCTAACCACTGCTCTGGGAATTAATGAAGAGAGTTTTTGCTTCAAAAACCAAATAAGCAGAAAGGATTTGTGATTCGCTCACAAGGTGTGAGACTCAGCTGGAAGGCCCTATGGGAGAAGGAGAACCTAAGGACTGAATTGTAACTGCCATTGAGGCATAGATTCATAATTTTTAAGGTTAGAAGAGGCTATTAATTGTGATCAGTTAATAGATTCATAATATAGAGCATAGAACCTAACCCAATAATTCCTGCTTCAAGTTCATAGCTTCTGTTCATACTACTTAGAAAAATATCCAATCTTGATTTAAAGACTGCATGTTATGGAGGATTCATCAAAGCTCCAAGAGGCAACTGTGTTAGTCTGTATCTACGAAAACAATTAGAAGTCTTGTGGCAACTTAAAGACTAAAAGATTTATTGGGTGTAAGCTTTCATTGGTAAAAAACACTTTGTCAGATGCGTAGCTCCCTAAGCGAGATATTCCAAGGGTTAATTACACTCACCTTTGAAAATCTGTGACTTATTCCTTGTCTGAATTGGTCTAGCTTTAGCTTTCAGCCATTTGATCTCATTATGCTTTTTTCTCTAGGATTAAAGAGCCATTTACTAGCTGAAATAAATCTCTTAAATATGTAAGTATTTGTAAGCTGTGATCAAGTCACCTCTTAACTTTTTGTGATTGAACTAAATAGATGAACTTCTTCAGTTTCTTACTATAAGGCATGTTTTCAAGGCCTTGAATCATTATTTAATAACTCTTCTGAGCCCTTTCCCTATTTTTTTCAATCCTCCCTACTTGATATTAGCCAGCTTATACATCCATGGTAGTATCACACTTGGAGCTCCAGTACACAGTTTTTCCTGTCACAACACCAAAGACCTTTTCAGTATTTGTGCATTCCAGGATACAGTCCTCTATATCCACATCTGGCCTACTCCTTTTAGTAGCTACTCCTTACTCTGATCTAATGGCAACTCTGCATTCCAATCCTCTAAAATGCAATGCAGCTCAATTCACTTTTCAAGAGAAAACTCTTAGTATTAGAGTATGGATATCTATGGGTCTAGATTGCAGGAATGCTGGCTCCTGTGTGGCTAGGTTCTCCACAACACCTTCTGAAAGGCACCTTCCAACTGCTCTGGTAAACTGGGGAATAGCAGTGAACCATAAGGATTCATGCAACACTGAAAGTTCTACCAATGGAGGTCATGTCTGGCAGAGCCTGATGTGTTCCCTGATTGGCCCAGCTATGCTATTTAAAACCTAGAGAAAACACCTAGAGGCTTTCTATGTAACAAAGCAGGTCTCTAGCTTGTTGCTCCAAACAGACCTTGCTGCAGATTCTTGATTCTATCTCATACCTGGCCTTGCTCCTTGTCGTGGTTCCTGGTGCCCTGCACTTCTCCTGACACCTTGCCCTGCTGTAGCTCCACTAACTCTACTTTAGCTGTTTCATGTGGCTCCAACCTAGTAGTGCTTGTTGACCATAGAAACCTAATCCTAATGCAACATATTGACTGCTACTTCTAGCTTTGGCCCTCTAGAATTAATTTAGGACATGTTCTCAAGGCCCCTGTAATCCTCTGGCTTGAACCTGGGCTTCCACAACCGAGGTCCTGACAAGCAGCCCTTATCGCTATTACTAACAGTGTAATTAACAAAGACATGAAAATATCTTCTGTGTTATGATACTGCCCAATAGTTCCTCACTTCCCTCATGATTTTAAAATCACAAACAGAAGATCTGGTGATGAGGGTGTAGCCAGACAGGAACCCCCTGTAACATCCATCTTTGCTTGCCTGGAGCATGCAGGGCACACAGAGCAGTAAAAGCCTTGAACAGAAGGCCCGGATATGCAGGCCCAGGCTGCTGTGACCGTGAATGGCTGTAAACAGAGATACGCCAATTGCTGACCAAGAGGCTGCCGAGGAGTGCCCTTGACTGAAACCCATATTGATACGAACACACAGCCGTCCGCGGGGGGAGGAATCTCTCGCCCAGTAAAAAAATGTTCAGTATTCATAATTTAGTTATCTCTCTTGCAAGTGTAAATCAAGTTGAAACTTGCTTTTAAGAACAGGCGCCACAGAAACGGACCAGTACAATTTGGCATCTTAGATAAGAAAGAGGATACGGGCCCCTATGGGTATAAAATGGGTCCAGCAGCACATTTACTTTGAGTGTCAATCTACCATCTATCTGCTGGTCGGGTTAGGTGATTGACCTCCCGAGGTTCCACGGGGACGCCCACCTTGTATTCGTCTTTCCTAGGAATTGAGGGACCAGCCCTGGCTTGACCCACTAGAGTCGAGAGGCACAGAAGGGGGTAAAAATTGTACCTGGATGTGGTCTTTTGTCTTAAGTGTACACATAGACTTAGAGCTCTTTAAAGATTAAGCTGTCACTTGGTACCATTATTTCTATTTTCTATCTTTATTTTCCTTGTAACCATTTTTAAGATCTATATTTGCTAGCAGTTAAGAAATAGAGCAATAGCCATTGTAACCATATGATTTATAAGCTTCTTTAAAAAACCTGTAACTGTTTAAGTTTTAACCTGACTCCTTCAGTTGCTGTAACAGAACCAAGCACAATTTAAAAGAACTTCAACTGGTCATAAGGCACAGGTATAGGAAGAGCTTGGGCATTTTGGATCGTGTCCCTCCCAGGGGACAGATCAGTTGGGGCATCTCTCAGTCTTCCCTAGACTGCCTGCTGCGAAGGGATCCTGTATCCTAGCAGCTAAAATCTGAGATGTAATAAGCTCTTCCTATAAACTCTGGGGCGTCTGTCAGCCTGTTGGCTGCCCTCTGCGACAGGACCCCGGTCCTAGTGGTAAAGTTACGGACGTTAAACCTTTTCTAGGTAACACACACACACACACACACACACACACACACACACACACACACACACACTGCCCTGACCGTTGGCTGACAGAGGGCCATGTAAGTTCACGAGTGGATAAGAATTTTCGAGGCTGTAAAGTACTGTGAGTGGCTATTCTATGAAACTAACATTTCCTTTCAACTCTTCCCTGCTCCCTTTTCCTCCTAATATGCATCATATTTTGAGCTAGTAGGATATGGAAAAATTTCTGCCTTTTAGACAGAAAATGCCTTTCAGTTATGAAATATTTAACGTTATGCAGCAAGAGAAGTTCACGTATCAAGAATGTCACATCTATTAAATCAGATCTTCATTTTTCAGGCATTCTATAGGCAGTTGAACCCGATGGTAATGTTAAGTGACACAATGAATTTAACCAGAATATACTTTGAGCTGCTTTCTTTTTTGACACCAGCTTCACATTTTCACAAGATATAACAAGTTAGCCTGTTTAACAGAACTGAAATTTCAAAAGCTAGAGGAATACAATTTCAGCTGTGTTACCAGTCCCAGTTCTAACAGAAAAATGTCCGGGTAAGATGGTGGTTGTTGTTCATTATGTTAAAAGGGGGACAAGCCTAATAAAATATTAATGTTCTTTTCATTTTAAGAAGAAATAGAGTAAAATTACTCAGAACCTCATCTGTACTAATGAGGGATGTGGGGGGGAGGGAGAGCTGGAAATGCAATTTTTATCTTGTGGTGCCCTTGCCTGTTGTATCTGACTGTTGTCTTACAGCTGAATTGTAAACATCTTGTCTTTTTGTTAATTTGGATTGCACTGCACCTACTAGAGTGGAGGACTGATATGTAATTGAAGATCTAATCATTACTGCATAAGAAGAAGAAAGAGTAGCACTCACTGTTCTTCAGTCATAGGGAAGCTGTTAAAATACGAAGCCGTAGTTGGGTGAAGCAGGGAAGAGAATAAATCTTCAGGAAGATCTCATCTGTACTGTTTGTGCAGTGGGACACTCAGGTATTCAGACACTGCAGGATTGAAGTGTTGGAACAGTCCTTAAATATAGGCTAAATTTAGTATCACATTTATTTTTTTACACAAACCATGGACAATTGCAATTCTCACAGAAATGGATGGGGGAGAAGATTGTACTGCACATATTGTTTTATACTCTGGCTGTTGGTAATATTGGTAATGTTGGTACTATTGTGAATATTCCTACTCATTAGCAGTGTTGCAAGAAAAAAGTTTAGCTCTCAATGTAGGCCTAAAACACACTTAAAAGAAAACTAAGATTTTTAATTAGTTTTTTAAATTCGACTTTCAGAAAAAAATAAATTCTCACAGTACCAATGCTTTTAACTTTTATGTCTGCAGGTCCTTTTTCAATGAATAGATGATTATTTGAAAAAAGAGAAACAAACCAGCATAATAATAAACATATATTTTGGCAGTCACTTTCCATTGACCTTTACCTTCATAATACCACTGGAGGAAAAATTCCATTGTATTTCAGTGTGATTTGGCACCAAAAGCTCTTGAAAGTCTCTTGAAAATCCGAATCACACTGTGCTATTGTAACCCACACACCAAGACTACGTCTACACGGTGATATTTTTGCGGAAGAGGAAATGCAAATGAAGCACTCATTAACATTTCTTGTGCTCTCATTTGCATATTCTCTTCCAATCCTTTTTGAGGCTTTTGCACAAAAAATGCAGTGTAGATGGTGCCATTTTGCACAAAAACCCCTTTTGCGCAAGAACCCTTATTCTTCCATTTTTTTGAGGAATAAGGATTCTGCCTACCAGTTGTACTTACTTGTTTTTCCCTTTGATATTTTCATGCCCTCTGCTCCTTGTTTCCCACCCCCTTTCTTTTTTTTCTTTCCCCCCTTCTCCTTTCTCCCCTATTTATTCCGGGGCTGCACATCCTAAACTCAAAATTCCAGTCATCTGAAGAAGTGGACTGTGCCCACGAAAGCTCACAATACCATTTACATATTTTGTTAGTCTATAAAATGCTACCAGACCATTTGTTGTTTTTTAAGTTCATCCTGTACAGACTAACTCTGCTAGCTTCTGAAGCTTCTAAATCTAGACTGTTTTAATCACTGTTCCGTACCTTCACACAAACTATTTTCCCTGATGTTAGAAGTGACCTGTGTATTAATGGAAGCTGTCTGTTGTGAAATTATTACACAATACTTTGAATTTACCAAAACCTTGCAATTTCCCTACTTCTGGAATTTGAGAATATATATCTGGAAGTGTAACATATTTGGTTTTTAAATTAAAAATAAAAAAGCTTCCTTTATTTCTATGAAAATATTTGTTGCACTGTCAGAAAAGATTTATGTCCAGTGACATACATCTATGTGATTTTTTTCTATATAGATACACCATAACATTTAGTTATTAAGAAGTTAAGACTTTCCAGTGTGATAGTATTAACTTTGTTCTGTCTAAACCCATTTTGTTATCCCTTTCTTCTTTAAATTCATTTTTCCCAGAAAAGAATGAGAGAAGAACAGAATAGTATCCAATTCCAGGTTCATTTATTATCAAATTCATTCATAGATTATTCAGAATTTTATCAAGACCTAGATGGAAATCTATCAGGTTAATCATTTCAAAGCATAACTATGTACCAGTCACTAGAGTATTTCACATATGAAAATGTATTTTATGGAAGAAGCATGAACAGTTCATGCACTTGATGAAATGACATTAGGAAGTATCTTCCTCTGGATGTAGGGTTTACACCGATGGTTCTTGAAAGCCTTTTCAAACTCGCCTTTGCTTAAAAATGCATAAATACGAATAATCTTTTTTCCATTAGGCTTTTATGACCTTACACTTTGTACATGATAACAAAAGTGAATGATCTAACAATGACAAGATTACGGCCATTTTATTAGAACATATCATTAACTAGATATTGCCGTTCTGGTAATTGAGAAATCATATTCAGAGATGTGGTGGGAACTGTCATTATTAATGCCATCTCAAAACATTTTACATTAGTTACTTAGATGATGCTCCCAAGTTATGGAATGAGTGTCAAGGCTCATATCTTTAAAAAAACCTATTTTACAAAGCAATCTTCCAAATTTCCTCTCTTGATGAGCCACTTTCCATCCTTGCTGAAATATTCTAATACATCATCTCATCTATGCAAGAAAAGACAATGTGGCAAACTTTCCAAACCTAGAGAAAAGACAGTTTGGAGCGGTAAAAAAGTACTGCCATTGGAAAAAGAGTGTGTGTGTGTGTGTGTGTGTGTGTGTGTGTGTGTGTGTGTGTGTGTGTGGAGGAGGGTAACAAAACAATAGGTTTGTTTAGAAGGTAAAACACTGCTTCACTGTGAGGAATGGTGGGAGAATTGGGCTCTCCGTAAATCAGTTTTGCCTGCTTTTTAAAATTATTTATAGTAAAGTATCACCTAGATACTCCAACCAATATCTGGATCTCCTTAATGCTGGGCACGGTACAAACCTAGTAAGAAGCAGTTCCAGTCCTGAAGTCAATAAAGTCAAAGGGAAGGGAAACAGAAAGGCTACCCCACATTATGAATTTTCTTGGTAAAAAATATGCAAATTAGAGACTCATTTGCATGAGTGGCGTTCTGCCAATCTGTTTTTGCACTGTGGTTTTTGCGCAAAAACAAGCAGTGTGGACATTTTCTTTTTGCGCAAAAACCCCTTTTTCTGCAAGATCCTTATGCCCCCAAAAAGGAGGTATACTGATCTTGCCAGAATATTCTAGTTTTACTCAGTATTTATTATTATGTTCTGAATTGAATTCTAGTTATACTCAGTATTTATTATTATGTTCTGAATTGAATGGTCTCACTGCATAACTTCAACTTAGATAAATCTCACTCTTTTATATTTAACGTTATTTATTCCCATGACTTTGTAAACCTAAAGCTCTGAGAAGACATCTTCCCACCTTTCCAGTTCTGAGGGTACTTCAATACTTAGGTGAAGATCAACTCTCCAGAGGCCGATCTAGCATTAGATTTAGAGAGTCTAATGTAGTTCTGCAAATTGAATGCTGAGGACAGCCCCCCATCGGCATCTGGTATTCCTCATACTGTGAAGAGTAACGGAAGCCAATAGGAGCATGTGCTCCCATCGGCCTCCTGCAGTGTGAACGCTCAGCTTCAGGTAAGCCAACTTCCACTATGCATTTGTAGTGGATGATGTACCTTAAGGTGACCTGCCTGGTCTAGAATAGACCAGGCCCCAGACTGCACTCTGCAGGGTTTGCAGCTTCATTAGTGCTCATGATTCAAAATGAGGTGTTTTTTATATTAGTTCTACTATCGTCTCATCAGCTAAATTTAGTACTCACTGAGTTAATGGCTTTGGAATACAGGGGACTTTCCCCCTCCATTATTCCCAATTGCTGGGAGTACAGGCAGTCCCCGGGTTACGTACAAGATAGGGACTGTAGGTTTGTTCTTAAGTTGAATCTGTATGTAAGTCGGAACTGGTGTCCAGATTCAGCTGCTGCTGAAACTGATCAGTTTCAACAGCGGCTGAATCTGGATGCCAGTTCCGACTTACATACAGATTCAATTTAAGAACCCCAGGCATCCCCAAGTCAGCTGCTGCTGAAACTGATCAGCGGCTGATTCCAGGAAGCCCAGGGCAGGGACTTCCTGTAGTCAGCCGCTGGTCAGTTTCAGCAGCGGCTGACTTGGGGACGCCTGGGGCAGAGCAGCTGGGGTGCTGTTGGGTTGGTACAGTAGTGCCGCCGCTCCTCGGCGCTACTGGACCAACCCAGCAGCACCCCAGCTGCTCTGCCCCAGGTGTCCTGATTCAGCCGCTGCTGAAACTGATCAGCAGCGGCTGAATCAGGACTCCTGGGGCAGAGCAGCTGGGGTGCTGCCGGGTTGGTCCAGTAGCGCCAAGGAGCGGTGCTGCGGGACCAACCGACAGCACCCCACCTGCTCTACCACAGGCCCGGGGCTTTGCTCCACGTCTCCCTGGTCTGCTGGGGGGGGCGCACTAGCTGCGTCCCCCCCCAGCAGACCAGGGAGACGCTGAGCAAAGCGGCGGAGGACCCGGGCGGGACCGCGGCACTGATCTGGAAGCGCCGCGGTCCTGCCCGGGTCCTCCTCCACTTTGCTCCGCGTCTCCCTGGTCTGCTGGCTCCTCTCCTCCCCCTCCACCAACAGACCAGGGAGACGCAGAGCAGCTTTTCTTGCCCCGGAGGACGCGGGCGGCGGGACCAGGCGTCCCACCGCTCCCATCGTCCGGGGCGAGAAAATCCCTGTTCGTAACTGCGGATCCGACGTAAGTTGGATCTGTGTAACTCGGGGACTGCCTGTACTTATCATGTCCAAGATTCCCAGCTTCAAATCCTCAGGTCTTCCTGGCAAGTGACTTGCTTATGTTGTCTAGCAGAGTCACACATCCCCTCCCTCCCTGCCATGTGCGATATCTGTCATTTGTTTCCACCCTAAACTAGGCAATCTCATGAATTCTGGCTCCAAAGACACCTCATGGACTGGGTGATGAGGCCCCAGTCTGACCCAGCCCTAGCTCATCTGACTTTGCTCCCACTGCCCCAATACTTTCCATTTGCAGACCATCAGGTATTAGGCCTAAGAACTCTAACAGGCAAAGACAGGAGGTGGATAAGGGCACATACCCTCATAAAGAGTAGAAGTTCCTTCCTATAGCCTATATGTAGAGAAGTACCTGCCCTGCACTTTCAGTTTTAGTGAGGCACTGCATGGTTTTGTCAGGAGCTCACAGGGAGCCTGAATCCTTATTGCCTGCACTAAGGGCCAAGAACGTCCCAAAACTGCTGAAAAGGCAAGACCAATCCTTGAACTAGCAACAAAGTGAATTTTAAGTGCAACAGTGGTATCATACCACAGCAAAAAAGAGATTCAACAGTACTAATGCTTGCTATCCAACCTAAATCAGCATTGTCCACTGCACCAGGAACCCTTTTCCCCGTCTGTTAGACTTGAGTATGCTATCCCTGATGAAATAGCTGTGTGTGTTCTTACCCAGAGTCACTGATAACCTCTGAACCAGGTCCGAGTGGAAGTGGGAGAAAAAGCCATCATTCTCAAAAAATGCACTATATTTGATTGAGGTATGGATTGCATCATTACAAATTAATTCAGCATAGCAAAGCAGAGGAGGCCACTCTTCCTGTTGGTGGCTGAAAAGCAGCAAAGATGCTGCTCCCATATTTGATCAACTCTTTCCGTTTGCCTATTAGTCTGCAATGTAACCAAATATAACCCAGCAAGCATAGCATAACTCTGATTTGACTGGGAAAGTAGTGATGAGGGACTATCTATTTTATCTGTATTCATTTCCCTAAAGTTGAAGAATTTTCCATTTCTTTTCTTGTAATGACTTTTGTTTATCATATCTAGCATGACTTACATCCCTCAGTAAGGAATATATTTATCTCCATGCTTTTTAACTGAGAAAATTAAAGAGAAACTGGAAAAAAGAGACAGTGAAAGAAGATACCAGGACAACTGAAAAGGCATGATCTACTGTAGCTGTACTTGTGTGTTATAAACATCATATCTCTCTGATGCAACAGATGTCTAATTAGCAAAAGGGTAGAATTGTTTGATGGGTTTTTGCATCTCCACTGAATAACAAGTCTATGTTATTAACTATTAGCATGATCTTAACTGGAAATATTGGATCAAGATTAAATAAAGCACAGATTTAAGGGGGTCTTCAAAAAGAATTCAAAATTGTACTGCCCACCACTGAATTCTTTTGACTTGGATGCTTCTCAAATCAGATTCTGATACATAAACTTCATATTCAGTCTTCAGTGAACAGCAAAATTTGAATTTTATTACATCAATCTTTATTTCTGTTAAACTTCAGAGTTCATTGTGTGATCTAAACTTTGTACTATTAATAATTTTTTTTACATTATTTCTTTTAAATTTGAATTAATTTTACAGAAATATAGTCTTTCAAGGAAAAAAAATACAGGTGTTCAGATATAATTCATATACAAAAATAGATGTAATTCATATTCAACCAATAAAGTAATAATTGTAAGGTCATCTATCTTTGTTGTCACATTATTTCTATTATCTGCACATTTCATCTCCATTATATCAAGAAATATGATCCTTGACTTTGTTATATTTTCCTTCTCCTTCGTAAAAGATAAGCAAAATAACTTCAATAAATCAGCCTTAAAATTATAGAATCATAGGGTTGGAAGAGGCCTCAGGAGGTCATCGAATATAGCCCCCAGCCCAAAGCAGGACCAACCTCAACTAAATCATCCCAGCCAGGGCTTTGTCAAGCTGAGACTTAAAAACCTCTAGGGATGGAGATTCCACCGCATTCCTAGGTAACCCATTCATGTACTTCAACACCCTCCTAGTGAAATAGTTTTTTTCTAATATCCAAACTAGACCTCCCTCACCTAGACATCCCCCACTATAATTTGAGACCATTGCTCCTTGTTCTGCCATCTGTCACTACTGAGATGTCTCTCCATCCTCTTTGGAACCTCCCTTCAGGAAGTTGAAGGCAGCTATCAAATCCCCCCTCACTCTTCTCTTCTGCAGACTAAATAAACCCAAATTCCTTAGCCTCTCCTCAGAGGTCAAGTGCTCCAGCCCCCTAATCATTTTGGTTGCCCTCCGCTGTACCCTCTCCAATGCATCCACATCCTGTCTGTAGTGGGGGGCACAGAACTGGACACAGTACTCCAGCTGTGACCTCACCAGTGCAGAACAAAGAGGAATAATCACTTCTCCAGAACTGCCGGTAATGCTCCTTCTAATACACCCTAATATGCCAGTAGCTTTCTTGGCTACAAGGGCACACTGTTGACTAATATGCAGCTTGTCATCCACTGTAATCCCCAGGTCCTTTTCTGCTGACCTGCTACTTAGCCAGTTGGTCCCAAGCCTGTAACAATGCTTGGGATTCTTCCATCCCAAGTGCAGGACTCTGAACTTATTCTTGTTGAACCTTGTCATGACCATGAGGGATGGGCAGCAGCCTGGGGACTAAGGGGTTAACTTTACCTAGCCAGGTATCTGCTCAGCCAATAGAAATTCAGATAGGGATTTCAAACTGGGAGAAAGGAATTTTTGGGTTCTTCCCTCCTTTGTCTTTGAGCAGTTTTCTCTCCAGCTACTGAGGGGGACAGACAAAATGTATTGCTCCAAGAAAAGACTCTTCACTATCTATAAGCAGGGTAAAGTTTAGATAAATCCATTAGGTTTTATTGTTTGGGATTAGGAGTCTGATGTCTGTGCAGTTAAAAATGGGTTTTCCTCTCCTTTGTAACTAAGTTTAGGCCCATGGTGGAATCCCCGCATGAGTATATTAATTGGTGACTTCCATCTAGTCATTATCCTTGCAACAGGAATATTGTGGTGATAATAAAAGTTCTTTCTCTTTTCTTTTTATTAACCTGGTATTGGTTAATTCTTGTGTCCTGGTTTTACTTTGGGGGCTGAGATTTCCCAAGTAGTCTCTCGCTGGTGTCTTTATTATTAGTGGTGTGATGGCAGCGGATTTTTTATCCCCAAAAATCTAGGTTTTTAAGATTTGGGGGGGAAGCTTTATACCAAGCCTGAAAAGATAAGGTTTTGGGGTCCTTTTGGGGTCCTACTTCTTCATTTATCTTGCCAGAATGGGGAAAAAGCCTTGACAAACCTCATCAGATTTCTTTTGACCCAATCGTCTAATCTGTCTAGGTCACAATGGACTCTATCCTTGCCCTCCAATGTATCAACCTCCCCCCATTTTAGTGTAATCCGCAAATTTGCTGAAGGTGCAATCCATCCCCTCATCCAGGTCATTAATAAAGATGTAAAATAAAACTGGCCCTTCAACCAATCTTTGGGATAGGCTGCTTGAAACTGACTGCCAACCTGACATCATGCTGTAAATCACTACCCATTGGGCCTGACAATCTAGCCAGCTTTCTATCCACCTTACAGTCCATTTATCCAATCCATATTTCCTTAACTTGTTTGCAAGAATACTGTGGGAGACTGTATCAAAAGCTTTGCTAAAGTCAAGGTCACATCCACTGACTTCCCCATGTCCACAGAGCCAGTTACCTCATCATAGAAGCTAATCAGTTTGGTCAGGCATGACTTGCTCTTGGTGAATCCATGTTGACTATTCCTGATCACATTACTTGTGACCTTGTCTGTGAAGACAGAAGCAGAAAAGGCATTGAGTACTTCAGCTTTTCCCACATCATCTGTCATTAGGTTACCCTACTCATCCAATAAGGGCCCCACACCTTCTCTAATCACCCTCTTATTGCTAACATGCCTGTAGAAACCTTTCTTGTTACCCTTAACATCTCTTGCTAGCTGCAATTCCAATTGTGCTTTCTCCTTCCTGCCTTCCCTTTACAGCTAAAATTTTAGAGGACCAATTTTCTCTTATTTTCAGTCTAGCATGAATATACTTGAAGAAACATTTACTAAAAGGTGAAGTTCACTTTTCAATTCATAGTTCAGTTTTTCTTTCTACTTCAAATTCCCCTTTTCCCATTTGTGTGCTTACTTTCAAAATAGGCTTTCCCATACCTACTTAGCAGACTGTTTTAACAACCTTACCCGTATACTTGACTAGAAAGTAAAAAAGCTGAAATTAAGATTGAAAACAACTCTATTGCTTCCACAAAAACACTCTGTGGAACCCACTGTAGTTTGCAAAGAAACCCCACAAATTCTGGAAAGTTCAGGTTCTACTACACATGCCTCTTCCCCTCCTACTCATATTCATACCACCACCTATTTATCTTTATCATCACAGTGTCTAAATGCTTCCCAAGTATTTATACAGAATAATCCCAGTAAGTGGCCCTCTTTTTTTCCCTTCTTTTATTGATAAAATAAAGAACTTGATTATTTTACAAGAAGAGCTGTTTATGTCTGTATCAGAGACAAGTTAACTAATCTATCTATAATTAAGGTAATTAATGAGGAAAACCAAGACAATGAATGTTGCATTTAATTACCTGTGAAAGAGATGGGATCTGTGTTGATTTTATAAGAGTTCCAGATCCTGTGAAAGTTCTGTTCTCTGCAACTTGTGTTGATTGCTTCACTTTTTCCAGAGGGATACTGCTGCATTGTGGAGAAAGAAGTGATCTCTAGAGTGGCTAGGGTCTATTTCATGGAGGGCTTTGACTATCAGGACACAGACCTTAAACAGAATTGTAGAGTGGGGAGTCAAACTTCCATATCCCCTGCTATGTTTCTTTCACATGATCTTTGACATCTGTGATATTTCAGATCCAATAGTTTCAATAGCTGTAAGAAGTCACCATCCTATATCAGGGATGCTCCTCATTTGAAAACCACTGTAATATCATAACCAATTTTCTGTCTTTCTGTCATCATTTTTTTCCTAAGGGCTTTAAGAAAGGCACATTCACTAGCAACAGATATTTTAGATATTTTAATTTGGAGAATTCATTGTGTGCACAGGACTGCCAATGAGGGGCAAAGAGGGCAACTGTCCTGGAGGCCAGTAGTTCAAAAGGGCCTGAGACTCCCAGCCACTGCTGCTGCTGCTACTGCAGCATTGGTGGTGATCAGAGTCCCTGGCCCTCTAAATCACCACCAGAGCCCTACATGGTGAGCCCAGGGGGTGCTGAGGGCTGGTGGGGGTGTGTGGAGAGGTCCATGTGGTGCTGAGGGCTGACTGGCCCAAGCCCTGCCCCGTCTGCTCAAGGCCTCACCCCCTTGGAAGCAGAGAGATTCGCCCCACAGATACGTTGCCCAGGGGTCCAGCAATTCTGTCAGTCTCTGTGTGTCTACATAGTTTGGAAAAAAATAAAACACAGGAGTATTGTTACGTACATGCCTTTAATATAAATGGTAGAATTTTGCTACCAAGCTAAGTTTTGATCAATCTGTGTGTAAAGGGACTGTTAGCCCCTTACTAACACTCCATGGGAGTTTTTGGTTTGCCAGCTCCCAGTATCAAAAGGAGAAAGGTCCATGAGAAATCAGGGCCCTGAGACTGACAGACCCCAGAGACAATGGAAAGCAGCCAACACTTCAGCTCGGCCTGATTGACAGGTTGGACAGGCAAGTGAGGAAAGTAAGAGGCCAGGCCCCGTCTTTCGTGTGAGCTGGGATTTTCTGGGTCTCTCTGAGGAAGGAGAGAGAGCTAAGAGGAGCAAGCTGTGTGGAGAGAAAGTTCTGCAGCAACAGAGCCAGGCACACACAGCCAAGGAGTACAAGCTGTGTGGAGAGGCAGTCCTGCAGCAACAAAGCCAGGCACACACAGCCCAAGGAGTGTAAGCTGTGCTAAGGGGCAGTCCTGCAGCAACAGAGCCAGGCACACACAGCCTAAGGAGTGCAGACCCTGTGTTGAGCAGCAAATTGGCAATGATCAGAGAGCCAAAGGGGACAGAGAAGCAACACAAGGAGCTGGAGACTGGCAAAGCAGCACAGCCTGTAGCTGGGTGTGGTGAGCAGCTGGGACCTGCAAAGTGGGGAGAGAGGCTCTGGGCAGGGAGAGACCACCAGCCAAGAGGCCCTGCAGGCCAGACTGGGAGAGGGGTCATACCACCTAGAGCCTGAGGCCCTGGGGTCACTGCCAGAGCAAGCGTGTCCAGCCTGCAGCCCCCCTGCAGCACAGCCAGGATCTATAAGGGACCTATAAGGAACAGATTGTGAACTGTCCTTACACTCTGCAGACTGCTGTTTGTGATGTCCCCATGCTACAGAGCAGGACTGTGTGTTCTCATTTAACCATTCTCATTTTTTCTTTTCTCTTTAATCAGTTGATGTTTAATAACTAGTATTTGCTTTGAACTTTATGAAATGATCACTGGGCCAAGAAAGCATGCAGTGTGAAGAGAGCACCCCGGAGTGGGGATACCCTAGCGCCTGCCCCAAGTGACTACAAGGTCGGGGATTAAGCCTCAGGAAACCTGGGTCCAGCCTTGTTGTGGTTTTGAGGACTCTGCTACTCAGGAGAGTGGAAGGGGAGCCCTCAGGGTCAGGGAGGCCCGTGGGGTAAAGGAAGTGGGAGCGGGGACTCAGATCCTTTCATTGGTCCATTTCATCGGGGTGGTATAGAAGCCAGGAAAGTTCCACACAATAGCGGGACCATTTCCCCACTTACATATGTAATCACCACGTTATCATCTTAGCCAAGAAGGTTTGATACATAGATTCATTCCTCCGGATCCAAAAAAGAATCACAAATATCTTTTTTAACGGTCACTAAGATCTGGTAGGTCATATTATGTGTTATTTGTGACTATTTGATGACTACTGGTTTGGTCATGAAAACATTGATAAATCCTGAGCATTACAAATCTTAGCATGAATAAGAATATGTACCGAATTCATTCCAGTTGCGTGGTGTTTGCTTTTTGATGTTCAACATTCATTATTCTCCTGTTTTTAAAAAGTTTATCTCCAGGCAAGGAGTAAAAATAACAGTCTGATTGATGGCTCATACCACAGTCTGTGAGCAGTCATTGAGTCAAAGTAAATAGTTTGCAAAGAAACACATAGTCTAGAGTTTGTTGACAAACTATTCACTCTGTGTGAATAATGAATACATTAGTAGAAACAGGGTATGGTTGCCAATTCTTTGTAAGCAGAAATCATTATATTCATCCAGCAATTCATTCCCAATGAATAAGTTAACCATCTGTGCCAATGACCCTTGCTTAATTTGTAACATATGGAATCCTTGAAGTAAGTTGCCCTCAGTATGTGATTTATCCATTTAGAGAGTATCAAGGAATATTTTTACTGGGCACAGCATAGGGCAGCAAACACAAATAGTTGCTAGAACTGCTATATTCTCAGAGCAATGATTCTGAGCAATTTTTTGGCCACTGATAAGATTCACTCATTGATGTGTCTGAAGGATAAGTCTGATTTTAGGTTGTTCTCAGGTTGGCTTTGAATGTTGGAATGACTCTCATTGTCCTCTGTTAGGATTCGCTTTCTACTTATTTTTTTCAGGAGATGGACTACCCAGACTAGCATTTGTTGGATACTCTTGTTGTCATTCAGGTAACAGAGTTCTCTAAAGGAGTTTTTGACTGAAGTAAGTGATGGCTTGTTTCAAACCCAACTTTCCAAGTTAATGATTCCTCTCCTTCCCTCCTCACTGGCCACCCCTTCCATCCCAGTCTGCTAAGAATTTCCTTGAGTTTAAAAACAATGTTTGAAAAATCTCTCTCTAAGAATTGTTCAATGCCAGGAGACCAGAAGGACCTGCAGGGTGTGCATGGGCTGACTCTTCCTCCTGTCCTCTAGCAGATGTTTTACAGGAAAGAGCTTCCCACTCTTGCTATCTCCATTACTCTCAGGCTATGTCTACACTGCAGGCTTTTGTATGCTAATGAAGCATATGCTAATGAAGTATGCTCGTGAAGTATGAGTATGCTAATGAAGTGCTCATTAGCATTTATCCCGCTGTCATTTGCATATCTCTGCTGATGCTTTTTGCACAAGAGGTTTTTGCGCAAAAAACGAGCAGTGTAGACGGGTCTGTTTTATGCAAAAAATCCCTTTAGTGCAAGATCCTGTATACCTCCTTTTTGAGGCATAAGGGATCTTGTGCAAATGGGATATTTTGCACAGAACGGACCCATCTACACTTCTTGTTTTTGTGCAAAAACCTCTTGTGCAAAAAGCATCAGCAGAGATATGCAAAAAACAGCATGACAAATGCTAATGAGTGCTTCATTAGAATACTCTCTGCCAACAAAAGCCTGCAGTGTAGATTTAGCCTCAGTGTCCCTGATTGTTTATTTGTCTTTCACTTTTCCCCCTTACAAACTATTCAGGAGAAATGTTCCTCCACTCTCCTATCTCATCCTACAGAACATCTGAATTATTTCCACAAATCTCATCTCCCTTTTTGTAACAGAATCTCCAGCCCTCGTTAGAGCTCCTGAGTGCCACAGGAGAGAAATTCCCTTTCATTGCTCATTTGTAAGTGCCCATCAATACAGCATATTCAACTGTTATGCATGCTTTATACAATGCTCTTAGAAAATATGCCTTGGGATCTTTGTTTTCTACAAAAAGCCTCACCAGAACTTAGACTAGGGGGGTTTCTCCTTAAAACTACCACACAGCCAGCATCATGAGCCTCAAATTTTCTGCTTTAGAGGAATAAAGGGCCGATGCCCAAACTACTGAATCACTTCCCTCTAGCTATGAGAAGTTATTCTTTCTTATTCTAACTGGCTCTTTTTGTAGGACTAACTCCAAAATAGCCTCTTTCTGATAAGGCAAATTCACCAACTGCACAGGAAACCACCTCTAGAACCATCCTATTCACTTTTATCTTTGAAAAATTGCTTAAATTTGACTTCTTTATAAAACTGTTACTTGCTGCAGTATTATTATTACAGATCTAATTTCTCCAAGTGCCATGCAGGTTCCTTGAAGTACCAGCAAATAAAACAAATGTACAGTCCTTAATTTCTATCCAGCCTATCTGTTATTTCAACAACAAAAAAATGATATGTCTCTGCAGAGACTCTGCCATACTTCACTGGATGTGCCATGTTTCCTGCTTTATTTTGCCCATCTCACCAGTAAATTCTGAAGCCTGGTATTTTAAACCCTCCAATGAATTTCCAGCTCAGTGTGTCTCTAGTTCTAATATTAATCTCCCATACTGCTTATCTTTGAAAACATAAAAAAAGATGAAAAGGAGAAAGACATTAGAATTCTTTTTAATATATTATGCTTTGCCACACCAGCATAAGACTCACAGGTTTACTGGTGTCATTTGTGATGAAACAGAATCATATTTTCAACTCTCCTTGTTTCATGAAACTTTCCACCGTTATCTGCCTTAGGGGTTTTGTTCAATTTTATTTTTAAAAAAACTGTTCAGCTTTCATTAGCGGTTTTCATTTCTCTGAGTGGCAGAGTTCCAGCTGCAGAAATGATCCACAATCTTGGAGAGTTCATTGCTGATATGCTACAATGGAAGGATTCCAAGAATGATGGTCTGTGGCCTCAATTCAGCAAAGTGCTTAACCCTGTGCCTAATTGGAAGCACAGGTGTAGGTGTAATCCAACCAAAGACAATGTGACTATGCAATGTTTAGGATTAGGCACTCACACACCTCTTGCTGAGTACTTGCAAAATGCCACCACAGTTGGCAGTACACATAGAACAATCAACAAATGTCAATGAAGTAAAGCTGTATTTTTTTCCATGAAAAAAGAGTGTGTTGCTTTTTTCTTAGGTAACTTTTCATAGACAAAAACATAAAAGCTTCTCTTATTGCTGTGTGAATTCGGGAGGTAGGATTAGGGATTGAAACTGCTTACACTTTTTACAGATAATCTGTCATAGCCAAACACACACATTTGAGGCTGACATTTTTTTCTTCGGAGACAAGTGTTACTGAAATACTTTAATTGCTTTTTGCTTAACATTTTGGGGAAAACATTGCACCTGGACGCATAATGCACTTTGTTCTAGTATATGTAGAACATGCACTTCAAAATTTCTAGCAATCCATATACAGTTACTTCTTAATGTGATTTCTACAGGTTTGGCCAGTAAAATCAGTGACTTGTCTCTCTCACAAAAAGCTTTTCCTGCCAGAGGACAGAATGTTCCTGCCGGGAGACACATCAACAGGCTCTCTAAATTAAGAGAAAGCTACCAGAGGGAGGGAGATACATACAGTTTACAGTAACTGCCTTTCCATTCATATTCCTAGTGGCTTTTTAGAAAGACTGAATTCCTCCACATGGTTTATTATTTGGATTATGGTATTGCCTCATCAGGAGCAGAGCCCTATATGTTAGGCTCTGTATAAATAGAGGCAGAGAGGGTCCTTGCCCTGGGGAATTTACCATTTTAGGACATAGTTAAGAGGCTGGTTGCTATGATTTTTTTTTAAATGGACTTCATTGGGTGATTTGCACCACCACAGATAATACCATTGGTTCTTGATCGACAAGGAGGCCACGTTCCTTTGGTTTTGCCATATGATAATGTTTGCGCCTAAAGGTGAACACAGGATGGCTACGTCTACACTGGTCCCTCTTCCGGAAGGGGCATGTAAATTTCACGAGTCGTCGTAGGGAAATCCGCGGGGGATTTAAATATCCCCCGCGGCATTTAAATAAAAATGTCCGCCGCTTTTTTCCGGCTTTTAAAAAAGCCGGAAAAGAGCGTCTAGACTGGCCCCGATCCTCCGGAAAAAGTGCCCTTTTCCGGAGGGTCTTATTCCTCCTTTGAAGTAGGAATAAGACCCTCCGGAAAAGGGCACTTTTTCCGGAGGATCGGGGCCAGTCTAGACGCTCTTTTCCGGCTTTTTTAAAAGCTGGAAAAAAGCGGCGGACATTTTTATTTAAATGCCGCGGGGGATATTTAAATCCCCCGCGGATTTCCCTACGACGACTCGTGAAATTTACATGCCCCTTCCGGAAGAGGGGCCAGTGTAGACGTAGCCGATATGTTTACACTGACGTGTTGTTGCAGATTGGTGAGGCATATCCATGCTATTTTAAATAATCTAAGAACATGGACCTAACTGTAGGCTAGTAACATGAGCATGAACCCAGATCTGGGGTCAGACTTATACAGCCCACCCTGAAGCCAATGTTGCTATGTCTTCACTTCTATTTTTTATCATTGCAAGCAAGACTAAACCTAAGTTTAACCTAAATTTAAACCTTGGCTAAGTAGCAGTTCTGCAGAAAAGGACCTGGGGATTAGTGGATGAGAAGCTGGATATGAGTCAACAGTGTGCCCTTGTAGCCAAGAATGCTAATGACATATTAGGTTGCATTAAGAGGAGCATTGCCAGTAGATCCAGAGGTGTGATTATTCCTCTTTATTCGGCTCTGGTAAGGCCACATCTGGAGTATTGTGTCCAGTTCTGGGCCCCCAGTTACAGGAAGGATGTGGATGCATTGGAGAGGGTCCAGCGGAGGGCGACCAAAATGATTAGGAGGCTGGAGCGTATGACCTATGAGGATAGGCTGAAGGAGTTGGGTCTATTTAGTCTGCAGAAGAGAAGAGTGAGGGGGGATTTGATAGCAGCCTTCAACTTCCTTAAGGGAGGTTCCAAAGGGGATGAAGAAAAGTTGTTCACAGTAGTGATGGATGACAGAACAAGGAACAATGGTCTCAAGTTGCAGTGGGAGAGGTCCAGGTTGGATATTAGGAAAAACTATTTCACTAGGAGAGTGGTGAAGCACTGGAATGGGTTACCTAGGGAAGTAGTGGAGTCTCTGTCCCTAGAGGTATTTAAGTCTCGGCTTGACAAAGCCCTGACTGGGTTGATTTAATTGGGATTGGTCCTGCCTTGGGCAAGGGGCTGCACTTGATGGCCTTCTGAGGTCTATTCCATCTCTATGGTTCTATGGTTCTAGTGCAGGTTTGTCTACTTGAACCCTTATCTCCAACTGCAGTGTAAACATATCTCAGAGAGCATGTCTAGATTTGCTTTTGCTTTCGAAAGAGTATATGAAAATTCGGCACAAATTTGCATATCTTCTTCTGATGGCATTTTCGAAAGCAGATCTTTCGAAAATGAAAGTAGTCTGAACACAGTTTTTTCGGAAAAAACCCTATTTCAAAAAAAATGCGTAAATCTTTTTTTATAAAGAGCAGGGGTTTTTTTTAAAGGTTTTTTTTTTGTTTTGTTTTTTCGAAAAAAACCTCATCCAAACTACCTTCATTTTCAAAAGATCCTCTTTTGAAAATGCGATCAGAAGAAGATATGCAAATTCATGCCAAATTTGCATATCCTCTTTCGAAAGTGAAAGCAAGTCTAGACGTGCCCTCACAGGGGAAATAGAAATACAATTGTCCTTGGTGTAACACCAATAGGCAGAACCAAACCTGGGACCTCGGGAGTTTTGTGCATGAGCCTCTATTGCTTGAAGCACTGTGGAGGTATTTTATCTTTCTAAGGCTATAGATCAAATTCATTCTCTCTCTCTGTAAGTGGCCTAAACACCACTACAGGGGACAGTGAACCACTCCTAGAAGGTGTGTAGGTTACACTGGCACTAGGCTTACAATTTAGAGCAGTGTTTCCCAATTTTATTTGGCCATGGAACCCTTTTGAACTCGAAAGAATTTTGTGAGACCCCTGAGTCACTGTGTGGAACCCTTGACTGACTGCACGCACAGCGCTGACTAGTGACATCATTGTCCCCACTGTCTGGTTAAGCTGGCATTACACAGGGAGACTTATTGTGGCAAACACAAATGAAAATTGTTTTAATAAAATTCATAAAATGAATGAAAATTCCATTCCATTACAATAATTTAGATTATAATGGAATTTTCTCGCGGAACCCTTATTTTTACTTCGCAGAACCCTGGGGTTCCGTGGAACACCATTTGGGAAACACTGATTTAGAGAGAGCTTTTTTTTCCCCCTCCTGCATACCCATTAAGCAAATCACACAAGTCAATTCATTTCTAAACTTGGGCCATTTAAAATAAGTGACAGATTTAGGGCCATTACTGCCATCCCTGAAATGAATATGCACTGAGCAACAGCAACAGCGTACCCACAGCTAACAGCCATTACTCTTACTAAAAGATCAGTGGGTTTTGGTCTTGTATCAGAGTGGCTGCCATCAGTGGAAAGTTAATTTCAGCCAAATTAATTCCCTCTGCACTCTCTTTGTTTTTTAATTTATTTTTATTTATGTCTCCATTTAGATAGCAAAGCCTTCAGGGTAGGATGTGTGTTTGCATATGTTAAGCAAACAGCTATGCCCTCTGTTTTGTCTATGCAGTCCTATTGTCAGTGCCAAGCAGTTATGATACTTGCAAGGGATCTGCTCCTCAATTTGTATGCAACAGGAAAAAAGAACTAAAACAACTAAACAATATCAGAAGCTTTTCTTTCAGAATTCATGACTTTAAATAATGTGTTATCTAAGTTACAAGTTAAATATTTGTATGTTCTTGGCAGAAAACAAGAATAATGATGTTTATTGCATTGCAGCTCTATATGACATTAGCCAAGAAGCACTGAAGGTCTTAAAGAAACACAAATCACACCACTGAAACTGCACTATTTGTGCGACTACAGTTAAGTGTCAGCTTTTTTCATTATACTGTTATTGTTCTGATGTTTTTTAACTGGTGAGAAGTCACTCTGGTTTGTATCTTTGGATACAAGGTCTTGGCATGTGAAGAATTTTATTTTAAGCTGTGACATGAATCTTTGTTTTAAAGTTATGAAGCAAAATACTGTTGTGTAGTCACCGAAATTTTTACACTGATGTCACTACAACAGTAGTGGGTGGGTGCATAACTATCTGGATAACCTTTCTCAGAGAGTAGTTATTAATGGTCCGCAGTCATGCTGGAAGGGCATAACAAGTGGGTTCTGCAGGGGTCTGATTTGGGATTGGTTCTGTTCAATATCTTCATCAATAATTTAGATATTGGCATAGAGAGTATGCTTATCAAGTTTGCAGATGATACCAGGCTGGGAAAGGCTGCAAGTGTTTTGAAGGATAGGGTCATAATTCAAAATGATCTGGACAAACTGGAGAAATGGTCTGAGGTTAATAGGATGAAGTTTAATAAAGACAAATACCATGTACTCCAACTAGGAACAAACAATCAGGTTCACACATCCAGAATGGGAAGTGACTTGTCTAGGAAGGAATGCTGCAGAAAGGGATGTAAGGGTATGTCTACACTACTACCCTAGTTCTAACTAGGGTGGTTAATGTAGGCAACTGAAGTTGCAAGTGAAGGCCGGGATTTGACTATCCCGGGCTTCATTTGCATCTTGCCAGGCGCCGACATTTGTAAAGCCCCGGTAGTTCGGACTCTGTGCCCGCGGCTACACGTGGCACGGAGTAGGTAGTTCGGATTAGGTTCCACGAGGTGTACCGGTAGTTCAGATTAAAGAGCCTAATCCGAACTACCTACTCCGTGCCGCGTGTAGCCGCGGGCACAGAGTTCGAACTACCGGGGCTTTAAAAATGGCGGCGCCCAGCAAGATGCAAATGAAGCCCGGGATATTTAAATCCCAGGCTTCATTTGCAATTTTGGATGCCTACATTAACCACCCTAGTTCGAACTAGGGTGGTAGTGTAGTCATACCCTTGTAGATTAGTTTACTAGACATACCCAAATGAAGCGGCGATTTAAATAATCGCCGCTTCATTTAAATTAAAATGGCTGCCGCGCTGAGCCGATCAGCTGTTTGTCGGTTCTGTGCGCTAGTCTGGATGCTCCGCGGTCGATATCAAAGGCATTTGTTGACCACCCCATTATGCCTCGTGGGATAAGGATTAACGGGGTGGTCAACAAATGCCTTTGATGTCGACCACGGAGCATCCAGACTAGCGCGCTGAGCCGACAAACAGCTGATCGGCTCAGCGTGGCAGCCATTTTAATTTAAATGAAGCGGTGATTATTTAAATCGCCGCTTCATTTGGGTATGTCTAGTAAACTAATCTACATGGCTCTGGCAACAGAGCCATGTAATCTAGACATACCCTCTGGGTCATAATGGACCACAAGCTAAATATGTGTCAACAATGTGATACCGTTGGAAAAAAATGCAAATAAGATTATGAGATGCATTAACAGGAGAGTTATAAGCAAGACACGAGTAGTCATTCTTCTGCTCTACTCCATGCTGATTACACCTCACTTAGAGTATTGTGTCCAGTACTAGGCACAACATTTCAAGAAAGATGTGGAGAAATTTGAGAAGGTCCAGAGAAGAGCAACAAAAAAGATTAAAGGCCTAGAAAACATTTTGATTTAGTTTAAATGGACACAACTTCCTCAGAATATATCAAAGAGTTTGATGTATTTTGAAATGGATTATCAGTTAAAGGCCAGACCCTGCTCTCCCTAATACACAGACAGAACAACCACTGAGGCCTGTAGTGAGGAAGCATGGCCTTCCTCAGAAGATGACATATAGGGATGACAACACACACCCCCCACGGATAGAAATAGGAGATCCACATCTATCTTGCTAGAAGTGGATTCAGGACAAAAAATGAGCCCTGCAGGTCAGTTGCACTGCAGTGTCCAAGGGAGACAAACATACCCCACCAACTGCTGAAACTTGCAAAAGAACTTCGCAGTGCTAAGGACTGGCCAGATCTCCCTGGGCTGCCAGCTTATCCAGATGCCGAACAGCTGCTGGGCTGCAGCCTGAGGAATGGCAGACAACCTCCATAGCAAAGTATAGAGATACCAAATCCTGGGATGCAGGAAATAGCCCAGGAGAAATAGATGACCAGCTGATTGAATGTTGGCCTACTGTGTTGTAGGAGGATCCCAGCTGATCTAGTGGCAAACCACTCCACAGTTTTTAGTCTCTAGGCTGAGACATAGTGGAGTTGAATGAATCTGCATCCCCTATCCTCTGAAAATCCACCCTCTGGGTGGAGTGGGAGTCTCCCATATTAGGCCAGGAGTCCTGAGTTAGTTTACCATCTGCTGAGGTAGGATGCTAGCTGGTGCTATTGTTCACCCCTACCTGAGCCACTAGACTCTGCTGATAATCACCCTTTCCTGGGGCTCTTAAACTGCTTAGTTACTTTGCCCTGATTGCCTGACAGAGCTTACAATTTGCTGTCCTGCCCTGACTGAAGACCAGGGACTCAGACTGCTATACTGTTGTGCCTGGCCATAGTTCTGGAGCACTAGGTGCAGCTAATTCCCCACTTTGAACTCACCCCTGCATGTATGCAACAGCAAGGAGGTGTCACTTCCTTCCGAGAGTGATAGAGAGGGAGCCATAAAGTCTATAATGCCAAAATACAGTGTCAGTGATGATGTTGTTTTTAATTAACATACCACTAGAGTATCTGATTTACATATACTTTGTCTTTCAGCAATAATAACAGTTTTACAGCCAATACTTTTACATAGTTGTTAGAATCTCAAAATGATTTTTAAATGGAAACCAATTGTTGAGAAATATCACTGTTGTTGATATACTACAACAGACAGAAAAGACATAGTGTCTTGTGTATACAGGTTGTAATTGAAATGTACAGAAACATAATTCTCTCAAATAAAAAGAGACATAGAAGCCTAATTTTGCATTGTTGCTTTCTTTAGTGAAATGTATGCTTTGTCCTCCTTCTTTGTTTGTTATCAGTAGCTCATAAGAATCTATCACCAAAACATCAGTAATTAAATTTTACATTTATATTTTATGATGTAGAACAATGAAAGTTTTATGGCAATTAAAACTGCAATTAATAGTGGAGGGTGTGTTGCCAATTGTTCTTATTTAAATTAGGCGTTTACAGAATTATTCAGTGCTCCTGAATGGGTGTTCAGTGCTGTAAATATTGAGTGGATTATGGTTTAATTAATTCATGCTGCTTTTATGTGATTTCTAATCCATTTCTGCCTTACACCAGAATCAGAATGCATGACACAACAGATAAATCTCCTCTAAGGCAAGATAAGGCTTGCGGTACTGATACTGAACTAAGTGTGCTTAGCTAGTAATAATACTTTGCACATTTACAGTGCCTTTCATCTTAAATATTTTTTCAAACACTGCTGTCTTAAGTCCCCCAACACACCCACAGGAAGGAGATGTGGCGACAGAACTGCTTTGATCTCAGAATGGGGACAAACTAGTAAGTGGCAGAGCTCTTCAACATGGTGAAGAATCAGAGGATTTCTGGCATCTATATATAGTGAGCGTGCAATTTGGCAGTATTCTCTCTACTTGCGATTAGTCTGCTAATACCTGGGAAAGTGAATAAAGGGCTGATGATAGCTACTATCAACGTTGACCAAACTCTTATCAAGATTCCTGAAGAGGAAGTCTTTGTTTCACACTAAAGACTAAATGCTTTGTACTAATGGCCAACTATTTGAAAGATACATCTAAAAACAGAAGGGGTAAAAATGTAAGACCTGCTTTTCAATAAGCTCGTGGGTATGCATTTGCACATGCACAGATGCACATCCATTTTATGCATGAACAACTGGATGTGCACGTGAAAATCCCCATCATGTACAGACAACTGACATACTGAGGCAGGACAGTGCTCTGACACTTGCATTATGGGATCTTGGAGAGAAGACATTGCAAATCCTTTTTAAAACTGTTCTTCTGACTTAAATACATTAATTTTAATCTCATTTTACTAGGCTAGATCATGCTTTTGTTTTACTTGGCCAAAGGGGTGATGGGAATTAGATTTCCCAGCCCACACTCTTCATGCAATCCAACTAAGAACTTCTTGGAACCTGGGCTTGGGTCTAGTGAGAAGCATAGGCTCTGTGAAGTGCCAAACTGTCTGTGCCACATTGAGCTACAGGGACCTGAAGCCAAGAAGAAAGAGCACTGTTGTAGCATGCTAATGTAATGAAAGATATGACAAACATAGGATTTACAAACAGATCTCAGCCTGAACAATACAAACAAAACCACTAACATAGTGCCTCTGCCTATGTCATGTCCCTTCTAAATACAAAATTAAGTGTAATGGGGAAAATTTGATAATTTAAATGAACCATTTCCTTTTCATATATAGCAGAATCTTTCTGAAATTAGTTTGAAAAAAAAATAACACACCTTTTCAAGCAAAAATATAAGAACATAAGAACAAAGGAATTTCTATATTGAGTCAGATCAAAGGTCCATCTAGCCTAATATCCTGTGTTTTAACAGTGGCCAATGCCAGATGCCCTAGAGGGAGTGAACAGAACAGGTAATCATCTGTATCTAAACTACATCCCTTTTCTTGAAAAAGGGATGTAAATTAGACACTTTGAAATTGCAAATGAAGCCAGGATTTAAATTTCCCATGCTCTAGTTGCATAGTGGTGGCCACAGCTTTTTTCGAAAAGAGGCTTTTGAAAGAAAAACAGCTGTTTAGACGGGTATCGTTCAAAAATAAAACCCTTTTCCGAAAGATCCTGTACTCCTCATTTTTTCAGGGCTGTAGTTTAGACACAGCTCAAGTGATCCCTCTCCTGTCACCCATTTCCAGCCTCTGACAAACAGAGGCTAGGGACATCATTCATACCATTTTGGCTAATAAGTACTGATGGACCTATTCTCTACAAACTACCTGAATTAATCAGCTGAGAACTAGTCTCATCCTGAGATTTGTCTGAACATTTTTCTTCTCAATTCACACTTTATTTGATCCGTCTCCAAGGAGACTCCTCCCAGCCTCTAGAGAAGTATATTTCTGAGGTGTTTCTGATATGGAATGTCCAAGGAAAGCTTCATTTTTGGCCTGAACAATTCCATTATTGACTAAGGCAACTTTTTAATCTATTGTTTTAAATTGAGGTTTTGTAGTAATGGTTCACTGCTATGGTAAAAAAGGCAAAAAAGGCTCTCCACTGGAGAGCTTGAATGAAATAAACCATAGGATAAGCAATTACAATATACAGTCCATAAAATTGTCACATTTATAAGAATTGTGCTGCTTCAAAGAAATTGTACGGAGGAGCTTCTAATTAAGTAAAAGACAAATAGAGAGTTAAAAAGTGGGTATGAAAGCAGCTGCACATCTTGCTTTTAGGGAAGCTGAAGATCAGTCATTGGGACTGTTCATGAGTGTTAAACTAAGCATGTGCTTATATCATTACATGATTATAGATATAAAGATTTCAGTAAGTTTAATATTTGCTTTGATTGTCATTGTGACCTAACTCATTCAAAAGTGTGGACTGTCTGTCCTTCTGTCTCCATCTATAGAAGGGCAGATGAGAAACCTGACTGGCCTGAAATCCAGTGTTCCAAGTTACAACTGCTCCTTTTGTCTTCATCCAGGCAGCCTTGAATGAAGGAATTATTATCATTTAACTGGGACAAGAGGTTTTGGTGGTCTGTATGGCACAGCCACACAAAACCCAGGATGGTTAGAAGGTATGCTTAGTACATATTAGATTAAACTTTTCACTGCTCCCCTGGGAGGCTCCCATTTAGAAGAGCATATGGAAGCTGAAAAAGCAACAATATCTATTACATTTCCAGACTCTCCCCAGGGCTGCTGGGGAGAGTCCCCATGCAATGCAGGGCTGCCTACTACCTCTCTCAGTCCACTTATTCCTGCTCCCTTCTTCCTGGAGGGCAAAACAACACAGAACTAGCCATAACTTGAAAAGGGGGCGAGAGACACTACAGGTGTAGAAGAACCCACACATAAAAGAGACTGAATCTATGCACTGATATTGAAACAATCTGGCCTCTGGTTTTTTGTTCAGAGTAGCAGTTGTCTGAACTGTTGAACGGACAGTCTATCTCTCACATTCTGTACCTAATTTTCTTCCTTTATTGATGTTTCTTTTATTTTTCATAATGTCCTTCTCACTCTGCATATGACCTTTAGACAAGCAATTTTCATAATAATTCCCCTGTCTTGTTTTGCTTATCTAACCTCTTGTGAATATACTTATTATTGCTCCTTGCTGCCCAGCTTTAAGTTCTAGCCGATCTATCACACATATAGAAAGCAGAGAAGGGAATGGGATTTAAACATTGTTACATTAGAAAGAGGTGGTAGCCTGTTCATATAATCAAGTAATAATTTTGAAGAATATTAGACTTATAGACTCAAAGGTCAGAAGGGACCATCATAGTCATCTAATGTGACCTCTTGCATACAGAACCTCACCCACCAACTCCTGTAATAGATTCCTAACTTCTGGATGACTTACTGTAGTCTTCAAATCATGACTTAAAAACTTCAAGTTACAGAGAATCCACCATTTTCACTAATTTAAACCTGCAAGTGCCAAATGCTCCATGCTTCAGAGGAAGGAAGGAAGATGAAAAACCTCCAGAATCCCTGCCAATCTTACTGGAGAGAAAATTCCTTCTCGACCCCAAATAGGGCAATGAGTTAGACACTTGTGTGAAGTTACCGTATTTTAATAGGAAAATGCAGATCGTTGTTGTACCCACTATTCTGTGTTTGCTCCAAATTCCGTGCAAAGTGGTCTATGAGGTATCTAATGAAAGCTTATGCTATCTATGGTGATTCTATATGCTATTCATATTTATGTACAATTTTTAATGTAAAGTTATGAATAGGGGCTCTGTACTTGTATTTTTTTTAAAGTTCTGTCTGGGAGACAATAGCTGGTGTTGACCATCTATTGTGAAGGGTGGTTATTCAGTAAATAGCTATGCTACATCGACAATGGCTCTTAAGTGTTGGCAATAAACACTTAAGAACTTTGCTGGGATTCTAAAGGATTGGCACAGTGTGTTCTTTTGGGTAAGAGCTAAGGTATAAATTGATTGGGAATGTGGCTGGGACTGGGAGAACCTGTTCAGAGTTGGTGAGATTGGTTTTTATAACTTCACATCTGTGTAAGGAGTGATGCTGGTGTGGCACAGGTAAAGCTAGCATGTCTAAGGGGATTGCTTGTAAGACTTCTGGCTCACCACAGTGGCAGCTAAAGTGCTCCATGTGACTGGTTTTGTGCCTTAGAGGAGGAGCCCAGTCTTGGGCTGTAAGCAGCCCTGGTTCTAAGACAATTCCCTTAATCTGACCCTCACAGTGGTGCACCCAGGCCATCTGTTACATTATAACTCGACATGTGGGTAAGAACCATCAACCAAACACCTGGGAATGCATTATTTGTAGTAATTCAGAGCCCTCTCCATCTTGTGTCCCATCACCAGCCATTGGAGATATTTGCTGCTAGTAATAATAAAGTGGCTATTTACCATGGTAGACAGTCTCATAACACCATTCCCACCATAAACTTATCAAGATCAGTATTGAAGCCAGTTAATTTTTTGTCCCCATAATTTCCCTTGGAAGATCATTCAGAACTTCACTTCTCTGACTGTTAGAAAACCTTTGTCTAACGTCAAGCCTAAACTTCTCAATGGCCAGCTTATATCTATTTGTTCTTGTGTACACACTGGCACTTAATTTAAATAACTTCTTTCCCTCATTGGTAGAAAGATGTATTTATAGAGAGCAATCATATCTCCCCTCAGCTTTCTTTTGACTAGGTTAAACAAGTCAAGCTCTTTTAGTCTCCTCTCAAATACAGTAAACTTCCAATAATCCGGCACCTTTATGACCCAGAGGGTGGCGGATTATAAGATATGTCGGACTATCGGAAGGGGGGATATGAAGGGTCATGGGTGGAGTGGGGGGATGCACCCCTCGGTGCTGCGAGACCAACCCGGCAGCACCCCAGCTGCTCTGCCCCAGACTTCCCGGAGTCAGCTGCTGGTCAGTTTCAGCAACAGCTGACTTGGGGAAATCTGGGGCAGAGCAGCTGGGGTGCTGCCGGCTTGGTCCCGCAGCACCGAGGGGTGGCGCTCTGCGATTCAGCCACTGCTGAAACTGACCAGCGGCTGACTGGGAGAAGCCGGGGGCAGAGCAGCTCCAATTGTCTGGCTGCCCGGAGCACTTCCGGGTTCCAGATGGTGCCGGACCATCAGGAGTGCCGGACCACTGGAGTTTTACTGTAGTAGGTTTTTCATTCTTCAGATCATCCTAGAAATCTTTATCTGCACCTTTTGCAGTTTGAATTCATCTTAAATATGGGAGACCAAAATTACACATTATTCCAGCTGAAGTCTCACCAGTACCTTATATAATGGTACCAACACTTCTCTTCATCTACTAGAAATACTTCACCTAATGCATCCTAGGACTGAATTAGCCTTTTTGACAGCTTTATCACACTCATTGCTCATTATCATCCTATAATCAACCAATGCTCCCAGGAATCTCTCCTCCTCCATCACTTCTGATTGCTTTGTCCCCAGCTTATAGCAAAAATTGGTTGTTAGACCCTAAATGCATAAACTTACACTTTGCACTATTAAAATTTCATCACATTTCTATTACTCTAGCTTCCAAAGGTCATCCAGGTCATCTTGTATGCAATTATAGTAATACCTTTCTTATTCTTAATTTAGACAGGGATTTGTAAACGTTATTTATCTTATTAATTCATGACCGAGTAGTCCCATCAGAAATAGTAGGCTCTGAGACTGCTATAATATGAAATATATGGCAGAATGCTTGTAAAACAGAACAGGAGACATACACTTCTCCTGCAAAGAGTTCAGTCATAAATTTAATTAAATCATTATTTCAAAGATCTTCATCAGCATAGACATGGAATGTCTGGAATGTTGGCTGAAGCATTAAAGGACATAAAAATGTTTAGCACATCGGGCACATGAATATCTTGTAACACTGGCAAGAAAAGTGACACATGAATGCCAGTTCTCACTTTCAGGCGATACTGTAAATAAGAAGCAGGCAGCAGTATCTCCAGTAAATGTAAATAAACTTGTATCTTTTAGGACTGGACGAACAAGAAGTAGCACTGAGTGGACTTGTAGGCTTTAGAGTTGTATATTGTTTTGGTTTTGGTTGCAGTTATGTAACAAAATATCCACTTTTGCAAACTGCATTTTTATGATAAAATGATTGTACTATTGTATTTGCATGAAGTGAACTGAAAAAAATTATCATTTTATAGAGCAAGTATTTATTATTAATAATTATTATTATAAAGTGAGCATTGTACACTTTATATTTTGTGTTGTAATACATTCAGTATATTTGAAAATGTAAAAATATAAATTTCAATTAGTATTCTATTGTTAAACAGTGTAATTAATCATGATTTTTTTTATCAGGATTCATTTTTGAGTTAATTGTGTGTTAACTGAGATTAATTGACAGCTCTATAATTAAACAAGAAGAAAATGAAGTAGTTTTGAATTGTATATAACACTTTTATGAAATAATATTTCTCCAGGTTTTATTGCCACACATTTGAATGCCAGAGCACCTTGAAAGACTGCATCTGGCTTACAGATTAAATACAAGACACCTCACAGAGACTGATATCTAGGAAACATTTAAATTACAGGTAAGAAAACTTGCACATTAATAAGCACTTTCTTTTCCAAAAATCTTGTTAATTGACATTACTGGCTTTGTGAGATATATATGACTTAATTTTCAAAAACAATGGAATTTGGATTCTCATGTAACTCCACTTACATTATATATAACTTTTGAATTGACTGACAAGAAGTAGCTTGCTGGATCAGACAAGTAGCCTACCAATTTAATACCTGACTCCAAATGTAGTCAGTGACAGATGGTTCAGAGGAACTCAAAAATTAATGGTTGAACTATCCCATGAAACAGGACAATTTAGATCAAATATCTACATGAGTATCTAAAATCACATAGACAGATATATAGATTAGATAAGATTTTGGAATACATATGTAAGTGTGTCTATATACTTCCTAATTGTGGATATTCTTATTATCCTCTTATTATCCATATAAATATCTAATTCATTCTAGCCTCATTGATATCTTTTAGTAGTGAGTTCCATGGGTTAATTATGTGACGTGTTTTTTAAATGTTCCCTTTTATTAAATTTAAATGTGCTGTCTTTTGATATCATTGAAAGTCCCCTTTGTCTTATATAATGAGAGAGGATAAATAGGATCCAGGACTATCTTTAGGATTTATGGGGCTCTACCCTTTACTATAAAACTGGGGTCCCTAAGACTGATGACAGCCATGGGAGAGGGGATGATTTTTCAGAGATGTGATTTTATAATGAGCGCACTAATTAAATATTTTAAAGCAAATTTTAAACTATGGTCCTGTAGACTAAAAGAATAAATTCAGATTGACAAGATATACCTGGGGTTGACAAGTGCATGTTCAATGGTTTCATTACCTCTTTAATAGCTTTTTCACAAGTTCGGTGTTCTGCTAATGCGGCTGGCAGACTTTTTCACTTTTAAGTAAACTAGACCCTCTCTGGAGCAAATGAAGCTATTGGACATAGATAAAAAGAGGTGAATATTAAGACCCAGTGATGCCCCACATTTTCGGGTGCCCTAACACAGCATCATATTCTGCATATTGGTAAAAACAACCTGGTAGGGCCACCAGTTTTCTTTCTTTATCCCATAATTTAGTATTAAGTGCCCTCTTACTCAGCTATTCTGTGCCAAAATTTCAATCTTTCTTTATTCAGAAGCCTTTCTGTTTCATTTTTGTGAATTATCTCTTGATTCCTTGTGTTGCAGCCACATATATTTTTAGAGATAGGGAAGTAAGAATTACTGTACTTGTGTGTAGTCCAAGGTCCAGTGTGCTTCAACACCAACCCTGGGAACTACAAGTTGTGGACTACAAACTGTAGCATGTTGGGAGAACATCCTGGTTCCTGCCATCGATGTACCTTCTGCCCCCAGCAGGGTCTCCGCTGGGACTGAGCTAGAAGCAGCATACACGCTGTATGCAGAGAGGAGGGGCTGCTGAACTGTGATCCTGTTCTATGGTTTTTTTACAGAATAAAGCCTGTTCCTGGTGGTTTGTCTGAGCGGGTCTGGTCTGAGGTGCACACACACAATACACAATACAGAGCACACCAAAGAGTCTCAGGCCTAGCCTCCCACATATTTCAGTGTAAAATGAAGGGGGAGGAGGGTTTAAAAATGTTGACCATGATTTTGCCTCCAAAATCTTATTTATCCTCTACTACAAAAATGACTCATTCACTTCATGCTAAATTTACTATATGTTTAAAACAAATGTCAAGAAATATTCTTGCATTTAAAAAATGCATCTTTTGCATGTAGTCATTTACCTGTGTGTTTTCCAGGCAGAGTCCAGCTCCTGTGTCTGAAAAGTTTTTCTTTAATACTGAAATACAGAAATTATATCTCCATAATTGAAATTATTTCATTGCTTTGGAATCTAGCAGCAATGAAATTATGTGACCAACTGTAGCAAATTCTCTATATTGTTAGATAGTGATACCAGATGAATGTTTTAATTGTATTAAAACAAGTACAACCCTTTATAATGCACTTTCTATTGTGCACTATGTGAACCATATTGATCTAAATGAAGAAATATTGAAATATTGCCCTATGAATACACAAAATGTGCATGTGGAATTATTATAGCTTGTTATCTTAAATCAATTTTTATTCAATTTTCTATGTCAGATACAGCTCAACAAGGTTTTATTATATATTTCTATGTTAGTGTAAAACAGCATCAAGCATATCACTGAACCTGATGAAGAATTGTGAGTTGTACATTTAAACACAATTGCATGCATATAGTTAATCAGTTTTTGAACTACAATTCATCCAAGAATGGGAAATATTTTGACAGTAATACAAATATAAGAAAAAGGGGGGAGGGTCTACAGGTCAGATCCATGGTCCATTTAGCACATTATTCTGCCTTCTGACAGTGGCCAATGCCAAGTGCCTCAGAGGGAATGAACAGCAGGCAATCATTGAGTGACCTGTCCTCAGTTATCCTCTTCTAGCTTTTGGTTAGGGACACCCATAACATGGGATTGCACCTCCAGTTAAGTAGTATGAGACCATTTGCTGAATTAAGAACATTGCCCCTCCAGTGTAAAATAAAATGTTTTAAAATTTATTGAGCTGTCTAATACAGCTAATCTATATTCCCAAATTAAAATGTCATCAACTCATTTGCCTGAAGTAAATAATTTCTCAAGCATTTTTAATCTACAGATACATAACAATCACCATTTTTGTTTTAATTGCTCCTAAGTCAGTCTCAGGAGTGAAGTGCTTACGTATATTTATTTAATCCTGCAAAGTTTTTTGCCCTATGACTCCATCGCAGAAAAGAACTTTACTATGTTCTTAAGTTTAATTCATAAGCAGGGCTCGACAAATAATACAATCTACTCGCCTATGGTGAGTAGATTGTAACCCGGAAGAGCCGGGTTCGGGTGATCTGCGCATGCACAGATCGCCGGACAGCGCGGCTGGCAAGCGGGGCTTGCTGTGGTTCGGCAAGCCCTGTTCATAAGAACCAAGAATATAAGCAAGGCCATACTGAGTCAGACCAAAAGTCCATCTAGCACAGTATTCTGTCTTCCAACAGCGGCCAATGCCAGATTCCCCAGAGTGAATGAATGGAAAAGGAAATCATCAAGTGACCCATCCTATCACTCATTCCTGTCTTCTGACAAACAGAGATTAGGGTCACCATTACTGCCCATTTTGGCTAATGGTCATTGATGGACCTATCTGCCATGAATGTATCTAGCTCTTTTTTGAACACTGTTAAACTCCTAGCCTTCACAAAATTCTCTGGCAAGGAGTTCCACAGATTGTGCATTGTGTGAAGAAATATTTCCTTTTCATTATTTTAAACCTGCTTCCTATGAATTTTATTTGGTGACCCCTAGTTCTTATAGGAACAAGTAAATAACTTTCCCTTATTTACTTTCTCCACATCTATCATGATTTTATAGACCTCTATCATATCTACTTAGTCTCCTCTTTTCTAAACTGAAAAGTCCCAGTCTTATTAATCTTTCATATGGCAGCCGTTCCATAATCCTAATAATTTTTGTTGCCCTTTCCTGAACTTTCTCCAGTGGCAAGATATCTTTTTTGAGATGAGGCGACCACATCTGCACACAGTATTCAGAATGTGGGCAGACCATGGATTCATGGATTCAGGCAATAAGATATTCCCTTAGGGTACATCTACACTTACTCCCTATCTCGAGATAGAGATGCAAATGTAACCGACTGAAATTGCTAATGAAGCAGGGATTTAAATATCCCGAGCTTCATTAGCATAATCTCACCCATGCGCTATTCCGATTGCCAATTGATTTGAACCAGGAAGTGCGCTCCGGGCTGCGTTAGTTTGAATCAAACCCCTTGGTTTGAACTAACGTTACTCCTCAAAAAATGGAGTAAAAATCCCCGCTTCATTAGCAATTTCCGTCGGCTACATCTGCATCCCTATCTCAAGATAGGGAGCAAGTGTATATGTACCCTTAGTCTCTATCCCCTTTTTAATGATTTCCAACATTGTGTTTGTTTTTTTTGACTGTTGCTGCACATTGAGTGGGTATTTTCAGATAACTATCCACAATGATTCTAAGATCTCTCTCTTGAGTTGTAACAGCTAATTTAATCTCCATCTTTATATGGGAATTTTTTTAAAGTGTATCAAAATCAAGGATATGTAAAATTATGCAAATTGATAAAGAAAAAAATCACATATTGCTACAAGAATATTTCATCTTATGAGGAAAGGAAAAAGCTATGAATGCACCACTGAGAAAACAAGCTATTTTCTAGAAAAAAAAAAGTTACGATTATAGGATTTGATCTTGTGTCCACTGGTGAAAAATCAGGGATAACTCCACTAAAGTCAATGAAGTTACCATGGCATAAAGCCAATGTAAGAGATCTTAGAATGAGGTCCTATTAATCCAAAACGCAGCATCAAAAGGGTATATATCATCAAATAATACTAAGAATTCACATTTATCTGGAATACAATTAACCGAGGTACTGCAACATCTTAATTAGCAATACAAATGTTCTCAACTAAGTAAAATGTGGTAATATCTGTCACAGTCAATAGGTGACAGAACATAGAGGAATGTGCAAGATGAGTGCTCCATCAACCACCATGATTATCAAATAATCAGAAGTCATATCTTAATATTTTCTGAAAGAAATCTAAGATGTGATCTGCAATTTTAGTCCAAAAAGCAATCTCTGATTAGCGAACAGGATCCATATAATTCTATGGATTTACAATAGAGGGGAGAGGGTGGGATAGGGCTGGCAGAAGCTTTAAAGAATATTCCTATTGATTTCAAAACAGGTAAACAAACTGGAACCATTACACAAACATCAAATAGGGACTGCAGAAAATCTCGTACAATTTCTGGAGCAATTTCTTGTACAATTTCATAGTTTCTCCCTTTCTTCATAAGATGAAACATTCTTATAGCAATATGTGATTTTTTCCCTTATCAATTTGCATTATTTTACATATCCTTGATTTTGACACATCTTAATTTTTTTCCAATATAAAGAAGCATTTTATCAATATGCTATTTTTTAGAAAGACTCATTAGGTTTGATGACTATAAGATTGGAACCAGAAGTCTGGGCTGAGTTAAAATTGGCTTTATTTTGGCAGGTTCCTGAGGAGACATTATCTCTTATCACCTCTTATCTCTGAGGGAATAGCATACACTTTTTTATTTTTACAGCATAGACAATATTAAGAATTCTCCTAAGGATTTATTCTCAGACTAACTTTTCCTTTTCCTAAATACCACAGAACAATCTGGAAGTCTACTTATAACATTGCTTCATCACTGCTGACAAAGCTGCCACTGCTGACAAAGCTGCCAATACATACAGTGGTTTTTTCCCATTTTGATTATTCAACATAGATTTTGTTTGCAGATTGCCATGCTTAAGCTAAATAGATAGTTACTTTATTAAGGTTGAAGCAAACCACCATTACACAAATCTGTATTAGCAAAGATCCTTTCTTATATTGTACTAAGTGGTAAAGTTACTACATTCCTCGGTGTTTACAATACCTCTCAGATAATTAATAAATATGTTTGACATCAAGTCTAATGCTGATTCTTATTTATCTGAGAGGCTGTGGTACATTTCTGTCACAGTCTATTCTTTAGGCTATAAATCCCTTTTAGTAAGGATGCCTTCCTGTGGAATATAAGTATATATACACATGTACTCTACATCCAAAAGTCAGTGATTACAGAGTTATCTGTCCTAGGAGACTTATATTTACTTTGAATAATTATAAAGAGTATAGGGAATTTTCTGTTATGGGTAAGTCTCATTGTAAAACAGTTAATTCTCCAAAAATGGAAATCTTCTGAAGATCCTAAAACTACTGAATGGAATGGAAGCAGTTTAGAGAATAATGTTTCACTAAATATATTTTTAAAAAATGTGTCATGGTTTTTAGAATTGTAGAAATGATATAATGATTTAACATAAATCTAGTAAAAATGAGAAGTGTGAATGAAATCTTATATTTATATGTTACCTTATATGTTCAGAATTGTTGCATTACCTAGCTTTCTATTGAGATAAAGAATCTTAGCAATCAGATATCTTTTAGATGAATTTCAGCTGTCATGGGGAAACGGAAGCAATGCCACTGAAAATGTTAATTATACAGTATAGGTTATTCCCTTGGAGAGAGCTCAGGTGTAGCTAGATGCACAAGAAAAATACTATATCAGAAAGGAACAAGGCCCTAAACTTTCAAATCGTGAATGCATATGCTTTAAATTACTCCTTTGAGTGATTGCATTGTAAATTAGGGTTGTGTCTAGAAAGTGGCACTATTTCAGGATACTTCTGGTATCCCGAAATAACTATTCCATGTCTTTTTAAAAAGCCTGTTATTTCAAAAAAGCTTTTGAAATAATGGGCTCGCTATTCCAACATCCTTGTAAAACTCATTCCACGAGGAATAAGGAATGTTTCAGAATAGTGCTCTATTTTGAAATATCTTCAAAATAAGATTGCATAGTTTATTTTGAGCTATGGGTGAAGTGTAGATTTTAAGGCCAGAAGTAACCATTATATAATCTGGTTTGATCACTGTATATCACAGTTAATTTAATTTTGCCCTGGTACCCATGCATTGAGAACAGGGATGTGTTTAGCTAAAGCATAACTTGTGTTTTTGGATTATTCACTGTAACTATTCATATGCTCAAAAGTAAGCTCTTACGAAAGTGTTCAACGGATCAGGATTGTGAGTGAACTGGGAGAACAAGGTGAACGAAGAAGGCACAGGAACATACTTGAAGTGGATCTGATGGGAACTGGAAGGGCTTGTAGATTTTTTTCATGAAGATTTAATTTGTTTTCATTTTCACACGCAAATTACAATGTACAAACATTATTCAGGAAACTGTTTGAACATGTACAATTATCCACAAACAACACCTGTGTTTTTTAAAATGTTAGTAGAAGCTATCCAGAAAGTGTGTTTCTTTGTTGGGTAGAAAAAAAGGGAAGTCCTTGAAGTCTTCTGTTTTAGATATATTAGTTTGTTTTAAAAAATTGCTCAAACAGTGTGATACCCTGATAAAAAGAAAGGGATTAGTTTCTGTGTCTCGACACTCTTTTAAACAGTTCACGCTTCCTCCTCCTCGGTTTATATGTTCCTTTCCATCAGTTTTTCCCAAGGGTCACCTAAATACCTATTTACTTTCACCAGATTACAAATATAGTCTGGTCACGAAAAAGTGGTAGCTGCATCTGTAGTAAAAATGATCTTTCTTTCTAATTCATTCTGTTTCCCATACTACTGTTCTTGGCATGGTCATTGGGGATTTCTTACTTTTTCTTGCTTCATATTTCATATAAAACAAAAAAAAAATGCAGGTTCTTCTCAGTGCTGATCTCACCTAATTTTTTTATTTTCTTAAAAGTATTTTAGAATTCTAAATTTTATTATAACCTCATCAGTTTTGACTCTGATCCAATGTGACAATGCAGAGCAATAATCTCTCACATAACACCTCTCTCATTGTGAGTAAATGCAGCCAATGAGGTTAAAATCACACCATTTTGACAGCAATTATCGACTTTCCTTTGTTCCTTTTTACTAGTGCTTTTTAAGAGAGATCATTGTAAAACCAGTTGAAATGTTCACTGATTTCATGTTAAAATTTCTCAAATGTGAATGTAATTAAAATATTTAATCAAACAGAGTGTAATAAAAGTTTCCATACATAATTAATCCCTTGCCTATTAAAATATAATTTGTAGCAAGGTTCACCAGGTGGTGCTGTTATACATAATTTTAGAAGCTGCAGCCTTGCTTGATCTTCAGAAAAATTATATGTTGTTGTTAGTTCTGGAATACAGATTATTTCAGATGGATTTGGGTCCCAAGGAAAAGGAAGGATTTGGCCTATATCTTAATTTTTTAAACTAAAGTAATTTTTGTAGACAGAGTTGCCCTCTAGGAACTAGGCATTTGGCTGAGATTCCTGAAAGAAAAGATTTTCTGTTGAAAGACTGATGTATTTGTGCAAACACAGAAAATAGTCAAACTCCACATCACTGATTTCTCTCTGTAACAGCATATTTACCTCCAAAGCCCAAAACTTGCTATCAAGTGACAGAGGACCACGATTATTGGTTAAGGAATCACTGGTACATTAGTCATGCTTTGTGACACTTTAGCAGTGAAAAGCCATTTTAACTTGTCACTAGAGGATCTTCTTTCTATTGGAGACTCATCTGGTGCTGTAGAACCCCCATAGCCATTTCTATTACAACATCTCTCTGCTGCTGGTGCAAGTAGCATGAAAAGGAGGAAAGAAGGTATACAAGAAGCTCCATTACAGTTGGCAGATCTATGGGTGATGTAACCATTCCTGGGCAATGGCGGCAGTAGGAACATAATATAACCTAAGATTACAACTGGAGATATTGTTGTCTGGCAGGTATGGCACTAAATCTCCTCCAATGGATCATAATCTAGATGTGATGGAGTGGCTTAAATGTCCCCAAGATCCTCAGAGCCATACCGTTGGGAATCTTGAACTCCTAGCAGGGTGATTCAAGGCAGCAAAGTCAAAGATGAGCTTCCAAATCCAAGCCCCTTCTCCATGTCCTCAATAGCTGTGAAGGCAGATTAGGGCTGCAACCCTCCAATGAAAGTCTCCAACCATCTTGTTTGCCTGCCATTGGAGTATGTTCCTCAACCTGGCAAACACCATGTGGCAGTCGTGTGCAGCTGTGTCCCCTTGTAAAAAAAATCATGCACAGGAATCTTCCGTAGTCTTGTGGTGATTGGTGGCAATGGGAGCAAGACAATGGTGACTGGAAACTCAAGCTCATATACTTAATGCTAGAGTTGACATAACTCAGAACTTTGGAACTGCACAATTGGAAAGGAATGACTGAGCAAGACCAATGGAATTCTTCTAACCAAATGTGCAGAACATGACCTAATTATAACAAACACCTTGTGCTGCCTAAATAACAAATACAAGGTATTGTGGGAACACCCATGATATAAACATTGACACCTGAATGACTACGTCATTCTCTGTGCTCACTGTCATGAAGATATTTACATGTCTAAAATGATGACTGGTACCAATCCTTGTTAAACAAACCATTGTTATCAACTCCATCACTTCCATCAAACTTTCACCAAAATGAAAAAATACAGAAGAAATCAGCCAGATGTAAGATCAACATTGTGAGTTTGAAAGGCCCCGCTAAATGTGACTGTTTTCAGCAGTGTTTCACTGTGAAATGAATGAATATAAAACCAAGTTAGAGAGCCTTAAATATTGCTGAAAAGCACTCAAATCAACCATCTGTGTTGTTAGCAAAGGAACACTGGGTTTCTCAACTAGGAAGCACCAAGACTGGCTTGATAAGAATGATCAGTAAATCTATGATCTAATTGACTGTAAGTATAAACTCTTCTGGGCTTGGCAAAATGATATTAGTTCCAAGCAGAAGCAATGCATCCACAATCAACTCAAAGCTGAGGTTTAAAGGAAAAGCCAAGAAATGAAGAGCAAGTGATGGAAGAACAAAGTGAATGAGATCTACCAACTCACTGACATCCATGATATGCATGGATTCTTCAACACTTTCAGAGCCCTCTATGAAAGCAAAACCCACAGGTTAATATTCCTATGATCCAGTGGTGGAGATAAACCTCTCAGGGACAATGAAATGATCAATACACAACAGAAGGAATACTTCAGAATCATTATGAATCATGATTCCAATGTAGATCACAGTAGTTTTGGCTTAGTCTCTCAACGTGACCTCAGAACCCCACCAACATTCATCACAGTAAAGAAACCCATGAAACAGTTGAAGTACAAGAAGGCATCTGGTCCTATTCTCAATTAGCTGATCCCCTTGGTCGAGGTAATCATCCCAGAATCACAGCATGGATTAATAACATCTCAAGTATAGCCAGAAATGAACCCCCCTGTGACATCCATCTTTGCTTGCCTGGAAGTATACAGGGCACACAGAGCAGTAAAATCAGCATAGTCTTTGAAGCCTTGACAGGAGGCCCAGATATGCTAGCTCACAAGTGACCCTGGACAACTGTAAGCAGAGATAAGAGGGTGGTCGAACTAATCGCTGACCAAGAGGCTGCCAAGGAGTGCCCTTGACTGAAACCCATATTGATGCAATCACACACTCACCTGGGGGGGGGGGGGGGGGAGGAGGAGAAATCTCCCACCAAGCAAAGAATGTCCGGTACTCCTAATTTAGTTCTCTCTCTCTTACAAGTGTAAATTATTTGAAACTCCCTTGTAAGAACTGGCGCCACAAAGACGGACCAGTACAATTTGGCATCTTAGATAAGAAAGAGGATATGGGCCCCTATGGGAATAAAGATGGGTCCAGCAGCACACTCATTCTGAGCGTCGATCTGCCATCTACCTGCTGGCCGGGTTAGGTGTTTGACCTCCTGAGGTTCCACAGGGAACCTCGTATTCGCCTTTCCGAGGAATTGAGGGACCAACCCTGGCCTGACACGCTGGAGTTGAGAGGCACAGAAGGGAGTACAAATTGTACATGTATGTGTCCTTTGTTTAAGTATATACATAGTATTAGAGCTCTTTAAAGATTAAGCTGTCACTTGGTATCGTTATTTCCTATCTTCCTTTTCCTTTGTAACCATTTTAAGATCTGTATTTGCTAGCAGTTAAGAAGTAGAGCAATAGCCATTGTAACCACATGCTTTATAAGCCTTTTTATTAAACCTGTAACTGGTTAAGTTTTAATCTGACTCCTTCAGTTGCTGTAACAAAACCAAGCACAATTTAAAAGAACTCCAACCAGTCATAAGGGACAGATACAGGCAGAGCTGAGCATTTGGATCATGTCACTTCCAGGGGACAGATCCGTAGGGGCATCTCTCAGCCTTCCCTAAGCTGCCCGCTGCGAAGGGATCATGTATCCTAGCAGTCAAAATCTGAGGTGTAATAAGCTCTCCCTGTAAACTCTGGGGCGTCTGTCAGCCTGTTGGCTACCCGCCGTGATGGGACCCCGGTCCTAGTCGTTAAAAACACGGATGTTAAACATTGGGGCATCTGCCCGCCATGGAGGGACCCGGTCCTAGCGGTCAAAGACATGGACGTTAAACTTTTCGGGGCACCCATCAGTCTTCCCTAAGGCTGCCACTGTGACAGGACCTTTTGTCCCAGCAGTTGAAGACTCGGGTATATAACACACACACACGCACTGCCCTGACCATCGGCTGACATCAAGGTACAACCAACATGATCTTCATTATGTGCCAACTTCAAAAAAAGTACTGTGAGCAACATCAGCCTGTGCAAATGGCCTTCATCAGCCTCATGAAAGCATTTGACTCCATCAATCATGCAGCTCTGTGGTGAATTCTCCTTAAATTTCTATGCCTTTTGTATATCTCCCATCCTGTCATCCACCTTCTCATTGCTTACAAGCTCCCCTCTGGATTTGACAACCAATACGGAATGGATGACAAGTTCTTTAACCTCAGTTGCCTCTGATCCTAGACAAAGACTATCACTAAATCTGTCATTGAACTCTAATATATGGACCACTGTGTCCTGTGTGCTCACTCAAAAGAAAATTATTAAAAAATAGTCAGTTTCTCTGAAGTGTGCAACCAACTTGGGCTCACATGCAGCACCAAGAAAGTTAAAGTACTCCATCAATAGGCTCAAAATCATCAGAATTCTGCTCTATAATTCAGATCAATAAAGAAACCTTAGAGAACATCAAACACTTCCTTTATTGCAGTGACAGAAAACTTCCTTTAGTGACAGAAAACTGACACTTCACTTTCAATGAACCAGTGCTGTTTTAGATGCTTGAGAAAATGTGTCTTCAAATAGCATGACATCAAGAAATGAACAAAGCTTCTCTTGTACCAGGTCATTATTATCCCTGCTCTCTTGGACAGTGCCAAAACCCAAGTCACGTGCCTTAGACTCCTCAAGGTTCTTGAATAATCATGATCAACAGTGCCTCTATAAAATCTTCTGAATCAAGTGAGCTGACCTACAAACAAATGTCAGTGCTTTGTGCTAAGACAAAATGCATGAAGCTGTGATCGTCTGCTACCAACTCAATGGGGCTGCTCATGTTCTTGAATGCCAGTAAAGTCAATTCCCAAAGCAGTTCATGTTCTCACAAATAAGTTCACACACACACACACACACACACACATATATTTATATATATCTATCTATATAGATAGATAGATAGATATAGTGCTACAAAGTCACCCTCAAAGCAAACATGAAGTGCAATATTGACATAAACTCAAGGGAAACCAAAGGCATGAGGCATGAGGATGGGAATATAGGGGATGCAGGAGCCAGTGCAACTGTGCGTAGTCCCCATTTCTGGTCCCTGGCTGCCCCCCTGTGGTCATTACATATTAGAAATGTCCCTGCTAGTACCCCTCCCCTTTCTGTGTTATGAAAAACAATCCCATTTCAGGCATGCGCCATTGTCCTGCCCCAATCAAACTCTTACCTTGCTTTAAAATATAAGAGAAAGCTAGGATATATCTACACTTGCTCCCTAGTTCGAGCTAGGGATGCAAATGTAGGCTACCGAAACCGCTAATAAAGCAGGGATTTAAAAAATGAGGAGTAATGTTAGTTCGAACGAAGGGGTTTAGTTCAAACTAAGATGTCCCAGCACACACTTCCTGGTTCTAATCAGCTGTTGAGCAGAGTAACACATCGGCGAGATCATATTTGAATCCCCGCTTCATTAGCGGTTTTGGTCACCTACTTTTGCATCTCTACCTCGAACTAGGGAGCAAGTGTAGATGTACCCCTACATATCAAATGTGGTGGTCCTAGCTCGTGCCATTTAGGAGGTGTTTTTGAACAAACAGATGGACAGGCTGACAGACTCACTCTTTCGCAGACAATCAGTATATAGTAGATTTTGAAATAAAGAAAGCATTTTTCATTTTTCTCTTACAGTAATCCAAGAACTTTACACATTTCTGTTTACATTTTTCAGAAAATAACAACAAATACTTAGAAAATGATCACGCCTTAATTTTTTTTCCCTGAAAGGGGCAAGTTTTTGAATGTTAAGGGCAAGTGAAAGCTGAGAATTTTCTTTGAGACATAAGTGCAATCTTAACTATAGCAATCACAGTGGCTCCCTGGAGTGAAAAATTGAGATAGAGCTGTGTGAAAGTTACATTACAAAATCTGAAAACTTATGAAAGTCCTCTGATTTGGGAGGTAGGATGCAATTTTCAAATCAGTGGGATTTTGTTTAAATGTTTTTGAACCTGACTGGCTTCCAGCAAATCTAGTGGTTAAACATACAGGCAGTCCCCGGGTTACGTACAAGATAGGGACAGTAGGTTTGTTCTTAAGTTGAATCTGTATGTAAGTCGGAACTGGCGTCCAGATTCAGCCGTTGCTGAAACTGACCGCCAGTTCTGACTTACATACAGATTCAACTTAAGAACCCCAAGCGTCCCCAAGTCAGCTGCTGCTGAAACTGATCAGCGGCTGATTCCAGGAAGCCTGGGGAAGAGCAACTCTGCCTCGGGCTTCCTGTAGTCAGCGCTGGTTAGTTTCAGCAGCGGCTGACTTGGGGACGCCTGGGGCAGAGCAGCTGGGGTGCTGCTGGGTTGCTCCAGTAGCACCGCTCCTCGCTCCTTGGCACTACTGGAGCAACCCAGCAGCACCCCAGCTGCTCTGCCCCATGCGTCCTGATTCAGCCACTGCTGAAACTGACCAGCAGCGGCTGAATCAGGACCTGGGGCAGAGCAGCTGGGGTGCTGCCGGGTTGGTCCAGTAGTGCCCAGAGCGGCGCTGCAGGACCAATCGGCAGCGCCCCAGATGCTCTGCCCCAGGGTCCACAACAAAAGCCTGGTCTGCTGGGGGGGGGCACACTAGCTGCACCTCCCCCCCCCCAGCAGACCAGGGACACGGGGAGCAGAGCCGCAGCGGCAGCGGGGTGCCGCGCCTCTGAGGCTTTGCTCTGGCAAAGTCTCAGAGGCGCGGGACCCCGCCGCGGCTGCGGCTTCAGTCCCGGTGCCCCTGGTCTGCTGAGGACCGTCTCCAGCAGACCAGGGGCACCGGGACTGAAGCCGCAGCAGCGGCGGGTTCCCGCGCTTCTGAGGCTTTGCCAGAGCAAAGCCTCAGAAGCGCGGGAACCCGCCGCTGCTGCGGCTTCACTCCCGGTGCCTGTGGTCTGCTGGGAACCGTCTCCAGCAGACCAGGGACACCGGGACTGAAGCCGCAGCAGCGGCTCTGGCAAAGCCTCAGAAGCGCGGGAACCCGCCGCTGCTGCGGCTTCAGTCCCGGTGCCCCTGGTCTGCTGGAGACGGTCTCCAGCAGACCAGGGGCACTGGGAACAGCTTACGAACGGGGCTTTCTCACCCCGGAGCTCGCAGGCAGCAATCCGCCACCTCGACCTCCGGGGCGAGAAAGCCCCGTTCGTAAGTGCGGATCCGACGTAATTCGGATCCGCGTAAGTCGGGGACTGCCTGTATTGCTGTACAGGCAGTCCCTGGGTTACGTACAAGATAGGGACTGTAGGTTTGTTCTTAAGATGAATTTGTATGTAAGTTGGAACTGGTACATATTGTAGGGGAAACTCTAGCCAAACATTTCTCCAGAGCTCAGTTTTATTCTCCCACACCTCACTTCCCTCAGTCCTTTATTCTCAAGCTGAGGTGTCTGTTGAGAAAAGCCGCTCCGCGTCTCCCTGGTCTGCTGGAGTGGGTGGGGGGGGGGCGCTAGCTTCACGTCTCCCTGGTCTGCTGGGGGGAAGCAGCTAGTGCGGGGTTGACTCACCCCGTTTGTAAGTAGGGATCAGATGTAAGTTGGATTCATGTAACCCGGGGACTGCCTGTATTTGGAGACATGTGAAAATGAAGGGGCTTGGACTTTGCAATTTGTTTAGGGTACATTGGGGAACCCTTACTTAGATAGTAGCAGAAATGATGTGGTTAGTCGAATCTCTGAGTACCACTGGGGAAAATAAACTTCTTGTAAATCTTCTCACACAAAAATGATATTTTTGTGATACTGAGGAGCAGATAGTGAGTGGAGAAACACAGGGTGAATTTTTAGTTTGGATGATTACTTCTGGTAAAAGATTAATCATTCTATCTCCACCAAAGGAGGTAATATTAAATTGATTGTGAAGGCTAGATTATGCCTCCCCTCCTGTAGAAGAGACCTACAATTATTGTTCTTGGCTAGTTCTAATGTTCTCTTTAAGTAGAAAGTATTAGAATACCTTTTTTGCGGAGCACAATTTTCTGTTTGTTCAAGCACGTACAGGTTTCATAAAAATAGCATGGGGGAAGGGTGTGTGGAGAATTACCAGCAATACCAAATACATTTATAACATCATGTGCAAAAAACTTATAATGCATTCCTTAAGAAGCAGCCTTTCCATTGTCTCTACATTGTGTATCCCTATTGAGCTCTCAAGATTTTAACATGCAATTTTGGGTATCTATATATATCAGAATTTCAGGATTACACAAATCAGGTAGACAGATAAGAGATTACCCAGCTCACATGTACAAAAAATTATATGCAATCAAGCACAAATTAATACACTCGGTATTGCACACATACCTGAGAATGGCCATGCTGGGTCAGAGCAAAGATCCATCTAGACTAGCATCCTGTGTTTCAACAGAGAGCAATGCCAGATGCACTAGAGGGAATGAACAGAACACTTAATCATCAATTGATCTAAGCCCTGTTGCCCATTTTCAGCACTAACAAACAGAGGCTACAGACACCATCCCTTCCCATTCTGGCAAATAGCCATTGATGAGCCTATTTTTTATGAATTTATCTAGTTCTTTTTAGAACCTCATTGTAGTCTTGGCCTTCACAACATCTCCTGGCAGGGAATTTCACAGGTTGACTATGAATTGTGTGAAGAAACACTTCCTTTTGTTTGTTTTAAACCTGCTGCCTATGAATTTCATTTGGTGATCCCTAGTTTTGCGTTATCTATTTTCTCCACACCAGTCTTGACTGTATAGACCTCTATCATATTAACCCCCTTAAGCATCTCTATTTCAAGTTGAAAAGTCCCAGTGTTATTAATCTTTCCTTATATGGCAGCCATTCCACATCCCTAATCATTTTGTTGCCCTTTTCTGAGCCTTTTCCAATTCCAATGCCTGCACATAGTATGCAAGATGTGGGTGTAACATGGCTTTATAAATAGTTAATAAGATATTTTCTGTCTCATTATATCTCTCTTTCTTAATGATTCCCAATATTGCATTTGCTTTTTGACTGCATCTACACTTTGAGAAGATGTTTTCAGAAAACTATCCACAATGACTCCACAATCTTTCTTGAGTGGGAAAAGCTGCTTTAGACCACATCATTTTATATGCATAGCTGGGATTATATTTTCCAATATGTGTTACTTTGCATTTGCATGCAAAACGGGGGCATGCAAGGATAGTGACCATTTTTAAAAACTTGACCTGAATCCATAGCAGTTTGACTCTGGAAGATAAACCATGTGAAAGTTGGATTTACAGTCTGACCTTGCTGGCCTCTGAAAATTGCAGAAGGTGGCAGGAAGATACCAGAATTTCCCAAAAAAGACTGAAGAAGAGGAAGTGGCTTCAGGCCACTGGTTCTTTATCCCTCTCAAATCACAAAAGGATAAAAAGGATTATTTGAAAAGGGAGAGCAGATCCAAATTAGCTCGAGAACACGTGAAACTTTAATGATTTTAGTTGTTTTCCTTTGAAGTTCATGAGTTTCAATGAAGCTGTAACTTAGGCAATGTAAAATCTTGTAAACCAGCTTTAACTAAAATGTTCATTGAAACCAGGAAATTTTGGACTCTTTAATATTAGTTACTATGTATTTGATCATTTGGAGTTTGAAAAAAACAAACTACCCCTACAAATATATCAGATGAGTAGGAAATAAATCTGACTGGGATAAATTTGTTTATAAAGAGATTTTTTTTCATTACAATTTGAAAAATACTTTGTTTTTCCTTTTTTTTATTCAGAGTGCTCTAAAAATAATCAGTTATGCTGTACCTCAATTTTTCATTGAGTAACATACGAACTGCCATACTGGATCAGACTAATGGCCTATATAGCCTAGTATTCTCTCTTAGACCATAGTCAGTATGGGTATGTCTATACTGCGGGCTAAAATCGAGTTAAGACATGCAACTTCAGCTACATTTATTGCATAGCTGAAGTCAAAGTACCTTAACTCGACTTGTGGCATTATCTACACAGCAAGAAGTTGAAAGAAGAATACTTTTCCTTCAACTTCCTTTACTCCTCATGAAGTAATGAGTTTGAGGGTTACTGAACTTGGAGTAAAAAGCCATTATTTTGAAATAACATGCTTGCTGTTTAGACGTGCACTCTGTTATTTCAAAATAAGTGTCCAGTGTAGACATAGCCTACCAGAGCTTCTGGGGAAGTAAACAGAAAAGGCAGTTGAAATGATCCATTGCTGTCTTCTGGCATGGATACCAGCTGTCAGACTTCAGGTCAGTCTGAACGTGGGGCTGCATCATTGACCTTCTTGGCTAAGGGCTATTGATGGGCCTATCCTTCATGAACTTATACAGTGTTTTTTTAAACCAAGTTGTACTTTCAATCATCACAACTTTCTATGACAATGATTTCCACATGCTAATTATGCATGTAGGCTCCCTTTGCTATAGGAGCCTCTTACTTTTACTGGGAGGATCTTTTGTGCTGCAATCTAGCCCTAGAGATTACAACTCCCATGATGCTTTGGAAAAAAGGAGGGATACTGTGCTCTCTTTTTGGACTCCAATTTGGAGAGAGGAACCAGACTGCTGGTGGGGAGCTCTTTCCAGTCCAGGAGCTGCTTCTGGAAGCTAGAGTCTGCCGCTGAGAGCCTGATGGGGCTTTGATCTAGCAGGCTGCTTCAAGTGCTGTTGGTGATTGCCCCTGGAAGGGAGAGATTCAGGCTGTGTGTATGGCTGAGAAGGGCCTGCACAGAAGTAACTGTAAATAACTGTGGCTGTTTGGGATAGTGCAGCCTGGGACAGAGCATAGAAGACAGACTGACTCTGAGGGGGAGGGGGGGGGCTCTGATTTGGTAGGGCCTGCTCCAGTGTCGGAAGGATTTTGCAGCTTGTTGCCTGTCTGGACTGACTGACACACACACACACACACACACACACACACACACACACACACACACACACACACACACACACACACACACACACACTGCAGAGTGCTGTCTCTACTCTAGCTGCAGATCTTCAAGCGCGCCTACACACACACACACACACACACACACACACACACACACACACTGCAGAGTGCTGTCTCTACTCTAGCTGCAGATCTTCAAGCGCGCCTACGCAAGCATCTGGGACTCTTGAGATCCAAAGGAGTACACACTCTGGGGTGGGATAAATGTTGGTGGAGTAAATGCCAGTTAGATAAGTGTTTCCTTTATTTATGTGTATTCTGTTAATTTATTTTATTTAATTATAGCCTGTTAAACCCTGTTTCTTTAAATTGTTAAATAAAGGTGTGTTAATTCTAATTTAGTCAATTAGATGTATATTATTTATAATTGTTGTTTTGGAGTTAGATCCAGATTATTACTAGAATAAGTTTATTCCTGGAGGTTCCCAAGGCACATCATTAAGTGTGTACAGGGACCAGCCATTGTATATTCCTTTAGAAGCAAGGGACTGCAGCAAGATGGTGCACAGGGGATTCCCACTATCCAACATCACCACTGGGATATTCAGGATCTCTTTTAATGTTAAAATCATTAGCCGTCCAGGCACACAAGTAAGCACTGCCTGTTCCCGAGTAACCTAGGGAGGAAAAAGGGTGTTACATGCATTATGTGAAAAAGTACTTCTTGTTTGTATTAAACATGCTGCTTATTAATTCAGTTGGGTGATCTGGGTTTTATATTGTGAGATAGGATAATTAACACTTCTGTATTAATTTTTTTCAGACCATATATTGCTTAATGGATGTCTAATACAGTGTTTCTCAAAGTGGTCTGCAAAATCAGTTTGAGAAACCTGCTAACTGGCCGCTCTGGTGTCTTTACTTACTGGATCTGCGGCCACAGAGCTTCACATCTCCCCTTGGCTGCAAATGGCAAACTGGAGCCAATGAGAGCCACGGGAAGCAGGCAGGGTGATGGGCTCCAAGACTCTTCAGCTGCCCAAGTCTGAGTATACACAGATGGGGATCATGGTAAGCCAGGTGTTCAAGGCAAGGAGCTCAGGAAGCTGAGAGTCAGGCTTCACACTCACCTACCAGGTAAGCAGCTGATCAGATGGAGAGCTGGGAAGACCACCACGTATGCTACGTGGGAAACTCAGGATTCTGACAGAAAACAAGCCAGGTAGCTGTCTGTTTTCTGTTGAACATTTTGAAGGAATTGACACTTTCCAGAGGAATGTTTACAGACTGTCAAAACAGCGTTATCTGACACAAAAACTTCCTTTTCTGTATGTGTGAAACTGATTGTTCCTTCCTAAGTGGAGTACTTTCCATTTGTCCTTTTAAAATTTCATCCTATTTACCTCAGACAATTTCAATTTTCAAATTGTTGAGCACCATAGCTCCCATGGACCTCAGCAGGAGTTGTGGATGTTTAACAGAAAATAATAAATGCCTTTTCTTTGAAGATTCTGATCCATGACACTAGTCACTTACAGTATGTATGGAGAATCTTTATATTGTGTTTGTACTTGCTTTAGGGTTACAGGTATTTTGCTTCCCAAGATTATATTATCTAAAATGTTATACAGTTCTTCCTTTTGCTTTCGTTCAGAAACATTTCCAAAGTCCCAAAGAAGAGGTGAGAAAAAGTCATTAATAATCATCACGGCATTTGCAGATAAAAAAATACTAATGCATACATATAGTATACTGTTTTAAGGTCCTGATTTTGGTCTCAATGATATTAATAACAGTGAAATTCAATGTGAGTGGTAACAGAGGTGTACATATAGCATGCATACACAAGTTAAATACTTGTTAAATTACTTTAATCTGATTAATGGGAACAGTGATGACTGTCACACGATATAGGGCTGATTTTCTCCATTGTCTTTAGGTACATCAAGACATATTGACCAAAGAGTGTTGATGCAGCCAGATAGAATTTGCAAAACTTCCAAAAATCCCAAACTTTAAAATTATCAAATTGTTGAGAGAGAAATTTATTTGGATCTTAGGAAATTATCTGAATATTTTTAGTACACTAAATAACTAAATTAAAGAGAATGTATTGGGTAGATTCATGTCTGAGTCAAATTAAGGCTAAACTTATATCATTTACCTGCTGAGAAGTTGAAAGAGTGCTGGTATATGAAAAGCAAATAACAGTATGATAAATGAAGGTGTAAGCTAAACAAGGCCAATTGTTAATGTTGAAGTAGTAGTTGTTTTAATCAGCTTCCTATTTAAGTTTTATATTTATTCATACTCTCCTCTTAGGGTATGGCTATTCAGGAAAGTTATTTCGGAATAACGGACGTTATTTGGAAATAACTATGTGAGCGTATACACAGCCATTCTGTTATTTCAAAATAATTTTGAAATAATGGGTCGCTTATTCCAAAGTCTGTAAATCTCATTCTGTGATTAGTTAAAAATGATTTGCAAATACAAGGTGCCAAATTTAATTCGATGAATCATTTGAAATGAATATTCTAAACAAGTCTAGTTTCTCCCTATATCTGAATACACATACTTGTCTCAACTTTAGCCTTAAAAAAGGGCATTTTATTTTTTGGTGCCAAATCAGATTGAAAGTTCTGAGTTCTCTAGAAAGATGAGTGAAATGGGGCTATTATAGATGCTATGAACATTTTCTTTTATTTCCTATTCTATTTTACATGGGTTACCATTAAATATATACTCTCCTGGCATTTTGCAGGCAATAAAAAGAGGCAATAAAATTGTTCCTTTCTGCAAATTGTCCACTTCTACTATTTTTAACCAAGTATTCTTGCTTAAAATGAAGTTTAGACCACTGTGATGTCAAAGAGAACTGACAATTTGTTCAAATAGTTTCAATGTACTAGTTTAGCTGTTTGAACAAGTCAGGCAATGAATTTAACCCTTAATTGTATTGGTTAAAACCCCCAAATCTGGGACTCTCGGGTCTGGTGACATTCGTGGTCTGGCAGTGCCATGGATACTGCTGGACCAAAGAGTTTGGGAAGCCAGGAGCAGGAGCGATCCAGGAGAATGCAGGGCTGGGAAGCCCTATCTGGCCCAGCTTTGGCTGGACCAGGCAGTGACTGCAGAGCCCCAGACAGGCTAGAGCAGGGCTACTCAACATGCAGCCCACAGCCTGTTTCTTTGTGGCCCGCAGTTCGGTTTGGGTTTATGCAGGGATCAACATATGGCCTGCGGGTGGGATCCTTTGAACATGGCCTCCACTGAAAACATGCTCCACAATGGCGAGTCAATATAATGGTCTTCTGTTGATATGTGTTGTAGTAGTTAAATTCCTGAGCTGTCATTGCTCATTAAAAGTGCTGTGGAAATCGGGTAAATATTGCATGTTATTAATATCAACAGAACTGACTTAAATGGGGCCTGTGTGTTGTGTAGTCTTGCGTCTTTGTATTCATGCTCGTCAGTGTGAAAGAAGCTATTTGCATATATATTTGCATGTATATTCAACCACACTTAAGTTGTGGCCCTCGGCATGTGCTGTGAGTATCATTGTGGCCCCTGGGACTTCTAAAGTTGAGTAACCCTGGGCTAGAGAAACCCTCTAGCATCAGCAGGGTTTGGGGGGGCGGGGAGGGAAGCCTGCTCTGGCCAGGGAACCTCCAACATCAGCAGGGCCAAGTGGCGAATACTGAGCCTGTTCCCCAGTCAGCGAACCCCTGGCAGGAGCTGGGCCAGGCAGAGGCTGGGTGATACCAGGCTGGGGAACCGCTGGCAGGAGCAGGACTGATCCTGGACCAAGAACCTAGGGAAGTTCCAGTGGAGCAGGGCTAGGTGACCAGGGATCTCCAGCCAGGGAACCCGGGGAATCCTCAGTGGCAGTGGGGCTAGGGTGGCTGGACAGTCCCAGCAAGGGACCCTCTGGCAGGAGCAGGGCCAGGCAGGGAACCCCAGAGAACACTCAGTGGCAGCAGACTATTTTTTTTTTTTGCCAAAAAAATGCATATTCAGAGCAACCAAAACATTTTGCATAGAACTGTATAGGCCAAATTTAAAATACCATTCTGAAAAAATTAAAACATACTGTTTTTCATTGTCTAAATGAAACAGTTAAATTTGAAACTATTTTTTATTTCTAATGTTGGGCTTTGTTATAAAGGTAAACACCTTCAAACGTTATGTCCATCCAAGCCCCTCCAGCAAATGCACTTCCAGGATCTTACCATACACAGAGGGCTTCAACCAGCTCCTCCTCTTTTCCTATCTAGGACCCACCAGCAAATCCATTGCTAGAACCATGCCATCCAGTCCCCTCATAGGAGAGTGAAGATGGGCTATAAAAATGGGGGTTGCCTCACTGATTTGCCAATGATAGGAGTCCCCAATCAGTCTGCATTTGTTTCTTTAACACAAACCTCATTTAAGTCCTTTCCCAAGCCATTTATCTGGACACTGTATACCTTTCCTATGGAGTACCTGCACTGAACATCTGCCACAAGGAGGCACCAGCCAAGTCCCTGATCCTCTCTTACTGCCCCCTTTATATTGGCCAAAACAAATGGGCTCCAAAGCTTTAACAGGAATTTACCTGAATAATTTGGTGCCTAAGGATACCCAAATTGTTCAGCCTTTTATGACCACAAGGGATCCCACCCACCCATTAGAAAAGATTCAGGGTTATCACTGGAGATAAATTCAGCCTATTTATGTTTCTAGACTGCTGAAGTATACAGAAACAAAAAGTGTGAAACCTTTTGGGTTGAGTTGAAATCTTGTTCAAACTTGTATAAGCCAGCCCCCCCATTTAAGATGTCTGTAAGGTATTTTTAAGGGACCATATCTAAACCAAAGCCTAACAGAATCTGCCAAGAAACTAATACCAGGTGAGTGGAGAGTATAGCTATGCTGAAAAGTGAGAACCTCACATTGTGAATTATTTTTTTAAATACTGCAAAAATATTCTTAGTCCAAATGCTATAGTGTAGTTAACATGAACATGTTCCTATATGATTAATACATACTATGGTTTATCTTTATGTATATTTTAGAGTTTGTGCATTTGTCTGTAAGTATGTCTGTGAGTCTATTTGTTCAAGAACTCCTCCTAAACGGTTAGAACTAAAACCACCAAATTTGGTAAGCAGTTTCTTCTTATCCTACATTAAAGCAACATCAGGGTTGGGTCAAGGAAATGCCTGGGATAGGACTGTTTTCCATAACGCTGATCAGAGTACAGGAATACTACAGGGTAACCATTGGGGACAGCTAGCATGGCCTGCAGACTACAGAGTGAACACTGGTGGCAACTGCATCAGCAGTACAGTGACCAGCTGGGGACAGGGCTTTCCACATTGCTGGCCACTGGACTGGTCAAGTGGCCACCCTACCTCAAATAGTGCTGGAGGGGGAAGTCCCTTGCCCCCCAGATCTCCTGCCACAGCCCCACTGGAGCCACCCCTTAGACTGGAGCAGCGTCACCCTTGCAGCTACAGGCAGCCCTGGCAAGCTTCCCACATAGCCTCCCAGAGCTTGGGGCTTAGCAACAGTCAGGACATGTCTGTATCCTTCACCAACTCCCCACCAATTGATCTGCAGGGCCCACCTTTTAAGCTTCCTATATGTTACCTGCCCCTCCCTGCTCCAATGAATCTAGATTACATGGAATAAATAGATGACTGAACAGCAGCACTCTCACTAATGTGGCAGGATCCAGATTCCCTGACATCTCTCATTTTTACTTTGTGTTTATTCATACATACCCAACATAACATAGTGCATAAGAGGTTCAAGCCATTCAGATGCTATTTCTTTATTCCCCAGAGGAATCCACAATGTGCCTGCTCTCATATGTCACTGATTCTCATTAACAACATAGGATTAAACAAAACAACATTTACTTTGGCAGTAAACAAGAATGATAAAAATAACTAGACGACTACCTGGTGTTGAGGATG